>NC_142480.1:44055378-44358409 GCF_049115385.1 Moschus berezovskii | reverse complement strand
TAAAAGACACAGGAGTGTTAAAAACGATGAAGACGTGCCAGGAAAACAACTAAATTAGAACGAGGTAATTATCTCAGTATGTAACAGAACAGAATTGAAGGCCAATTATTGTAAGAATGATTATTATTGTAAGAATGCAGGTAGAACCTGCCTGACCAAACTCATGACCGAGTACAGCCTAACACAACTGAATGATTGTTCCTGGAACAAAGTTTGGGGAGAACCTGTTTTTCCAGCTCTTGTGGCAGTAGCAGGCTGTAGTTAGAACCTCCCTGTATGTGTGTGCTGCTGCTGCTGCTGCTGCTAAGTCACTTTAGTCGTGTCCGACTCTGTGCGACCCCATAGACAGCAGCCCATCCCTGGGATTCTCCAGGCAAGAACACTGGAGTGGGTTGCCATTTCCTTCTCCAAAGCATGAAAGTGAAAAGTGAAAATGAAGTCACTCAGTCGTGTCCGACTCTTCACGACCCCATGGATGGTAGCCCACCAGGCTACTCTGTCCATGGGATCATCTAGGCAAAAATACTGGAGTGGGTTGCCATTCCCCCTCCAAGGATCTTCCTAACCCAGGGATTGAAACTGTCCCCATGTTTGGGCTTTTCTTAAAGAAGGAATGTTATATTGAATGGTCCAGCAGCAGAGCTTGGAATAGTGGCACCTCAGAGCCATGTTGAGTGGCAGGGGTGACTCCTGCTCTCTTGCCCATCTCAGCGTGGTCGGGGAGGGGGTTGAAGGGGAAGCTTGTCAGACAGATGGACAGGAGATGTGACAAGTGGATGAGGGGTATGGGGGACAGTCAGCTTTCTGATCCTGATGACACCAGATCTTACCCCCAACAAGCCTGCGGCTGGTGGGGTATTGCTAAAAACTGCTGTCTGCTTGCTAACCTTGAAGGCTAAACTTGCTGTCTGCTTGATCACCTAAGCAGAAGCCTGTTCCCAGCGTTGCCCAAGAAAACTGATGGAAAAGCTTTCGGAGATGCCTTGCTCCAAGCTCCCCACTGTCCCATATCCTGCAAATCAGTGACCTAGATGACAAAAGGAGGGGCAACAAACAGGACTAGAAATAACAGCACAGTAACAAGGAGAAGAGTGCATTTCAGGAGAATTACTCCAGGAAGCAGAACAATGCAAACACGGTTTTCCCCCAATTCTTTATTTTTTTGTTAGTAATTTTAAAATTAATTTTTATTGGAGTATAGTTGCTTTTCAATGTTGTGATATTTTCTGCTGTATAGTAAAATGAGTCAGCCATATATTCACATATGTCTCCTCCCTTTTGGACTTTCTTCCCATTCAGGTCCCCAAAGAGCCTGAAGTAGAGTTCCTTGTGGTATACAATATGTTCTCATTAGTTACCTATTTTATACATGGTATCAATAGTGTATATAACAAATCTATACCTTTGTTCTCTACATCTGCCTATTTCTGCTTTACAAATAAGATCATCTGTATCATTTTTCTAGATTCCATATATATACTTTAATATTTTTTTTCTCTTTCTGACTTACTTCCCTCATGTTTTTTTTTTTAAGGCACTAAGTCTCAGAAAAAGGTTACAAAGAATTATAGAAGAGGTCATAATACATCAGAAGAGATGAAAAAGAATTGTCAAATCTCAGGGAAGATGTGGAAGAAGAAAAAAAACGTTATGAAATGACTGTCAATTTGAAGATGCCAAAAAGAGAACAGATACAACTGAAATCACAGGTAGGAACACTAAAGAAAAGCTTGGGAAAACTATCCAAATAAAATGGAAAAAGACCAAAGAACCCAAAGTTATCAGGGAAAAGCTGAGAGATTTTACAACAAAGGATATCCGTCATGCCGATACCTGGTGCCCCTGAAGAAGAAAACAGAACCACCACAACAAATCTAAAGACATAGAAAAGAGAAAGCTTTAATAAAAAATAAAGGAAGACCCAAATCCTCAGTTTTAAACGGTACCTTGCAGTTAAGAAAAGATTGAAGCAGAATAGTCAACACAGACATATCCTAGTGAAGCTGCTGCTGCTGCTGCTAAGTTGCTTCAGTCATGTCTGACTCTGTGTGACCCCATAGACGGAAGCCCACCAGGCTCCTCCGTCCCTGGGATTCTCCAGGCAAGAACACTGGAGTGGGTTGCCATTTCCTTCTCCAATGCATGAAAGTGAAAGTGAATTCGCTCAGTTGTGTCTGACCCTTAGCGACCCCATGGACTGAAGCCTACCAGGCTCCTCCATCCATGGGAGTTTCCAGGCAAGAGTATTGGAGTGGGTTGAGTGAAGCTACTGAGTTTCAAAAAAAATTAAAAAATGAAGAAGTTATCAGCATCTATGTTACATTAAAAACAAAGACAAAAAAGCAAGTTATCTCCAAGAAGAAATCATGTGATCTCCAACTTTTCTATGACATTTACTGTGAAAAAGACAGCAAAGTAGTGTCTCTAAGGAACTTAGGTAAAGAGAGTGCAGACCAAAGAAGATTATAAACTGTGAGCTTGTTATTCAAATACAAAGACAGGAGGTGACCACTCTAAAGCTGGAAGGAACTCAGGGGTCAGAGCACTCATGAACCATTACTGAACACAGTTAAGTCCCCTACATATGAACTCCAAGTTTCAAACTTCCAAAGATGTGAACAATTGAATATAGCAAGGAACCAGAACCCATGCCATCAACGTCAGGCATGAGTGACATCTCAGCTTATCCTCCGTCTCCTATTGCTGACGACCCTTCAGCTCTTCCATCTCCCGCTTCTCCTTCCTCCAGTCAGCATCTCTTCTTGCCTGTTTACTTGATGCCAGCCCGGTGTGCCTGCTGTTGTACTGTACTAGTGTATTTCTCAAGGTACTGTACTGTAAGATTAAAAATGTTTTATTTTTTGTGTTTGCTTGTATTATTTGTGTGAAAGGTATTATAAATATAGCCAATTGTGTTAGTTGAGTACCTAGGGCAACTTTGTTGGACTTACAAACAAATTGGCCTTACAGACATGCTCTCAGAACGAAACTCGTTCGTGTGTAGGGGGCTTACTCTAAGGGACCTCCTGAAAGACCTCTAGAGTGCAAGGAAAGAGAGAAGCCACCATATTAATAAAAAAGGCAGAAGTATTTCATCCACTAACGTATATGCCTGAGATGAAACCACTGTGGAAAATCTAACTGGAATAAATCTCATAAACTCTAATGATTTAAAAAAAACAGTACAGTAAATGAGAAAGATAGGAGAAAGTGTAAGTTCTAATGTCTAATTGTCTCCTGGGCTTTTCTAAAAGAAAAGTCTCCAGTATATATGACAAAACTTTAGTATTTGTTAATTCTGGGTGGCACATATGCGGATGTGTGTTATGTTACCTTTTGCACTTTTCTGTATTAAAATTTTCAAGAGCAAAGTAAATACAAGGATGGCAATAGTACTTACTTCACTTAAGACTGTTGCAAGGTTTCAATGAGTATTTGTGAACGTTCTTTGCAAAATGAAAAGCTCTGGACAAACATTAAGTTTTATAGCTAATCTGCTCCGTTTGCTGTTGATTCTGTTAATTTCCATTTCAAAAGTCCACGTGATCTGACAGCTTCCGCCTTTGGGTGGTGTTGGTAGCAGTGGTGGTGGGCATGATGCAAGTGACAGAGATGGTGGTGATGGTGGTGGTGAGAGTGGTGCAGGTAAGGAGTGAAGTCAGCCCTGTGATCCAGCTCCGTGACAGTACTTGCTGCTACAGAATACACTTCTGGGCTGAGTGTCTTACTTCTAAAGAGTGAACTCCACAGAGAAGAACGGCGTGAATGTGTATCTCCCACTGGGCTTTCCAGGTGGGCTTGTGGTAAAGAACCCACCTGCCAATGCAGGAGATGCAAGAGACATGGGTTGGATCCCTGGGTTGTGAAGATCCCTGGAGAAGGAAATGGTAACCTACTCCAGTAGTCTTGCCTGGAGAATCCCCATGGACAGAGGAGCTTGGTGGGCTACAGTCTATAGGGTCATAGAGCAGGACACAACTAAAGTGACTTAGCACACACACACGTATCTCCCACTGTAGTGAAGTGAAGTGTTAGTTGCTTAGTCCTACCCAACTCTTTGCGATCCCATGGACTGCAGCCCACCAGGTTCCTCTGTCCATGGGATTTTCCAGGCAAGAGTAGTGGAGTGGGTTGCCATTTCCTTCTCCAGGAGATCTTCCCGACCCAGGGATTGAACCCAGGTCTCCTGCACTGCAAACAGATTCTTTACCAACTGAACTACAAGGGAAGCCCCTACTCCTAGTAACCCCCCAACCCACCCCCCAACCTGGCTTAAAGTAATTAACAGTTTTTTCCCCTATAAATACCCAATGAATTCCTTCTTAGAACTGCAGGAATATGAGGAATTACCACAAGAGGGCAGTAGAGAAACATCAATAAAGCTTACTTTTTGCCTGGAGAGTTGGGCTAGGCATTGTTTGTGAGCAGAGAAAACCATCCTACAGAGGATCTCAGGTTGGGAATTAATTATTCAGGGCTATTCAACGCACCACAGAATGTCATGGAATTTAAAAATTGTTGAGAACCACCTAGTTCAACATTCTCAGCTCAGCCAACATCTTGCCTACAACTTGATCAGACTCATCCTAGGAGATGAAGAGCTGTAGGCAGGTAGATGTTTTTAAAAGGATTTTGCTTTAAGGCTTTGCTGTGTTTGAGCTGTAACCAGATGGAGAAGTGGGGTGGACTGTTTTTAAAGAGGGTGGGTAGTGCAACACCATGGAAGAGCTCAAGTAGAGGGAGAAAAGAAGGAGATATTAAAGAGAGAAGGGGACTTCCCTGGTGCTCCAGTCTTTGAGACTTTGGCTTTCAATGCAGGGAGTGTGGGTTCGATCCCTGGTCTGGCAGTTAAGATCCCACCTGCCTCCTGGCCAAAAAAACGAAACACAAAACAGAAGCAATATTGTAACAGTTTCAATTAAGACTTCAAAATAGTCTACCCCAAAAGAAATAAAAAATAGAGCTACAAATCAAGAAGAAAAATACTACCAACTCCTTAGAAAAAAAATGGGTCAAGTATCCAGAAAAAAATTTAATTACTAGTGCTTCAAAATAGATTCCTTCTCCACTTTTCTGAATAAAATACTTCATAAAATTCAATGGGGAAATCGGTCTTTAAAAATCCTCTTTGACACACATTCATGTGGCACAGACCATTGGTTCCATTTCTGGACAATTAATAGACAGTCCCTTGACCTAGTCTCACTCCACAGTCAGCTCTCCAGAAAGCACAGGTCAGCATTCCGATTAGCGCTGGTGCCTGGTGAACATTCAAGCCGCTGCACTAACCTGCCACAAGACTAGGGTCATTTTTTGGAGACAAACTCTGCTCAATCCCAGAATATAGGGTATCTTGTGGTCAACCCCAAACAGGGCTGTTGATTCGATCTCATTTACAGCAAGACAGAGGAATGCTTATGATGTTTATTTATGTGCCATGTTCCTTTGAGAATTGAGTTTTCTTTATGTGCTTAAGCCTTCAAAATATAATAAAAGTCATAATTTACAAATAACCTTTATTTGTAGCCAAGATGATTCTAGCTGTAGAAATCCCAAGGTAATTAACTAAAAATCTGTTAGGACTAACAAGGGTACAGTAAGAAGGCTGGTTAAAAATATATACAAAATCAATATTTTCTTGCAAACCAAGAGCTGCTTAGAAAATTTAATGGAAAAAAAGATCCCATTTGCTGTAATAACAAAATTATATATATTTTACTGCTAGCGGAAAGAGCTTTCTTTAATGTGCAGGAATTTTATTAAGAAAATAACTTCCTTGAGTTATAAAACATTATCCGTAGTATGGCCCCAGTGGGACTTAAAATATGCAAACACACACACACACACACACACACACACACACACAGACCACTCACACATATTTTTGCTTTGATTAAAACCCCAGAAAGAATATTGTCAAAATTTCACCATGTATTTTTTTTTCTTAATGGCACATCAAGTGTGATATGTAGATTTTTATTTTTTTTAATACTTAAATTTTACCCAAATGTAGTTGATTTATAATATTGTGTTAGTTTTAGGTGTACAACAAAGTGATTCAGTTATACTTATACATATGTATATATGTCTTTTCTCTATAGTTTTTCACAGAATATTGAGCAGAGTTCTCTGTGCTATACAGTCGGTCCTTATTGATTATCTGTCTTATATATAGCGGTGTATGTATGTTAATCCTAAGCTCCTGATTTATCTCCCCTCCATGTTTCTCCTTTGGAAACAATAAGTTTGTTTTTGATATTTATACATCTGCTTTTGTTTTGTAAATAAGCTCATTTGTATATTTTTTTAAAAATTAGATTCTATATATAAGAGATATATGATATTTGTCTTTCTCTGTCTGACTTACTTCAGTTAGTGTGATAATCTCTAGTTTCATTCTTGTTACTGCAGATGGCATTATTCATTCTTTTTTTATAGCTGAGTAATATTCCATATTTACATGGAATGTGGACCCTGATTTAAAAAACTATTTTTAAATTAACGACATCTTTACATACAATTTGTTTTATGAATAGCCTCATTTGATAATTAAAAAACTATGCCTTTCAAATATTTCATAAATATATAAAATTTCACTACACTATTTTTCTTTAAACAGGACATCTAAACTCTCTTTAGAAATCAACAAAAATATTTTTTTTTTTCTGTTTAAAAGTCACAGACATGATGATTCTCTGATTGGCAGGGTCTTACTGCATGCAAGAGTGGGACGCATATTCTCTTATACAACTGTGCACATTTCTAGTATTTTGAGCTGTATAATTTACTTGCTGAAGGTCAGTAGTATCAAAGAAAAATGAGAGATCCCATCTACCTATTTACAATATGAGAGTCTTTCTTAATCTTCTTTAAAAATAGCAAGATTAGGATGGTATCTGGCCAATGTAGAGAAACATTTTGATGACAAAGAAATAAGTTAACATTACATGAACAGTTTTCTAAAATACAATTTATAGTGAAATTTAAATGTGATCAACTACACATATTTGGGGAAATGGTCACATCTTCTTTAACTGTATCAGTAACATGTAAAACCTACATTTAGAATAGGATTCATTCTTGTAATCTACTGGAAAAATGCAAAATCAGATAACGGGCTCCAGAATTTCTGGTGAGTCCAGAAAGAAATGTCTGAGAATTTATAAATAAAATTGTCCTTGGTAATCAGTGCTGCTGGGTATGTAATCACCATTCTAACAAGGAAAGGTTTTTAATTTCATATGTATTGCGTGAACTCCGGGAGTTGGTGATGGACAGGGAGGCCTGGTGTGCTGTGATTCATGGGGTCGCGGAGAGTTGGACACGACTGAGCGACTGAACTGAACTGAACTGAATATTCCATTGTATATATGGACCAAATTTTTATCCATTCTTCTGTCAATGGATATTTAGAATTGCTTCCATACCTTGGCTGTTGTAAATAGTGCTGCAACGTGATATGTAGATTTTGTTTTGGTTTTTGCCGATCTCTGTTTTCTACTTTAAAAATATATATATGTGTATAAATATTACATATTCTATAATAAAACATCTAAAAATAAAAGAAATAAGCCATACTACCTTCAGCAAAATGGTACTATTCTTTCATTTTTGCCTGCGCTCAAATACACATGTTGATCTTTCCCACTGCTGACCTCTTGTTGGGGTCTGATTGACCCCAGCTTTCCCATCAAGAGAGCCCTGGGAGTGGTTGGAGTTTCAAACCAGACCTCCAGCATAACCAGTTATCTGACATGGCTGGACCACTCTCAGCATCCTTGCAGCAGATGAGACAGGGACAGCAGCAGATCAGACAGTGGGAGGAGACAGGCTTCAGTCTTGGCCCCTTGGTACAGGCCTGGCTCAGCGTCTGGGGGACATGCTGGCAGATGTGAACCTCCAAGAAATCCAGCTTCAAGAAGTCAGCTTCAACCTTCCCTTGTCTGGCTGGTCCTCCTTCTCTGAGCCCAACCTCTTCCTTTTCCAGCAGTGATTTTCTGGGCATCATTGGCTGTCCACTTTTATAGCTATTTTTTTTAATGGATTAACTGATGAAATGTTCAAGAAAATGCAATTTACTTCTAAATTTTTAAGTGAGAGGATTTCATTTGAAATGTTTTGACCCAAGCGAACATCCTTGTTTGAAATTAAATGTCAGAGACGTCAGTAAAAGAACAGTCTTCTCATCCAGCACTTTGTCTTTATTGGGTGATCCAGCACTATTGGAATACTCTGCTGATCAGTGTGCTAACCCCCCAGCACGTGTCTGGTAGGCAAGTACACAGGAAGAGACCAACTCTGGACCCAGAATCAATGTGGGTCTGTGTCATGCTTTCCTGCAGGAATGAAGCAATTCAACAGAATATTGTTAGATTGGAGAGGAAAAACAGCCTCCTTTGAAGAATTCAAAGTGTTCTCCAGCTCCACAAACTCCCCAACTAAAACAAGCCCTGCATTTGTTGAATATAGGATGGGAATTTTGTCCACTTTCTGTTTTTAAATTTAATTAATTTATTTAAAGTTATTTACTTATCTTGGTTGCGCTGGGTCTTTATTCCTTTTTGCAGGCTTTCTCTAGTTGCAGCGAGTGGGGGCTGCTCTCTAGCTGTGGTGCTCAGGCTTCTCATTGCCGTGGCATCCCCTGTTGTGGAGCACAGGCTCTCGGACGCAAAGACTTCAGTAGTTACAGCACATGGGCTTAAGTAAGAGTTGTGCTTCCCAGGCTCTAGGGAGCAGGTTCAGTAGCTGTGGTACATGGGCTTAGTTGCCCTATGGCATGTGGAATCTTCCCAGACCAGGGAAGACAAGGATTGAACCTGTGTCCCCTGAATTGACAGGTAGATTCTTAACCACTAGACCACCAGGGAAGTCCGTGTCCACTTTCATTAGTGATGTATTCCCAGTGCTCGGAACAATGTTGGCATGTAATAGGTGCTAGGGGCAAATGAATAAAAAATTATCTAACACCTATTCTGTGCTAGACACTCTCTAGGATCTGAGAGCACCATTCACTGGTGCTTCACGAGCTGCAGCTGTGGGCAGACAGGCAAAGCCCCTCTGGCCATGAGTTTCCAGAAGGAAAGATGAAAGATAAACAAATATACACCATCTCAGATGGTGACGAGTGCTGTGGAGAACAAAAAAGCAAAGTGAAGGTGTTATAGCCAAACGCTCTGGGAAACAAACTCATTCAGAAGGACAACGCGGATAGTAGAGTGCAGTTTATTACATCGGCGCATCCGAGGCAGAGTATCCTCTTTAGCCTGGAACCCTGACCGACTTTTGTGAAAGCTTTATATACCTTAAGTGTACGTGCTCAAACCCACATTCCCCAAATTCCTTAAACCTAGCCTGGAAATTTTTAAAGGGAAATACAATCAGGTTACAGCCATGATTCATAATCAGAAGGGTCAGCTGGTTATACATTGTAACCTATACCAATGGGTGCCATAAAGGTTACAAAGGTGATTGACTACATAGGGGATTATTACATTCTTTCTGGTGAAGGGAAATCTTGGTATGGAATCTGGTGTCTATCAGTCCGGGAGGCCTGTTTGATGGTAAGTATGTGATCTCCATGGCTACCAGGCACATAGTTCAAAGTTCACTGGGAATGGAGTTTCCTTCTTTTTCAAGGTGGAGTCAGCTCGGCCTGTCCCTTTCCTCCTTCAAAGGGATGGAGAAGGTCAGCAGATGGTGACAAGGTGGAAAGGAAATCAGGAGAGGCCACTCTAAAAAACACAGCCTAAGTGCTCATCCCCCATCTCTTGCATTTCTGCTTTTAGGAATTTATCTCACAGATTCTCAGCAGTGCACAAAGATCTGTAAGGAGATTCTGACTGCAGCAATTATTTATAACATCCTTAAACTAGGAACAATGCAAAGACCCATCAGTAAGTTAAATAAGTTACAATACAGCAACACTGAGTTACTACTAGGCGCACATTCTAAAAGAGGGGCATTTGTATGTCTTGACATAGACAAAATGTACTGAATATATTATGTAAAATGGAAACGAAAATCTCAGAACAGAATGCTTAATATGAGCTTTCTTTTATGAAAAAAATATATGTATTGTTGACTTAAATGTACAGCGTAAGGGTTGCGAGTTAAGTTTTATTTCGAGCAAAATGAGGACTATCGTCCAGGAGACAGCACCTCAAAGAGTTTTGAGAAACTGTTTCAAAGAGATGTGGGGAGCGGGGAGGTCAGTTCAGATGTGATTTTGGTGAAGGGGGAATACATGCTATCAAGCGCATATTCTTCCAGAAGGTTTCTGCTAGTCACAAGAAATAGTCATCATGAAGGGTTTTAGTGCTTTTCTGGATATGAGGAGATAACAAGAAGTGGGCTCCAAAAAATCAGCTCCTGAAAATATCCAACTATCTGAAGACCTGTTCTGCCAGGTTTTCCCAGAGCACAGAGTGCCTCATTTCTGCTCTCCACCCTGAACTCCTTTCCCAGGGTGTTGAAGGTCAACAGCTGCAGCAACACCTGATTTCATCCTTGCAGAGGTGGATGGCAAGTGCCAGTTTGTAATTGACAGTACATGTATTGACATTTGTAAATAAATATACACGCATATACAAATATGTGTATTTATTTATGGATAAAAATGTTTGGAAGGATATACCAGCTTGATAGCAAGTGCCTCTGAGGAAGGGAAATCTATTTTCCATATTATACTCTTTTTAATTAAAAAAAAAAGCATTCATTAATTTTAGAATTTAAAGAGTTTTTTTCAAAACAAAAAACACATCTTCTTGAACTGATGTTTTACCTGCTTCTCCTTAGGCTCTGGCTGTCTGTGGATGTATTTTCAGTTCCCACCCCCCACCTCCGGGGCATTCAGAACCCCCTCTGATTTCAGTTGATGTCTGAGGCAGGAAGGGGAGACCAGGTAGATGAGGAGGCTTATGCAGCCAGAACGGGGAAAAAAAAGCAATTGAAAACAAAAGTAGACTGTATTTGCTCCTGCGTTCTTAGAAGTGGCATAATTCATGTAAAGGAGATGGATCCTTCCCCAGTAAAATCACCTAATGGACCTCTGAGTTGAAAGAGGAGGTTTCCCCCTGGGCACAAGGGCATAAAAAGGAATAAACAGCTCCCCAAACAAATGATACGGAGTTTGGAGATGTTTTCTGGCAGCTGGAGAGATTGACAGACTTCCCTAGAGGAGGGCATGGGAACCCACTCCAGTATTCTTGCCTCGGAAATCCTATGGACCTGTCTATAGGACAGAGGAGCCTAGTGGGCTATAGTCCATGGAGTTGCAAATAGTTGGACATGACTGAGCAACTAAACAGCAACAACAAAGCTCACAAAAAGGAGGGGGGGGGAAAGGAGAAGAGATGTGTATCAAAAAGGTGACAATCAGATGATCATACCCAGCAAGAGAAATACTTGAGTACATATGTGTAAAAACCTTATTATAATACACAGATTGCCAGGATCCCTCAGGAGTGGCTGTCACGCCCCCTCAGGTCCACTGTGCTGTAATCTCCTTCCACTACTACAAATCTTTAGCAAAATCTGGTCAAGGCAACCAGTGATGGTTGGTGAGAATGGAGTTAAGAGCTAGGATCAATGTAGGGGACAGCAATGGAGAAGAGAGGAAGGCAGCCCCTAAGAACAACTGGAACATTGCAAATGTGTACAATTGTTGGGGTTCGAATGCATAGGCCTTAGGAAGCATCACAACGAACAAAACTAGGTGATGGAATTCCAGTTGAGCTATTTCAAAACCTAAAAGATGATGCTGTGAAAGTGCTGCACTCAATATGCCAGCAAATTTGGAAAGCTCAGCAGTGGCCACAGGACTGGAAAAGGTCAGTTTTCATTCCAATCCCAAAGAAAGGCACAAACTACTACACAATTGCACTCATCTCACACACTAGCAAAGTAATGCTGAAAATTCTCCAAGCCAGGCTTCAACAGTATGTGAACCATGAACTTCTAGATGTTCAAGCTTCATTTAGAAAAGCCAGAGGAACCAGAGATCAAATTGCCAACATCTGTCGGATTATCGTAAAAGCAAGAAAGTTCCAGAAAAACATCTACTTCTGCTTTATTGACTATGCCAAAGCCTTTGACTGTTTAAATCACAACAAACTGTGGAGATGGGAATACCAGACCACCTTATCTGTCTCCTGAGAAATCTGTGTGCAGGTCAAGAAGCAGACATGGAACCTGACATGGAACAACAGACTGGTTCCAAATTGTGAAAGAGTATGTCGAGGCTGTATATTGTCACCCTGCTGATTTAACTTATATGCAGAGTACATCATGAGGAACGCTGGGCTGGAAGAGCACAAGCTGGAATCAAGATTGCCAGGAGACAGAATATTGGAAATAAAAGCAAAAATAAACAAATGGGACCTAATTAAAATTAAAAGGTTTTGCACAACAAAGGAAACTATAAGCAAAGTGAAAAGACAGCCTTCAGAATGGGAGAAAATAATAGCAAATGAAGCAACTGACAAAGAATTAATCTCCAAAATATACAATCAACTCCTGCAGCTCAAGTCCAGAAAAATAAATGACCCAATCAAAAAATGGGCCAAAGAACTAAACAGACATTTCTCCAAAGAAGACATACAGATGGCTAACAAACACATGAAAAGATGCTCAACATTACTCATTATCAGAGAAATGCAAATCAAATCAACAATGAGGTACCATCTCACGCCAGTCAGAATGGCTGCTATCCAAAAGTCTACAAGCAATAAATGCTGGAGAGGGTGTGGAGAAAAGGGAACCCTCTTGCACTGTTGGTGGGAATGCAAACTAGTACAGCCACTATGGAGAACAGTGTGGAGATTCCTTAAAAAGTGGAAATAGAACTGCCATATGACCCAGCAATCCCACTACTGGGCATACACACCGAGGAAACCAGAACTGAAAGAGACACGTGTACCCAAAAGTTCATTGCAGCACTGTCTATAATAGCCAGGACATGGAAGCAACCTAGATGTCCATCAGCAGATGAATGGATAAGAAAGCTGTGGTACATATACACAATGGAATATTACTCAGCCATTTAAAAGAATGCATTTGAATCAGTTCTAATGAGGTGGATGAAACTGGAGCCTATTATACAGAGTGAAGTAAGCCTGAAAGAAAAACACCAGTACAGTATATTAACGCATATATATGGAATTTAGAAAGATGGTAACGATAACCCTATATGTGAGACAGCAAAAGAGACACAGATGTATAGAACAGTCTTTTGGGCTCTGTGGGAGAGGGTGAGTGGGATGGTTTGGGAGAATGGCATTGAAACATGTATATTATCATATGTGAAACGGATCGCCAGTCCTGGTTCAATGCATGAGACAGGGTGCTCAGGGCTGGTGCACTGGGATGACCCAGAGGGATGGGATGGGGAGGGAGGTGGGAGGGGGGTTCAGGATAGGGAACACATGTACACCTGTGGCGGATTCATGTCAATATATGACAAAACCAATACAATATTGTATAGTAATTAGCCTCCAAAAAAGTAAATAAATAAAGTGGAAAAAAAAAGGTTGCTGGGAGAAGTATCAATAACCTTAGATATGCAGATGACACCACCTTTATGGCAGAAAGCAAAGAAGAACTAAAGAACCTTTGATGAAAGTGACAAAGGAGAGTGAAAAGTTTGGCTTAAAACTCAATATTCAGAAAACTAAGATCATGCATCCAACCCCATCACTTCATTGCAAATAGATGGGGAACAATGGGAACAGTGAGATTCTTTATTTTGTAGGGCTCCAAAATCACTGCAGATGATGACTGCAGCCATGAAATTAAAAGTTGCTTGCTCCTTGGAAGAAAAGCTATGACCAACCTAGACAGCATATTAAAAATCAGAGACTTTACTTTGCCAACAAAGGTCCATCTAGTCAAAACTATGACTTTCCCAGTAGTCACGTATAGATGTGAGAGTTGGACTATAAAGAAAGCTGAGTGTCGAAGACTTGAAGATTTTGAACTGTGATGCTGGAGAAGACTCTTGAGAGTCTCTGCTGCTGCTAAGTCACTCCAGTCGTGTACGACTCTGTGCGACCCCACAGACAGAAGCTCATCAGGCTACCCCGTCCCTGGGATTCTCCAGGCAAGAACACTGGAGTGGGTTGCCATTTCCTTCTCCAATGTGTGAAAGTGAAAAGTGAAAGTGAAGTCGCTCAGTCATGTCCGACCCTTAGTGACCCCATGGACTGCAGCCTACCAGGCTCCTCCATCCATGGGATTTTCTAGGCAAGAGTACTGGAGTGGCTTGTATTGCCTTCTCCGTTGAGAGTCTCTTGGACTAGTCAATCCTAAAAGATATCAGTCCTGAGTAGAGTATTCATTGGAAAGACTGATGCTGAAGCTGAAGCTCCAACACTTTGGCCACTGATTCGAAGAACTGACTCATTAAAAAAGACTCCGATGCTCAAAAAAATTGAAGGCAGGAGAAGGGGATGACAGAGGATGAAATGGTTGGATGGCATCACCCACTCAATGGACATGAGTTTGAACAAGCTCCTGAAGTTGGTGATGGACAGGGAAGCCTGGCGTGCTGCAGTCCATGGGATTGCGAAGAGTCGGACACAACTGAGCAACTCAACTCAACTGAACTGTTGGGGTGGGATCCACACATAACATGTGATGGAATTTGAGGCATCTTATACAGATGATGAATTTGAGGATCCAATATTTAAAGTACTGTTTTTATTGTTGTTCTTGAATTGCTCAGTCAAGTCCGACTCTCTGCAACGCTCTGGACTATAGACCACCAGGCTCCTCTGTCCATGGGATTCTCCAGGCAAGAATTTTGGAGTGAGTTGCCATTTTCTCCTCCAGGGGATCTTTTTTAAAGTATAACTGTTTTTATCTTTAGTGACTTTACTTTTAAAATTTTATGTCATCTTTTTTGTTGGAATATAATTGCTTTACAATGTTGTGCTGGTTTCTACTGTATAACAGTGTGAATAAGCTATGTGTTTACATATATCCTTTACCTCTTGATTCTTCCTCCCACTCACCCCACCCCACCACTCTAGGTCATCACAGGGCACCTAGATGAGCTCTCAGTGCTATACTGCTTCCCACTAGTTATCTGTTTTACACATGGCAATGTATATATGTCAATCTTACTCTCTCAACTCGTCCCAACTCTTCACAACCCTATGAACCGTAGCACGTACATGTTCTACCTATAAGTCAGGAAGAGATTCTTTTGAATTTCCATTAAAAGCTTTGTCAATTTGCATTTTATAGTTAAGTCTATAACCTAACTTGGTTGCTTTTTATATATTTTATAAGGGTTCAATATTATTTGATTTCTCCCTACTTGTCCTGGTTCCATTCATTGAAAAGACCACCCTTATCCTGGGTTCTGCTGTACCATCTTTTTAATAAATCAAACCTCTGTATGTGTGTGGATCTGTTTACCCTGGCTCTGCTTGTGTCTCTGGCTAGGAAGGCCCAGAGCTGGATTCACCTTACATTGGCAACTGGAGATTTCCTAGAAAAATACTCAGGGGGAGGGAAGTTTGCAAACAGATTTTGCTTCATGAAGCCTGGCTGTGATTGCACAGCAGCTCTTAGACACACAGGCTGGCACTCAAGCCTGGCTTCTGCTTCTCATTGTGAGATGCCTGTGGAAGAGGTTCTCCACCATTCACAGCCTGTTTGGGGACCAGCCTCACTTGGACATGAAGGTGGGGCTACACATGGAGAAGGGCTTCTTGTACTGCTTGTCCCACTAGATTTATTTGGTGACTCAGTGGTAAAGAATCCACCTGCCAAGCAGGAGACATGGGTTCCATCCTTGGGCCAGGAAGATCCCCTGGTGGGGGAAATGGCAACCCACTCCAACATTCTTGCCTGGGAAAGCCTATAGACAGAGGAGCCTAGTGGACTACAGTCCATGGGGTTGCAAAGAGTCAGACATGACTGAATGACTAAACAACAACAACATTTCAAGCACACAGCAAAGCACAGAGAATGATAAGACGTGTGTACTTACTACCACGGTTCCATGAGATTTTAACACAGTGCCTATTTCATTGAACATTTTTAAATTTTATTTTTATTTTTTCCTCTTTATTACATCAAACCAGATATTTTTATTTTAAGTCAAACTCTTCTATGTCTACAAAGAAATAAATGACACATATGATTTCAGATAACTTTTTATATATAATAAATCTATGATCAATGTTCCAGAATTGGCTGGTATAAGATCTTAAAGCAAACCAGCCAAGAATGATATTTTCTTTCGTAGTATTTCTGGAGTATGTCCCACCTGTATCACCTATCACATAATGTTTGCATTAAAGTCATTCTTTCTATGGTTATCTATTTTTAAATTAATTTTTATTGGGGTATAGTTGCTTTACAATGTTGTGTTAGTTTCTGCCTACAGCAAAGTGAATCAGTTATATGTATATATACATCCCTTCTTCTTTGGATTTCCTTCCCATTCAGGTCACCATAATGCATTAAGTAGTCACTTAGCTTTGTTGAAAGAAATCAAATTGTCCAGAGAAATCGAGGGACCCTGCTTACAAGTACCAAAGGCCAGTACCCTCTTCTTCCCCGGAAGTAAACACTGGGATGAATCTGAGTATCATTCCCGTGCATGGGCTTGTGCACTTTCACTACACATTTGTGCCCTCATAAATATTATAAAGCACTTATTAGAGGCTTGCTGGCTATATAAATGGAATAATGTTACTGATACAATTGCATTTATTAATTTTTAAAAATTTTTATCGAGTATAGTTGCTTTACAATGTTATATTAGTTTCTACTGTATAGCAAAGTGAATCAGCTATACGTATACACATATCCCCTCTTTTTTGGATTTCCTTCCCATTTAGGTCACCACAGTAGATAGAATTCCCTGTGCTATATAGTAGGTTCTCATTAGTTATCTGTGTTATGTGCAGTGCTGTGCTTAGTTGCTCAGAAGTGTCCACCTCTTTGCGACCCTTTGGACTGTAGCCCACCAGGCTCCTTTGTCCATGGCATTTCCCAGGCCAGAATACTGAAGTGGGTTTCCATTCCTTCTTCAGGGGATCTTCCTGATCCAGGGATCAAATCGACGTCATCTGTGTCTCCAGGATTGCGGGTAGATTCTTCACCACTGAGCCATCGGGGAAGCCGATTGCATGAGTCCAAAAAGGCAAGGAAAAGGAGGAGGAGGGAAGAACAGAGAAGTGGAGACGTGGAGCCTACATAGTGTTTTTAGGAGACCCAGGCGTTCAAGATTTGGGAGAGCAGTGGTATGGCAGATTTGGGAGTGGTGGCAGGAAAGAGCAGGAATGAATGCGGGGCCACATCTCAAAGGGCCTTGAATTTCATGCCAGGCAATGTGTCCTTTACTCAGTATGAAATGAAGGGTTTTAAGCCAGGCAGAGACACAACCTGATTTGCATTTTAGAAAGGTCTCCGACCTGCCTCCCTATATTGGGCAGAGCACTCCTGGTATTCATTACTCAAATGCCAGCCTAAATGGGCTCTGGAAAGGCTAAATAAAAATTGCATCTGTGGGAATTGTCAGATGTAATCCTTCTCTTATCTGCAGTGACAGCTGAGATCGGGGAGTGTGGATTCACGCCAGCTGGGCTGGTACATACTTCAGGATGCTTCCGGATGCTTCAGTCCCTGTGGGACAGGGCCTCCTCCACCCCTTGAGCTCTTGTTACAGCCAGTGACCCCCTCTCTGCCTAGGGCCTCAGATGATTTGTGAGGTACACCAGATCAGGAACCTGCTTCCCCTCCCCCTGCCCCACACCAATGCCTTTCCATTTTCCATTGCACCCGGGATCAAATCGGAATACCTAACCCCATGTCAAAGCCTGGCATGACTCCTGCCTTTGTCTCTAGCCCATATCACTGAACTCCAGTCACAAGATCATCAATGCTCCATCAAATATGCCATCCTCCAGCCTCAGGACCTCTGCACCTGCTCTTTCCGTTGCAGGAGCATTTTGCTCTGACTCCTCACAGCACTGCTGCTGCTGCTGCAGCTAATTCGCTTCAATCGTGTCCGACTCTGTGCGACCCCATAGACGGCAGCCCACCAGGCTCCGCTGTCCCTGGGATTCTCCAGGCAAGAACACTGGAGTGGGTTGCCATTTCCTGCTCCAATACATGAAAGTGAAAGTGAAGTCACTCAGTTGTGTCCAATTCTTAGCGACCCCATGGACTGCAGCCCACCAGGCTCCTCTGTCCACGGGATTTTCCAAGCAACAGTACTGGAGAGGGGTGCCATTGCCTTCTCCGGCCTCACAGCACTAGTTCCTTCTATTTCTTCAAGTCTCAGCTTGGACATCACTCCCACAAAGAGACCATTCTTTATCACCTCGTCCAAGTAAGTCACTCTGTGATTCTTTTTTTAAAATTCATTCTTTTTAAAAAAATTATTTTCATTTATTTATTTTTTGGCCACGCTGCACGGCATGCAAGATCTTAGTTCCCTGACCAGGGGTCGAACCCGTGTCCCCTGTAGTGGAAGCATGGAGTATCAACCACTGGACCACCAGGGAAGCACAGTCACTCTGCCATTCTTTTTCATAGCATCTGCATTTTCCCCCCAGCTTCTTTGACAATCTGTGGTCATCTCTCCTATTACCATATTTTGTTATTTCTTGTCCATCTCTCCTACTAAATTAAAGGTACCACCAAGGCAGGGATATGAACTACCTTGTTCACCACCAAATTTCCAACACTTAGAACATTTCCTGGCACATAAAGGCATTTAGTAAATATTTGGTGATTAAATAAGGTATGCACAAATCATGTCCAGGGTCTAGAACTGATGCGAACTACGTAATTATCATTACTGCTAGAATGTCCATCACCAGGCGTAATCAAGGCTGGTGCTTGCTACATCTACCTTTTGACCAATTATCCCTAGGTGAAAAAGGACCCAGACCATCCCAAAGAGCCCCAAAGATTCCTTACGGATGCCTTTCAGACCCTAGTGTGCAGCAGCAACCCTGGTTTCTGGTGTTAATCAGAGACAATGATCCTACCCATGTGATAACTCTGTTCCTTGTCTGTGGGCTTACTGGCTGAAGAAGCCCCACGTGACCTGCTGGTAGTCACAGCTTCCAGGACATAGAACTTCATTGTTTTCCTGGTGGAAGTCCTCCCTTCCTGGGAATCACAAACCACGATCCAGCAGAATTTAGTGTTATGGGGACAGAAGCGTAGGTTTTGTAAGAAAGTCACTGGGAAGGATGCTAAGAGAGGCCCCTGGTATTTCTGCCTCTTGGTTGGTTCCTGAACGTACTCATTCCACCTATTGGGGACACAGCACCAGAATGGCCCTTGCTTCATTGCATATATTCCCCTCTGGGGGGAAGAGCACTAATTCTGCACATGTTGTCCCCAATTTGGCATTCACTCTAAGCTTTTAATAGGAATTTCATTGTTCTCTTCAGCTGGCATCTTCCAGGTGATGCAGTATGTATTATACATGTGTCCATGCACTTCCTTTGTCATGAAATGTGCCTCTTGGTTTAAAGCAATATGGTTCAACCATTTGCAAAGCAAAAATAGAGACACAGACATAGAGAACACATGTATGGACACCAAGGGGTGGAAAGGGCGAGGATGGGATAAACTGGGAGATTGGATTGACATATATACACACTATGTATAAGAGACAACTAATGAGAGCCTGCTGTACAGCACAGGGCGGGGAGGCAGAGAAGGCACAATCTGTTTTCAGGACATACATTAAGTTAACCTTAAAAATGCACTTCAATGCTCGTTAGGTGCAGACAAATAGTGTTGGATTCCACTCGTATGGAGTACCTAGAATAGTCAAATTCATAGAGTCAGAAAGTACATTGATAGATACCAGGGGTTGGGGAGGAAGGGGAAAGGGGAGTTCGTGTTTAATGGGGATAGTTTCAGTTCAGGAAGGTGGAAAATTCAGGAGATGGATGCTGATGAGAGTTGTACAAGTAAATGTATTTAGTGCCGCTGAGTTCTACAGTTAAATATGGTTATAATAGTATGTTTTATATTATGTGACTTTTACCATAATGAAACAAAAATAAAGCAATATGGTTCAAGATTCTACGCCAGTTAGGGTGGCATTCTGTCAGTCTTGGTACGGAGGAGGTAGAAGAGGCATATTGGAGGGTAAGTCAGAGTCCCAGACAGACGAGGTGATGATTCAAGTCAGGTGAGTCAGCTCACCCTGCAAGGGCACTGTGGCTGGCAGATCTCTGTGGGCTCTACTGCGACAGGCAGGAAGGTCATCACAGCCCTTGAGCGAGGTGTTGAATGTGCCTTCTCATCCTTTCTATGTAAAGGTGAGCTAGTTTTTATTCCCTTTACTGATGGGGTTTGAACGGAACATATCTGCCGGATCAATAACCACATTCCTAGTGCCCAAGGCCATTCTGGTAAAAATAGCACAGTCAGCACTGAGACTGAAATTGGGGTGATCATTTGACTTGGTTTATAGTTGTCCACCAGCACCTCCTAAATTCTTCTAGTTTTTGCAGAAGACATGCTAATGAACTGAATAACAGAGACAAGATGACAGCTACCACCCTTGCATCCTTGAAATCATTGAAGGTGGTTCTAGTATTTGCTGATTCGTCCATGAGGTAGTATGGCTTCTAGTTCACTATCTTGGTTGGAGTGAAGGCCTGTTGCAGGGCATTCTGCTTGCTCTTCCTATTTTCTCTTCCTCCACAGGTCAGATAGTGAATGAGATTTCTGCCAACCATGCAGCATAATTACACACTTGCAACCAGGAAAGTAACGAAGGCTGAGCCCTGAAGAATTGATTCGCATTTTGATGCTGGAGAAGACTCTTGAGAGTCCCTTGGACAGCAAGAAGATCAAACCAATCAATCCTAAAGGATATCAACCCTAAATATTCATTGGAAGGACTGATGCTGAAGCTGAAGCTCCAATACTTTGGTCACCTGATGGAAAGAGCTGACTCATTGGATAAGACTGTGACGTGGGAAAGATTGAAGGCAGGAGGAGAAGGGGATGACAGGGGATGAGATGGTTGGATGGCACCACCAAATGTATGGACATGAGTTTGAGCAAGCTCCATGATGTCCTGATGGACAGGGAAGCCTGGCGTGCTGCAGTTCATGGGGTCACAAAGAATCGGACATGAATTAATTACTGAACAACAACAACAATCAGGAAAGTAACTGGAGGGTAGGCCTCTGGATACAAGGGATCCCCCTTGACAGGACTTGAGCTCTAACTAACCTATGTCCCTCACTGGGAAGGTGGGGGCCCTTGATACACTTTGAGTTCCTTGGCATCTTTGTTAGCCCAGACGTCATTAAAGAGTGCGTACACCGAGTTACTCTGGTAAACAAGCACAGGTTCCTTGGAGAAGGATAAGGGGAGACACTCATCTCACCCCTGACCACATGGTCCTTGCTATGTTGCAGTTCTGTCACCTCCATTTACTATGGCCTCCACCGGGCTTCCCAGGCAGCTCAGTGGTAAGAATCCACCTGCTAATGCAGGAGACACAGGTTTGATCCCTGGATTGGGACAATCCCCTGGAGGAGGGCATGGTAACCCACTCCAGTATTCTTGCCTGGAGAACTCCATGGACAGAGTTGCCTGGAGGGGGTATCCTCCAGGGGGTTGCAAAGAACTGGACACGACTGAGTGATTAAACAGCAGCAATGATGCCCATCGCCTTCGTTGTCTAGTTCTAAGGCAGAATTTAAAAAAAATTTTTTTTTTTGGCCACACCTAGTGGTATGTGGGATCTCAGTTCCCTGACCAGGGATCGAACCCTCACCCTCTGCACTGGAAGCAGAAAGTCTTAACCAATGGACCACCACGGAAGTCCCTATGGCAGAAATTTATACCATCAATCCAGGCCAATGGATCACAGTGACCGCTGATCATCTCAAAGATGCTCCTGCCATCAGTGGATTTTTGTTGCCTTCTGCATCTTTTGGGGCTTCCCTGGTGGCTCAAGTGGTAAAGAATCTGCCTGCCAATGCAGAAGACGTAGGTTTGATCCCTGGGTTTTGTTGCCCAAGGAGAGGTGTGTCTGCTGCTGCTGCTGCTAAGTCACTTCAGTCGTGTCCAACTCAGTGTGACCCCTTGACGGAAGCCCACCAGGCTCCCCCATCCCTGGGATTCTCCAGGCAAGAACACGGGAGTGGGTTGCCATTTCCTTCTCCAAGAGGTGTATCTAGGTGCAAGTATTGCAGCAAAGAGTCCTGGCTGCTGTCTGTGTCAAAGTGTCAATCTCAGGACCACCACCACCCCCTTTTCTCCCCCCTGCCACCTTGTGCAGGTTTGGAAAGTGAAAGTGAAGGTCAAGGCCCTAATCGCAGGGCTGGAGCCTTAGGTCTTCTGCCATACTGAGTTTCATCTTCTGCAGGTTCCCACCTGAATGTGAACCCCAGAATCTTCACAGAGACCCACAGAATCTATGGTAGGGGTGCAGAGGAGGGGTTTGAGCTTCAGATACGGACTTGGGGTGGTGGTAGTGACAGGGCCTTTGCAAAGAGGTGCTGTTGGAAATTGTGAGAGGAAAATTGGAAATTGTAAACAGAAACACACGAGGAGAGGAAAGAGAAGTGTGCCTAGGAGGAAAACTTCAAGGATGCTTACATTTCAGTGAGTGTAAGGAGGAAAAGATTGAACCAGGAGCTAGAGAAAGAGTGAAAAGGGGAAGTGAAAGAAGGAGTGAAAAGGGAAATTGGAGGTGGAAGTGGTGTTCAGAAAGAATGGCACCTGAAAGCCAGAAACCCTGCGTTTCATCCTGGGATTGTCATTTCTTTGCTGTGTTACTTTGGGTAAGTCACTTGACCTCTCTGGGCTTTGGTTTTTCTCAGCTTTAAAATGGAAGTGGTGCGAATTCCTGCCTCTAAGGTTTGTTGTGAGATTCAAAGGAGAAAGGATCATAGAGAAACTTAAAAAAAAAAAAAAGCACCTAGGAGTGTTTTTAAACACTTAGTGTCTTCCCCAGGGCAGCGGAGGAGGGTCTGGCTTCACTGTATTAATGTTTTCATCTTGCTGTCAATCTCCCTTCAGATCTCTGTAATTACACTGTCTTAATACAAGCTAAATTAAAAAGATAAGAAAAAACTTCTCTCTCCCAAGCTTGATTCTGTGATTGTTTATTGTTTTCCTCTGAAGCCTATAACTTACATTACCAAGAAGGCAACAAGCTGTCATGAATGCTTAGCAATCCATTTGTGACCGCATGGTGCATCTTATAATACGACCAGGTCAAGGAGTTCCAGTCTGCGAGTGCAAAAAAGGTTTCTCTGAAGGAGCAAAGGTTTATTTGTTCTCAACTGGGAGGCAGGCTTTGGAACAGTTCAAGGTTTTCAGCTATTCAATGCCAAGTCTTCTGGCCAAAAGATGTCCTCACAAGTTTCTATAGATAAAACCATTATAGGAAATCAATATGCTCCTGCATTTTCCAATAGAACTCAGACATAATGCCCCAGAAACAACCAGGGGAACCCATAGCTAATGATTTGGGGCTGGGATGAAGGGAACTCAGGCTGCATTTGCAAAATCGAGAGCAGCACTCAGAGCTCGTGAAAATAGGCCCATTCAACACTTATTTGACGGACAATCATTTCTCTTTCCAAGCCTCAGTTTCTCCCTCTGGCAACTGAAGCCACTAGAATAGAGACGTAGGTGTAGAGAACACACGTGAGAACACAGGGCAGGAGTCGGGAAGGGGCAGGTGGGATGAACTGGGAGAATGGAATTGACATACATACACTACATGTGCAGAACAGATAGCTAGTGGGAAGCTGCTGTATAGCACAGGGAGCTCAGCACGGAGCTCCGTGATGACCTAGAGGGGTGGGATGGAAGTCCAAGAGGAAGGGGAGGTATATACATATATATATATTTACGTCTCCATATGGCTGACACTGTTGTACAGCAGAACCTAACACATCATTGTAAAGCGACTATGAAAAGTGAAAGTGCTGGTCGCTCAGTCCTGTCCGACTCTTTGACCCCATGAATTGCAGCCCGCCAGGTTCCTCTGTCCATGGGATTGTCCATGTACGAACACTGGAGTGGGTAGCCATTCCCTTCTCCAGGGGATCTTCCCAACCCAGGGATTGAATCCAAGTCTCCTGCATTGCAGGCAGATTCTTTACTCTCTGAGCCACCAGGGAAGCCCGGTAAAGCAACTATACTCCAATTTTAAAAAAAAGAATAGATTTCCTACACTTCTCTTTCAAAATGAATATCTTGAGCCTTTATTGAACGTTTAGCCAAATAAAAGCACTTTGAATGATATTAGAAGGTTCTGGTTTGCCTGTTAAGAAAAGAATGGGCACTTCCCTGGTGTGCCAGTGGTTAAGGATCCACCTTCCCATTCAAGGAACACAGGTTCAATGCCTGATCCGGGAAGATCCCACATGCCACGGAACAACCAAACCTGTGTACCACAACTACTGAAGCCGAAGCCCTAGAGCCCATGCTCCGCAACAAGAGAAGCCCCTGCGATGAGAAACCTGCTCACCACAGCGAGAGGGTAGCCCCAGTCCCCACTCACTGCAGCTAAGAGAAAAGCCCTCATGTAGCAACGGAGACCCAGCAGAACCAAAACTACATAGGTAAATAAATAATTTTTTTTAAAAAAGAAAGGAATGTCTTTGGTTTGCCTCAGGCTTTCTGACAGCTACATATGCTGTCACATGTGCTCTAGAGGAGAAAGGCCAGCTCAGGCTGCAGCAAGTAACACTCTGTGTGACTTTAGATAAAGCATTTTCACTGTTCTGAGCCTCGCTTTCCTCCACTGTAAAATAAGCCATAGAATACACGGGAAATTGGGAACCTTAGTTGCCCCTAGAGAAGTTAACTGACGAGCTGGGGTTGAATTTGGAGAAAAGCCATAGGCAGTTGGATAGGAACTTTTTACCATACCCTGTGTACCTTTGGTCGCTATGAATTTTAGACTCTCATTTATACCACCTATTCATTAAACAAAAACATATTTAAAATGAAACAAATCCACAACCAACAAGGACCTACTTTATAGCACAGGGAACTCTTGCTCAATGTCATGTGGCAGCCTGTATGGGAAGGGAGTTGGGGGGAGGGTGGATACACGTGTATATATGGCGGAGTCCCTTGCTGTTCGCCTGAAACTATTGCAACGTTGTTAATCAGCTCTGCTGCTGCTGCTGCTAAGGCGATTCAGTCGTGTCTGACTCTGTGCCATCCCATAGACGGAAGCCCACCAGGCTTCCCCATCCCTGGGATTCTCCAGGCAAGAACACTGGAGTGGGTTGCCATTTCCTTCTCCAATGCATGAAAGTGAAAAGTGAAAGTGAAGTCACTCAGTCATGTCAGACTCTTAGCGACCCCATGGACTGCAGCCCACCTGGCTCCTCCATCCATGGGATTTTCCAGGCAAGAGTACTGGAGTGGGGTGCCATTGCCTTTTCCAAATCAGCTCTACCCTAATATAAAATAAAAAGTTTTAAAATAAATAGGTCCATAGACCTAGGGAGTTGGTGTATTTCCTCCTGGAAACAGAACATCCTATTCTATTTCTTGCCCTTGATGCTGTCTGCTGAGAATGGTATATAATGTTCTCTTCATTTATCACCTCATGATTTTATAAGTAAGACATTAAACATGATAGCTCTACAGAAAACCAAGTCAAATGACAAAGAATGCATTCTGTTTTAATTCTGGTTATTAACAAGTGTGAAAAAGCCTAGTTCTGTCTGTGAGAAGAAAGTCTCTGTTCTCTTTTGCTAATAGCAGAGACAAGGACAAAGCTGTCATTACATTGCATCTTCTTTTGTTATTGTTTTGGCTGTTTTGCAAAGCATTCAGGATCTTAGTTTCCCCACCAGGGATCAAACCCACGCCCCCTGCAACGGAACTGCTGAATCTTTACCACTGGACCACCAGGGAAGTCCTGAATTGCTTCTTCTTAATTGGTAGGAACCCTTGCAGGGGTGACCATGATGTGGTCAGACAAGTCCTGCCACAACCCCCAAGACAGAATTTTCACTGAGATTGCAAGAAAATTGGTTTAGTTAACATAATAAATTTCATCACCACTTAATTTAACAGGAAATGCCTGCTGTTTGGGGCCCATAAAATAATGCCTGATCCCTCAGGTGCTGAAGCTTCAAATTAGGGGGAAAAATATAAGATAGATGTGTGACATATATATATTCTTACAAATGTATATGTATGAATGAATGAACCTGGGATAAAGGAAAAATACAATTATGAAAGTTGACAGTAACATCTCGGAAGCAATGATTTGCAAGAGATTCAATCTAAATTATAATTTCCCAAGTCGATCACAATAAATTTCCAGAAACAAGTCTTGCCTTTCTAATGCAGAATGTGTTGACAGGAAGATCATGTCTTTACCATGATGTATTTCATGTAGGTCTTGTTGACCTGTGACCTTGAAGAATCCTCTGTATATTTGTCTTTCGGATTTGAAACTTGAGTGCTGGAAACACGCTGGTTGTTCACAGTTGGTAATAGCAAAGGGATGTGCAGGACTTCAGGCCAGAAAACTGTTTAATTACCTACTGTATGCAGAAAGAAACAGTCTCAGAGAGGTTGGGTAACTCACCTAAAGGTCACACAGCCAACGAGGACAAAGCAACCTGGAACCTGTTCAAATACACTTGATGGCTCCCAACAGCGACTGAGGGTATGGCCTTCCTGGGTTGGGAAAGATAACTTGAGCCACCAATAAAGTAAATTATTCCCCAAAGTGACTGGATAACCAAGAGAAAAACAGACTACAATGATGTGCGTGATCAGTCTTGCCCGATTTTGTGACCTCATGGATTGTAGCCTGACAGGCTCCTCTTTCCATGGAACTCAAGGCAAGAATACTGAAGAGGATCACCATTTCTTCTTCCAGGGGATCTTCCTGACCCAGGGATCGAACCTGCATCTTGGCAGGCAGGCTCTTTACCACCGCACCACCTGGGAAGCCACAATATGCAAGTAGAGGGTTTTATCCTGGGTCACTCATGGCTCTGAATTTGGTCATCTGAATCCTTTTATCCTTTTTAACAATCGTCAGATTCAGAGAAGGGCTGGTGTTGAAGACTCAGCTTCCCCAATGCACTAGTATCTCAATCACTTTGCAGCTGCACTTAGAGCTCCATGATTCATCCCACTGTTGACCCATCAAGGAGCATGACACATGCCAGCTGCTTTGCGGAACCCAGCAGAGGAAACTGCTCCTTCATGGAAATAACCAGGAAGTTTTGATTCATTCTTTCAATGAACTTCTTGTTGGGAGTAGTCTTCTCAAAATAGACAGAGGATGAGGTTGAAAGATGGGACACTGCCATCCTGGTAAGCAGCATTCATTTTGTCCCAGTTCAGATGTGCCAAAGGCATGTTAATCGAGCACAGATTGTGTGTGGGATGCTGGAAGGACTCGGGAATGCAGTTCCTGTTCTAGTAGGGACTGCACTATCTAGTTGGGAGAAAGAGGGAGATGCCAGCTTTGGGCAGTGCCTGCCCCAGCCCCATGCAGGGGTAAGGATGCCTTGACATTTAACATTTTCTTTTCTTTCTTTAGTTTGGAAGCATATTCCTTTAAGCAACCCCACAAAAATTAGCATGGTTGTATTAGCAGGGTTGTATTCCAGAGTAAGAGTTTGTTTTCCGTGCATCCCTCTCCTTCTATCCTCTCTGATGATTCCCCAGGGCTGGGGGAGAGATAGAAAGTGACTCAGAATCACAGATCTATGGGAGATGGTTAAGATGGATGCTTGCTTGAAAAGTCTGTATTTTTTGCCTATTTGGCTTTTTTTTTTTGGTCTCACCATGGGGCTTCCCTGGTGGTTCAGTCAGTAAAGAATCCACCTGCAATGCCAGAGACTTGGGTTCAACCCCTTGGTTAGGAAGATCCCCTGGACGAGGGCATGGCAACCCACTCCAGTATTCTTACCTGGAGAATCTCCATGGACAGAGGAGTCTAGTGGGCTACAGCCTATAGGGTCACAAAGAGTTGGGCATGACTGAGCGACTAAGCGCAGCACAAGGCATGTAGGATCTTAGCTCCCTGACCAGGAGATTGAACTGATACCCTCTGCAGTGAAGGCACAGAGTCTTAACCACTGGATCGCCAGGGAATTCCCAACATTAGCCTCAGCATGACTGTCAGAAGTGGCCTAACTTTTCAGTACCCATGCCACCTTCTGTTGAAAACTCCAGCCAGCCTTTTTACTTCTGTGCCACTGGATACTGTCCTGGGGGTGTATTTGCTTAGTGTTTGCCCTTCCCTTGTTGAGAAAAAATTCTTGCAAAGCTATTTATACACTCCTTCCTGAAGCGACTTAGCACTCACACACTTGTTCTTCCTGGACAGCTCAGTTGGTAAAGAATCTGCCTGCAATGCAGGAGACCCTGATTCGATTCCTGGGTTGGGAAGATCTGCTGGAGAAGGGATAGGCTACCCACTCCAGTGTTCTTGGGCTTTTCTAGTGGCTTAGCTGGTAAAGAACCCACCTGCAATGTGGGAGACCTGAGTTTGATCCCTAGGTTGGGAAGATCCCCTGGAGAAGGTAAAGGATACCCACTCCAGGGGCTGCAAAGAGTCAGACCCAACTGAAAGACTTTTATTTCACTTCACCTTGTTATTAGCAATTGCCTGATCACATGTGTCATTATGATTTGGGGGTGGATTTATTGCTGACTGTTTTTCTACCCATGGTGGCTGAATTCTTCTGAGTCACAAATTGAAATCAATGGCCGTTGTGGAAACCCAATGCAGGCATGGTCAGACCAGGTCACTTTGGATGGGTCAATCTTTCCTCTGTGTTATTCTAGGGTCTGATGTCTGAGAATCTCAAAGCCATATAAAAACCAGGGCTCCCAGCAAGGTCAAGAAACACAAAACAAATTTTAATTACAGGCCTTATGCTGAGAACATAGAGACCAGGAAACAACTCAGGGAATTTAATAAACAAAGGCATCATGGTGTGATGGGAAAACTTTTTTTTTTTGTAGTAAGATAACACTTTTAATGAAAATTTTATAGAAAAATACTAGCAACTCTTATTTTCCTTCCTACTCCATACCTCCCCAAACCTTGTCCTCGTGCAGAAGTATTTTCTTTGTTGTGACAGTAATATGTATAATTCCCGTTGTAGTTTTAAATTTTTTTATTTTTTGGCTGTGCCACAAGACATATGGGATCTTAGTTCCCCGACCAGGGGTCAAACATGTGCCCCCTGGATTGGAAGCACAGAGTCTTAACCACTGGACCACCAGGGAAGTCTCCTTTAGCATAACCTAAAGTTGTTACTTTTTCAGATACCATATTACTTTGATTTTAGTGATCGAAAGTGAAAGTGTTAGTTGCTCAGTTGTGTCCAACTCTTTTCGACTCCATGGACTGTAGCCCACCAGGCTCCTCTGTCCCTGGAATTCTCTAGGCAGGAATACTGGAGTGGGTTGCCATTTCCTTTTCCAGGGGATCTTCCCGACCCAGGGATCTAACCCAGGTCTCCTGTATTGCAAGCAGACTCTTTACTGTCTGAGGCACTAGGGAAACCCAGTGACTTAAGAACATGCCATCTAAGACAGTGTCCCACACTTTTCAGAACCCTTCTCTTAACACTGGAAATGTTTTTGTAGATAAAGCGGCCGCTGACATCACGGTGGACAGCTTTGTCACTCTTGGCTTCCTGCTCTGCCTTTTTATGAATCAGACCAAAAGTTTCAGTTTGGCCCATCATTGGGCAGATGGTACTGAAATTTCAAACATTTGGCAAGTTTCTGGCCTAGAACATCTGGGAAGGAGGGTCTGATTTGTGATAGGACAGACTTATTGGCCCCAAATCCTGGCCAGTCAGGATCAGCTATCCATGATAAGAAATTCCCAGCTTCTCAGCTCTATGATCTCTTTCCAGGGACTTTAATCTCACGTCGCCAGGAAAAACTCACTTCCCTGATGATAGCGGTGTTCTCTGATGAGGTCATCTCCTTCAGATTCATGGGACAGTAAAGGGATCGCCAAGCAGCTGGCAAAATTTGATCTTTAAGGCAAGTCTGAAGGAGGAGGTGGGGGGTGGGGGCAGGGAGGTTAGAGGATGGGGAAGGGAGAACCACCATGGAAATAACTTGAGGCACTGAAGGAAGTTACAATAAAAAATGGGAAAAGTGAGAATAAATCTAACAACATACTCCTGGCTGCTTTAACAGTGGGACTGACTGGGGACGCGGTGGCTGGCTAATTCGGACACTGCGGGTCTATCTTCTCAGCTGACCAGTCTGCTCGGTCTCTAAGGGTGTTGTCACTGTTGCTCAGTTGCTCAGTCATGTCCGACTATTTGTGCCTCCACAGACTGTAGCACGCCAGGCTTCCCCATCCTTCACCATCTCCTGGAGGTTGCTCAAATTCTTGTCCATGGAGTGAGTGATGCCATCCAACCATCTCATCCTCTGCTGCCCACTTCTCCTTTTGCCTTCGGTCTTTCGCAGCATCAGAGTCTTTCCCAATGAGTCGACCCTTCACATTAGGTGGCCAAAGTATTGGAGCTTCAACTTCAGCATTAGTCCTTCCAATGAATATTCAGGGTTGATTTCCTTTAGGATTGAGTGGTTTGATTTCCTTGCTGTCCAAGGGTCTTGCTATCTCAAGAGTCTTCTCTAGCATATCACAATTGAAAAGCATCGGTTCTTTGACACTCAGTCTTCTTTATGATCCAACTCTCACATCCATACATGACTACTGGAAAAACCATAGCTTTGACTATACTTTGGACTTTATTGGACTTTTTTAATACACTGTCTAGGTGTGTCACTCAGTCACGTCCGACTCTTTGTGACCCCATGGATAGTCCATGGAATTCTCCAGGCCAGAATACTGGAGTGGGTAGCCTTTCCCTTCTCCAGGGGATCTTCCCAACCCAAGGATCGAACCCAGGTCTCCCGCATTGCAGGCAGATTCTTTACCAGTTGAGCCACAAGGGAAGCCCATGGCTTTTCTTCCAAGGAGTAAGAGTTTTTTAAATTTCATGGCTGCAGTTACTGTCCGCAGTGATTTTGGAGCCCAAGAAAATCTAAGGATGTCCTCCCCGCCAAACTCATACAGCAAGAGATGCCAAATGTCCAATGTGATCTCCCTCCACTTGGCATCCTTATTGCCACTATCCCCCATCCCCTGGTTCAGGATGACTTGTGATGCTAACTCACCATGAGTTCTTCCTCAAAAGGAATGTGGAAAGTCTCCATCTTTCCAGGAAATTGTGCAAAGTTTCCTTTTAGGTGAACAGCTTGTCGGGCACCACATATACAGCACAGGTAAACTGGAATCAGCTCACCTGGCCTTGTCCTCCTGCCGAGAGGGCTGGCATGCTCCAAAAAATGATGGAGGCTCCGTCCAAGTTCAGTTCTTGGCAGGCGGCTGCTTTGATCTTCCCTGTCCACCCCAGACATAAGGATCTAGGTTGCAAATACTGTTTGAATCCATACAGCTCAGCTATATCTCATTAACAATAGTCAGAATGTAAATGACACAGTTTAGGGAATTATTAACTTAAGCCTCTGTGTATTAAATTCCAGATAAGTTCCAGGCATCACAGCAGGGCGAGTCTTATTAACCAGCAGTTAATAACACCTTCTTATCAGGGTCACATTTCTCAACTAGAGGTGGGCTTAGACATTACCTATAGTGCTTTGTAAATTATACAGATCCTGAAGACAAGACTCCCCATCAAAACTTCTGTGGCAGTGACTGACCAGTGTCTGACGGTGATGGTGAATGCCGCCCGGACGGGCTTCTCCCTCATTAATCAGAGATTCCCTCTCTGTCGACTGTACATACACATTCCATTAGACTGCAGCAGCTGCGGTTAGAAATTCTCTATCCGCTTCTGCAGAACCAGAGAGTCTCTGTTTGACTATCTCATTTCCACTGCGATATGGGTGACTCCCTCTTTCACGAGGCACAGAATTTTTTCCATTTTCAAAACTATGAGCACTGCGTAAAGCCAATGGGAAAGAAGCCAGGCTTAGAGAAGACAAGAGTCCTGACCATCAGGCGATTTGGTTTGATGTTCTGGCTTATAAGCTGGTGCTGGGTAGATAGAAATGCATATGTTGAAAATGCTTGCAGGGGCTTGAAAAATAGCTGTTTCTTAAGGATTTTGAATACCGGTTTGGCAGTGCTACCAATACCATTCATCTGCACTTGCCACCAAGTCACATTTTCCTAAACAGAGATGCAGTTTGGTCCAGTCATAGAATTATTGTAGATTCTAAATTAGCGTCATCCAAGTTAATGAGTTTCACTGTAATATGCCAAGTGCAAAAGGAGGGACTGGGGAGGATAGAATGAATCATGTGATTCTCCTTGGAGATAAAGAATGGGAAAGCTATGAATTGTTTATAGGAATCTGGAGGTGGGAAGCCTGAGTTGCATTGGTCACATGCAGCTGCCTTTAAAATATAAATACAGAAATTATGTTAGAGAGAAGCTTAAGGTCATTTTGTCCACACCCTTCATTTTACAGGTGAAAAAATGCAATTAAGTAGGTAAAATGATTTATCCTAAGTCACACAGAAAAGCTATTAAGGGGCCTAAACAGATGTTATTTAAATAAGACATTTAGGTTTAAACTGGCTTTCAAAAACACCTCTGTGAAGACAGGTTTTAGCACCTTCAACACGGCATTCCTTTGCCCCAACCCTGTTTCCATCCTGCCCATCGAGAGACTCCAAAGAAATTATAGAAAAGATTAAAAAATGAAAGTAGTCACCCTTGTAAACAGCACTGGATACTCTCAGCCTCAAATCTTTGAAGGGCCCCTGAACAATCAGATATGGTCCGGACATATACACACTACTTTGTATAAAATAGAAAACCTTTTGTATAGCACAGGGAACTACTCAGTGTTCTGTGATGACCTAAATGGAAAGGAAATTCAAAAGAAGAGAGAATGTATGTGTACCTATGGCTGATTCACTTGACTGTATAGCAGAAACTGATGTAACATTGTAAAACAACTATACTCCAATACAAATTAAAAAACAAAGGCAAAAGCAAAGTCGGTCAGCAGGCCAGCAAGGCAAGCCCGTGATAGCAGAAGAGATGGCTCAGGACACCAGGGGTGAGAGAGTGCCAACCCAGAAAGGTGGGGAGAGTGCTGAGGCTGCTTTTTGTTTGGAGGTGAGAGAAGATGGGGGCGGGGAGGAGGGCACCTCACAGCCCTGATTGGCTGAGTTGATTCAGGGAGAGCAGCCGGGGGGTTGACCCCATACAGATAGTCTCTGCTTTCCCCAAGCAGCCAAGATCGTGTTTTCCTCCAGTGGGAAGAATGATTGCAGGCAGGTGGACTGGAAAGGACAGCAGAGCCCTGGGAGAATTGGGGACATGCACACCTAGATGGCCAAACTGCCCTGGGAGCTGGGCCAGAATGCCCAACTCCACGGAGCACAGTGCAGACTGCAGGAAGGCTTCCCCACCCCCTACCCGCTCCCGGGCCAGCAGCAGATCAACTAACTGGGAGTCTCAGCGAATAAGATGAGAGTCAGCAAACATTTGGGGAGAGCGCTGCAATTCCAGCAGAAGATATAAAACATTAAAAAAAGAAAAAAGGTAGAATTTAATCCCAAAGTGACAAATGCTGCCATGCTGACTCTGGATGTCAAGTGGCTGGCATGCATACACTATTGATGCTGCTGCTGCTGCTAAGTCACTTCAGTCATGTCCGACTCTGTGTGACCCCATAGACGGAAGCCCACCAGGCTCCCCCGTCCCTGGGATTCTCCAGGCAAGAACACTGGAGTGGGTTGGCCATTTCCTTCTCCAATGTGTGAAAGTGAAAAGTGAAAGTGAAGTCGCTCAGTCGTGTCCGACCCTTAGCGACCCCATGCACTATTGATAGTATGTATAAAATAGATAACTAATGAGAACATACTCTTTAGGACAGGAAACTCTACTCAGTGCTCTGGGTGACCTGAATGGGAAGGAAGTCCAAAAGAGAGGGATACATGTATATGCTGGAGTAGGAAATGGCAACCCACTTCAGTATTCTTGTCTGGGAAATCCCATGGACTGAGGACCCTGGCGGGCTACAGTCCATGGGGTCGCAAAAGAGTGACCGACACACAACCAAGTGACTGAGCAGATGTGTATATGTATGGCTGATTCATTTTACTATATGGCAGAAACTACAATAGATAAAGGAGAAAGGGACAGGATAAAGGAAATATTCAAAGACATGAAGGATAAATCCAGAGATTAAAAAATTCTTGTAATAGTTTTAGAAGGAGAGAAAGGACAGACTATAGGCGGAGGGAATACAAGATTTGAAAAAGAAAAAAAAAGCTAAGAATTTTCTACACCTGTAGAAAGACATTCATCTTCAGATTGACAGGGTCTTCCCTGGTGGCTTAGAGGGTAAAGAGTCTGCCCGCAATGCGGAAGACCTGGGTTCAATCCCTGGGTCAGGAAGATCCCCTGTGAGAAGGCAATGGCAACCCACTTCAGTACTCTTGCCTGAAGAATCCCATCGACAGTGGAGGCTGGTAGGCTACAGTCCATGGGGTCGCAAAGAGTCGGACACAACTTAGCGACCTCACTTTCACTTTCAATGTTTATTGAGTAGGATGAATTTATAAAAACACAGATAATACCTGGACATATAATAGTGAAATTTCAAAACTTCATGGATAAGTAAGGAAAATTCTAGAAACCTCCAGGAAATAGAACAGTTATGCAAAAATGAGAATCAAATTTACCTCAACAACACTGGATGAAAGAAAATGAAGGGAAATCTTTAAAGTGCCAAAAGAGAGGAAGAAAGCCTTTTCGTTCTAGAATTGTCTATCCAGTAGATTACCATTCTACAGGGAGAATAAAATATAGGCATTTTTCTAAGGGCTCAGATAAACTTACAACCCACAGACACTCCTGAAAGAATAGCTATAGATCTATTCCAGCAGGAATAAAGAAAAGACTAGTACAAAAAAATCAGTTATGAATGGAGACGACATTCATGCCTTACTTGTGCAATTCAAAATAATTTTTAAAAGATACCTTAAAAACAGAGTTTTAATTAAACTTAAAATGCTAAGTACATTATCATGGAAAAGGAAACAACCATATATTCAATGTTTAAAGTCTAGGCAATATATTTACAACACACAGTCATTTCAGAAAATATAAAAACCAGTTTTAAGACTTTCAGTTCCCAAAGAACTCAGACAAAGATGGTACATTGACCATAGGAAGCTATCACCGATTTCTAATGAAATCCCCAAAAATGACGGTAAAGGAATTAAAAAAGACACAACTCCAAAGAACAGGGTGAGTATGAGAAGGGAAATCAGCTTAAAGACCACTTTTCTTACTGGAAAAAAGGAAATGGGGGAGTGGTAATTGATCTAACCCAGAGAAGACACTACTCTCTTTTAAATATTTATTTTCATTTGTTTAATTTGGCTGCACTAGGTCTTGGTTGTAGCATGTGGGATCTTTTAGATCTTCGATCTTTGTTGCAGCATGTGGGATCGTTCACTGTGGCATGTGGGATCTAGTTCCCCCTTCATTGGGAGCTTGGAGTCTTAGCCACTGGACCACCAGGGAAGAGCCGAAACGGCCCTGTTAAGATGGGTGCTGAGGTGAGAGCCAGTTGACTCAACAAAACCTGGAAAGTCTGACACTAGGAGACTTAAAAGAGGATGAGGAGGGCTGAAAAGATTGAAATGGGGGAAGACTCAGACTGCAGACCAGAGGACCTCCCCACCCTCTTCCTGTTACTGAGTCCAAATTTGCTCTGCTCTCCACAAGATAAGTCAATGAATCTGAGAGAGTCAATTCCTAGGCAGACTGATAAGAAGTCCAGGGTCCCCAAGGGGGAGAAAGGGGTCTGGGGATCTCGAAGTGGAGATAGGGGTCTGGAATTCTTAAGGAGAAGGAAAGGACAAACTTTTTTTGTGTATACTCCTTCAGTTCAGTCCCTCAGTCGTGTCCGACTCTTTGTGACCCCATGAATCACAGCACACCAGGCCTCCCTGTCCATCACCAACTCCCACAGTTCACTCAAACTCATGTCCATCGAGTCGGTGATGCCATCCAGCCATCTCGTTCTCTGTCGTCCCTTTCTCCTCCTGCCCCCAATCCCTCCCAGCATCAGAGACTTTTCCAGTGAGTCAACTCTTCGCATGCGGTGGCCAAAGTACACTCCTTGCTGCTGCTGCTAAGTCGCTTCAGTCGTGTCCGACTCGGTGTAACCCCACGGATGGAAGCCCACCAGGCTCCCCAGTCCCTGGGATTCTCCAGGCAAGAACACTGGAGTGGGTTGCCATTTCCTTCTCCAATGTGTGAAAGTGAAAAGTCAAAGTGAAGTCACTCAGTCATGTTTGACTTGTAGCGACCCCACGGACTGCAGCCTACCAGGCTCCTCCATCCATGGGATTTTCTAGGCAAGAGTACTGGAGTGGCTTGCCATTGCCTTCTCTGGTACACTCCTTCAGTTCAGTTCAGTTCAGTTCAGTTGCTCAGTCGTGTCCGACTCTCTGCGACCCCATGAATCACAGCACGCCAGGCCTCCCTGTCCATCACCAACTCCCGGAGTACACTCAAACTCATGTCCACAGAGTCGGTGATGCCATCCAGCCATCTCATTCTCTGTCGTCCCCTTCTCCTCCCGCCCCCAACCTTTCCCAGCATCAGAGTCTTTTCCAGTGAGTCAACTCGTCACATGAGGTGGCCAAAGTATTGGAGTTTCAGCTTTAGCATCAGTCCCTCCAATGAACATCCAGGATTGATCTCCTTTAGAATGGACTGGTTGGATCTCCTTGCAGTATAAGGGACTCTCAAGAATCTTCTCCAACACCACAGTTCAAAAGCATCGATTCTTCGGCGATCAGCTTTCTTCACAGTCCAACTCTCACATCCATACATGACCACGGGAAAAACCATTGCCTTGACTAGATGGACCTTGGTTGGCAAAGTAATGTCTCTGCTTTTTAATATACTATCAAGGTTGGTCATAACTTTCCTTCCAAGGAGCAAGCGTCTTTTAATTTCATGGCTGCAATCAGCATCTGCAGTGATTTTGGAGCCCAAAAAAACAAAGTCTGACACTGTTTCCACTGTTTTTCCATCTATTTCCCATGAAGTGATGGGACCAGATGCCATCTGAGGTTATTGATATTTCTCCCGGCAATCTTGATTCCAGCTTGTGCTTCTTCCAGCCCAGCGTTCCTCATGATGTACTCTGCATATAAGTTAAATAAGCAGGGTGACAATATACAACCTTGACGTACACCTTTTCCTATTTGGAACCAGTCGGTTGTTCCATGTCCAGTTCTGACTGTTGCTTCCTGACCTGCATACAGGTTTCTCAAGAGGCAGGTCAGGTGGTCTGGGATTCCCATCTCTTTCAGAATGTTCCACAGTTTATTGGGATCCACACAGTCAAAGGCTTTGGCATAGTCAATGAAGCAGAAATAGATGTTTTTCTGAAACTCTCTTGCTTTCTCCGTGATCCAGCGGATGTTGGCAATTTGATCTCTGGTGCCTTTGCCTTTTCTAAAACCTGCTTGAACATCTGGGAGTTCACAGTTTACATACTGCTGAAGCCTGGCTTGGAGAATTTTGAGCATGACTTTACTAGCGTGTGAGATGAGTGCAATTGTGTGGCAGTTTGAGCATTCTTTGGCATTGCCTTTCTTTGGGATTGGAATGAAGACTGACCTTTTCCAGTCCTGTGGCCACTGCTGAGTTTTCCAAATCTGCTGGCATATTGAGTGCAGCACTTTCACAGCATCATCTTCCAAGATTTGAAATAGCTCAACTGGAATTCCATCACCTCCACTAGCTTTGTTAGTAGTGATGCTTTCTAAGGCCCACTTGACTTCACATTCCAAGATGTCTGGCTCTAGGTCAGTGATCACGTTATTGTGACTATCTTGGTCGTGAAGATCTGTTTTGTACAGTTCTTCTGTGTATGCCTGCCACCTCTTCTTAATATCTTCTGCTTCTGTTAGGACCATTACACAACTCAGTTTAAACTCTGTACCAGGGGTTATACAACAACAATGTATCCTGCTTGAGGACAGTTGCTCCTTCCTGAAAACCTTCTGACTAATCCTGATATCTTAGAATGTATATTATGGGAGTGGGTCTGGTAGGATCTTTCTGTTGTTAAATTCTAATCTTGTGATCCTAAAATGTAAATTGTGGGAGTGGGTCTGGTAAAATGTCACAAACTTGAGACATTCTTTTGATTCATTGTAATAAGTAATTGGAGAGTATAGAACTCCATTGCTAACACTAGCAAGGGGGTACTCTTTCTGCCCCCTTCTGATGTCTATGTCAGAAGCTTTCTCTATCCCTTTTATACTTTAATAAAACTTTATTACAGAAAAGCTCTGAGCGATCAAGCCTCGTCTCTGGCCCCGGATTGAATTCTTCTCCAGAGGCCAAGAATCCTGGCATCTTCTGTGGTTCAGCTACAACCTTTCAAATCTAAGATAAGTCAATGAATCTGAGATGAGGTGTTGGGATAGGGAAGGTGTAAGGCGAGTGTGGAGAAAAAGAGAGCGAGCCAGGCAGTCAGGCAAGAAAAGGAAATTTATTAGAGGGAAGCGAGAGGGTGACTGGCCCTTAAGGAGAACCAGCATCCTCCCTTTCTGATGGGGTCTTTCTTATATCCCACCGGGAGAAATATCAATAACCTCAGATATGCAGATGACACCACCCTTATGGCAGAAAGTGAATAAGAACTAAAAAGCCTCTTGATGAAAGTGAAAGAGGAGAGTGAAAAAGTTGGCTTAAAGCTCAACATTCAGAAAACTAAGATCATGGCATCCAGTCCCATCACTTCATGTCAAATAGATGTGGAAACAATGGAAACAGAGAGAGACTTTATTTTTTGGGCTCCAAAATCACTGCAGATGGTGCTTGTAGCCATGAAATTAAAAGACGCTTACTCTTCGGAAGGAAAGTTATGACCAACCTAGATAGCATATTAAAAAGCAGAGACATTACTTTGTCAACAAAGGTCTGTCTAGTCAAGGCTGTGGTTTTTCTAGGAGTCATGTATGAATGTGAGACTTGGACTATAAAGAAAGCTGATCGCCGAAGAATTGATGCTTTTGAACTGTGGGTGTTGGAGAAGACTCTTGAGAGTTCCCTTGGGCTGCAAGGAGATCCAACCAGTTCATCCTAAAGGAGATCAGTCCTGGGTGTTCATTGCAAGGACTGATGCTGAACCTGAAACTCCAATACTTTGGCCACGTGATGCGAAAAGCTGACTCATTTGAAAAGACCCTGATGCTTGGAAAGATTTAGGACAAAAGGAGAAGGGGACGACAGAGGATGAGATGGTTGGATGGCATCACTGACTCAATGGACAAGGGTTTGGGTAGACTCCAGGAGCTGGTGATGAACAGGGAGGCCTGGTGTGCTGCGGTTCATGGAGTCACAAAGAGTCAGACACGACTGAGCGACTGAACTGAATTGAATGAAAATTTCTCTGGAGGTGTTAGGGAAAGCACACTGATTGAAACTGTCCACCCTGGCCAGACACCATAGTAACCATTTATATGAGTTGTTTTATGACAGGAGGTACTGGTAAAGAACACGGAACTAAGAAGCCTACACCAACTGAAAGAGTTCAGGAAAGGTCAAAATGAGACATCGCATGTCTGACCACCTCCCAGAATCCTTCTCTGTCATTCATCTTGGCTGAACAAGCCGTGCACCACCAGGAAGGAGTCTTGAGTTAGAATGATTGGCTAAAGACAACCCGGAAACTAATCCCATCACCATAAAACCTGAGACTGCAAGCCACGTGACAGAGCTGTTCTCCTGGGTTCCCTTACCCTGTTGCTCTCTGCCTGGGTGTTCTTTCCCGATAAAATCTCTTGCTTTGTCAGCACATGTGTCTCCTCGGATAATTCATTTCTGAGTGTTAGACAAGAGCCCAGTTTGGGGCCCTGGAAGGGGTCCTCCTTCCTGCAACAAAAGGATGTTTAAATTTTAGCCTATAGCTGAGTCCTGCGGTCATGTAGGTCATGTAGACAGAGGCCTGGAATCTTGTGGTCTTGTAGCCTTAAGAAGGTAGGCGCCCAGTGAGAAAAGAGAATGTTATTTGGGCAATTTGGTTAGTCTCAAGGGTCACTGTGATTTTATTGTTTGTTTGCGAGGTCAACATAATGAGCCATTTTAACAATGAGCCCCCATGTAGGCTCTAACAGAAGGGACTTTATTTGGGAGCCTGCTGCCCGAGAAGACGGCAGGCTAGGACCTCAAAACAACTATTTTGTCAGGGTTCTTTTATGCATTAGAGATGGGGTGGGGGGAGGCGAGGAAACGAAGTGAAAGCACTTTTCAATCCTTGCCAATATCCCCTGGAATGGGACACCTCAGGCAGGGGGATGTGTTAGTCTCACTTCTACAGTCCTTCACAGGTGGACAGCTCAGATTATCTCCCTGAGACAGGCCATTTTATATGTTAATAATAACAAAAAAGGGTTAACACAGGCAGCCAGGTCACCCCCTAGGACAACACAGGGAACAATCACTGAAGAAACCGAATCTGAGACTTGAAACTCCTGGAAGGCTGCTCACGGAACACCCTTCCACTCATTATCCATTCAGTCTGATGTGAATTTCTACACCCATCCTGGTGTGGACATTCATCCCCATTGGCACTGCAGGACAGGCTTAGATTCCCAGACTCTCAAAGGTGAGTCTCCTTCACTGCATGACTCGGGGTAAGGCCAGCTATTACACATACGTCTGACCTGTGGGCAGTGTGTCTACCTCTGTTCATAGGTGGAACATCCTCTCTGGGTTCCTGGTTCTCTGCCCGGAACTCACATACAGGCTGGGACCCTCAACAGAGACCATGCCCTTGAGGGTATATTGTAAGGCTGGGTCCTCAGACTTTTTTCTGTAAGGGGTTAGGTGGTAAACATTTTAGGCTTTTTGGACCAGGAAACAAAATTAAGGATAGCCTGCTGCTGCTGCTGCTGCTGCTAAGTCACTTCAGTCGTGTCTAACTCTGCGACCCCATGGACTGCAGCCCACCAGGCTCTGCCATCCCTGGGATTCTCCAGGCAAGAACACCGGAGTGGGTTGCCATTTCCTTCTCCAATGCATGAAAGTGAAAAGTGAAAGTGAAGTCACTCAGTCGTGTCCAACTCTTCCCGACCCTAAGGACTGCAGCCTACCAGGCTCCTCCGTTCATGGGATTTTCCAGGCAAGAGTACCAGAGTGGGTTGCCATTGCCTTCTCCGAAGGATAGCCTGGAGGTACTTATATAGCCATTTAAATTGTATATTGCTCATTATTAGAGAAATGCAAACTAAACCTACAATGAGATAACTCACACTGGTCAGAATGGCCAATATAAAAAAATCTACAAACAATAAGTGCTGAAGAGGGTATGAGAAATGGAAACCCTCTTGCACAGTTGGTGGGAATGTAAATGGATACAACCACTACGGAGAACAGTATGGAGATTCCTTAAAGAACTAGGAGTAAAACTACTACATCACCCAGCAATCCCACTGCTAGGCATATACTCTGAGAAAATCATAATTGAAAAAGACATATGCACCTCAGTGTTCATTACAGAACTACTTACAATAGGTAGGATGTGGAAGCAACCTAAATGTCCATCTACAGATGAATGGATAGAGAAATCATTGTTCATATACACAATGGAATATTTGTTGCTGTTGTTCAGTCACTCAGTCATGTCCGACTCTGCAAGCCCATGGACTGCAGCATGCCAGGCTTCCCTGTCCTTCACAATCTCCTGGAGTTTGCTCCAACTCAGGTCCCATCGAGTCTGTGATGTCATGCAAACATCTCATCCTCTGCTGTCCCCTTCTTCTCCTGCCCTCAATCTTTGCCAATATCAGGGCCTTTTCCAATGAGTCATCATAAAAACAAATGCATTTGACACTGTTCTAATGAGGTGGATGAACCTAGTGTCTGTTATACAGAGTGAAGTAAATCAGAAAGAGAAAGACAAATATCATATATTAATGCATACATATGGAATCTAGAAAGATGGTACTGATGAACCTATTTGCAGGGCAACAATGGAGATGCAGACATGTGGAGAACAGAATTGTGGACACAGTGGGGGAAGGAGAGGGTGGGACAAATTGAGAGAGCAGCATGGAAATATATTCATTACCATATGTAAAATAGACAGCAAATGGGAATTTCCTGTGTGACTCAGGGAGCTCAAACCTGTGCTCTGTGACAACCTAGAAGGGTGGGATGGGGTGGAAGATAGGAGGGAGATTCAAGAGGGAGGGGACACACGTATACTGGCTGATTCATGTTGATATATTGCAGACTCCAGCACAGTATTGTAAAACAATTATCCTCCAATTAAAAATAAATAGATTTTTAAAATGTAAAATTTCTTACCTTCCAAACTGTACAAGAGCAGGCAGTGGGTTGAATTTGCCCCCCTGGGCCATGGTTTGCCATCCTCTGCTCTAAGGCATGTATATTTAAGTCAGACTCCTTGGCAGACAATTTGCCTTACTCCAGCACATCATTTCAACTCTCAGGTTCTTTTTCATTTCCGGTTGCTGGTGTTGCTTTTCCTTTTTGATCTTGAACTTGGCTTTATATTTCAAGAAAATTTTATTGTTATATTTTATGCAACATTTGTATGTTTTTGGAGCAAGAGATGGGTCTTTCCACATAAGCTTATTTTGCTATTCAAGCAGAAGTCCAGGGACCATTTCCATAAGGAGAGCAAGGTGATGAAGGTTTTTAAAGAATGTTTTTGAACACGTAAGCATGAAATGGAACTAAACAATGTTCGAGCTGCTCTCCAATGGACTAGCTACTCCCTTACCCCACCCATCTATCCTGTGGGTAAGTCATTGCTTCTTAGCATCTGGAGTAACTGAACAAAGAGAGAAGAGGTGAAGTTCAGGTCAGAGTGGTCTCCAAACAACTCTGTGGGTTTGTTATGCAGATCAAAGCAGAGAGGAGACAGAAAAGGGCTCTCAAAACAGAAAGTCCTTGATGCAGTGAGGTCATTTCACTATCAAAGGTCAGTTCTGATACTTGAAAGGAGTTTTGGTAAAAATATTCAGTTGAAGAATTTTTTTGTTCTACAAGTTTAAGTAAAGAAAGAGTCTCTATTCTAACTAAAATGTGTTTTATTCATTTTCCATGACAGATATTGTCAAATCTGGTAGTATTAACAGGAAAACTATGCATTTGTCAAAACCCATAACTTGGGACTTGCCTGGTGGTTCAGTGGTTAGGAGTCTGCCTTCCAGTGTAGGGGATGTGGGTTAGATCGCTGGTTGGGAACTAGATCCCACAGAACAACTAGAGAAGCCTGTGCAGAGCAACAAGAGAAAGCCCACGTGCCTCAGAAGATCCACCATGGCCAAGATAAGCAAACAATACAACTCAAAACTTTACATCACGGAGAGTGAACCTCCATGTATGAAAATCTAGAAAATCATTTAGGACTTTGGGGAATGCTAAGATGGAATGTCGAACGGGACCAAAGAATCTAACTTGATAACAAACGCATAAAATAATCTCATTGAAAGGAGGTAGGAGAGAAAAGCATGAACCTAAATAACTTTGGAATTGAGTGAGAAGGTAAGACTGAGGGCCCAGGGAACTGAATATAAACACTGTTCTCTACTTGATGAGGTATTTCCTAGGGGTATGGGTTAACGGTTCTGAAACTACTGCACAGACATGCTGGAATAGAACAACTAAGGCCATGGATGGTGGGTAGCGGGGAACTCAGTTCTCAAGGTTGAAAGGAGGGGGGTACAGGCAAACAAGGGGAATGCTGGAATGATCTGTGGCTAATGGATGAGAGTTGGAAGTACCAGTATGAGCTCATGTTTATCTTACTATAGGTACAAATGCTTATATAGAGAAATATTTATGGATACATGTATCTACACTCATTAGTACGCATGGATATATTTCTTTGCTCTGTTATCTTCCCCTACCAATATTCTATGTGTTTGGCCCTTCTTTGCTGAGGACAAGTTGGTGAGCAGCCTGCAACTGACCTCCTGTGTGCAATTGCCTTACAGGGTCAGGGATGAACAGCCTTAGAAAAGGGAACTTGTGGGGACTTTCCTGGTGGTCCAGTGGTTAGGACTCTGTCTTTCAATGTAGGGGATGCAGGATCAATCCCTGGTCTTGGAACTAAGATCCCGTATCCTAGCAGGGGATGGGGGTACTGCCAAATTTTTTTTTTTAAGGAATTTGCTTTTGAGGTTTGGGAATCCCATCACTGAATTGGCAGTCACTGAAGCTCCTTGATTCACCAGGCACTTCTGACATGAAATAATCGATTCATGAGCCCAGCAAAATAGTGAAAACAATAATATTAAAACAACACCCTACCTTGGATTGTGTTTTATGGTTTCAAAGATTTCATTTTCTCAGTTGACCTTCCTAATCACCCTCTGATGCAGGATGGGTTAGAAGTCACTTTGTTTTAGGAGTTTCCAGGTGTCTCCTGGGAGAGTCGATGGTCGAATTTTGCATGGTAGTTGCATGCGTGCTAAGTCGCTCTAGTTGTGTCTGACTCTGTGTGACCCCATGGACCATAGCCTGCCAGGCTTCTCTGTCCATGGGATTCTCCAGGCAAGAATACTGGAGTGGGTTGCCATGCCCTCCTCCAGGGGATCTTCCTGATCTAGGTAACCCAACCTTTAATAAGTGAGTTTAAGATACTTACAAAGATGAAGATGACATACGCTTTAGTTTTGATTCAGTTGTCATATTTTATGTCATGCTTCCTATTATTGAGTTTCTTTCACTGTATGATGTATTTTCTTATTTGGGGAGAAGTGACACTTGAAAACTCCTAAAACAAGGTGACTCCAAAAAGTTGAAAATTAAAGGCTGCACAAACACATGCTGAGAAAATAGACACAAACCAACAAAAAGAGCAAAGGTTGCCATCTTAATTTCAAACAAGGTGGGATATCTCCACACCAAATAATGTGGAAGAGACACTCATAGAGCAAACACTACAGAAACTGAACAGGAAAATAGACAAAAACATATTATTACTAAAAAAGCCTTCTTCAGTCAACAACAGAGCAAGGGAGCAAAAAATGAACAATTACAGAAAATCTCAATATACATCTGAAGGTATAAATCAATACACTTTGAAGTCTATGTTCAACAAACAGAAATTCAGAAAATTTGACCATTAATCTGGCCATGAAGAAAATGTCAAATTGCCCCTAAAAATGAAATCATGCAGATAAGTTTTTCTATTCTGTTGGGAGTGTGTATTGCTATAACCTCAAAGGAGGGTAAATTTTTAATATCGTAAGTTAAATTACATCTACTCTTTGACTTACCAGTTCTACTTTTAAAGATTTATGACCCAGATATTTACTCTCAAAGGTGTGAAACTATGTGACCAAGTATATTAATTGCATCAATCTTTTAATAGTAGAAATACGGAAATTACCTACATATTAATTCATAGAGGCTCATTAAATAAGGTAATCTGTGACTGTGTGGATCACAATAAACTGTGGAAAATTCTGAGAGATGGGAATACCAGACCACCTGACCTTCCTCTTGAGAAACCTATATGCAGGTCAGGAAGTAAGAGTTAGAATTGGACATGGAACAACAGACTGGTTCCAAATAGGAAAAGGAGTGCATCAAGGCTGTATATTGTCACCCTGCTTATTTAACTTATATGCAGAGTACATCATGAGAAATGCTGGGCTGGATGAAGCACAAGCTGGAATCAAGATTGTCAGGAGAAATATCAATAAGCTCAGATATGCAGATAACACCACCCTTATAGCAAAAAGCAAAGAAGAACTAAAGAGCCTCTTGATGAAAGTGAAAGAGGAGAGTGAAAAAGTTGGCTTAAAATTCAACATTCAGAAAACTAAGATCATGGCATCTGGTCCCATCACTTCATGGCAAATAGATGTGGAAACAATGGAAACAGTGAGAAACTTTATTTTTTTGAGCTCCAAAGTCACTGCAGATGCTGATTGCAGCCATGAAACTAAAAGACGCTTACTCCTTGGAAGGAAAGTTATGACCAACCTAGACAGCATATTAAAAAGCAGAGACATTACTTTGCCAACAAAGGTCTGTCTAGTCAAGGCTATGGCCATGTATGAATGTGAGAGTAGGACTATAAAGAAGGCTGAGCGCTGAACAATTGAAGCTTTTGAACTGTAGTGTTGGAGAAGACTCTTGAGAGTCCCTCGGACTGCAAGGAGATCCAACCAGTCCATCCTAAAGAAGATCAGTCCTGGGTGTTCTTTGGAAGAACTGATGTTGAAGCTGAAACTCCAATATTTTGGCCACCTGATGTGAAGAGCTGACTCATTTGAAAAGACCTTGATGACTGGAAAGATTGAGGGCAGGATGAGAAGGGGACGGCAGAGGATGAGATGGTTGGATGGCATCACTGACTCAATGGACATGAGTTTGAGCAAGCTCCAGGAGTTGGTGATGGACAGGGAGGCCTGGCGTGCCGCAGTTCATGGGGTCGCAAAGAGTCGGACATGACTGAGCGACTAAACTGAACTGAACTGAAATCTGCACAATGGAATATTATGCAACCATAAAATAGAATAAGATGACTATATGCAAATCAACATGTATCTCAAAATAAAAAGTTTGCTTTTAAGAAAGAAGGCAGGTTTATAGATGGTGATATAGACTGATCCCCCAAATATCTTTTTGATGATGAAAAAAATTAATGTATAAAGTAACATGTATAGAATATTCAGTTCAGTTCAGTCACTCGGTTGTGTCCGGCTCTTTGCAATCCCATGGGCTGCAGCATGCCAGACTTCCCTGTCCATCACCAACTCCCGGAGCTTGCTCAAATTCATGTCCATCGAGTCGGTGATGCCATCTATGTCTTCATTCTTTCCCAGCATCAGGGTCTTTCCCAGTGAGTCAGTTTTTCGCATCAGGCGGCCAAAGTATTGGAGTTTCAGCATCAGCATCAGTCCTTCCAATGAATATTCAGGGCTGATTTCCTTTAGGATTGGCTGGTTTGATCTCCTTGCAGTCCAAGGGACTCTCAAGAGTGTTCTCAAACACTGCAGTTCAAAAGCATCAATTGTTTGGTGCTCAGCTTTCTTTATAGTCCAACTCTCACATCCATACATGACTCCTGGAAAAACCATAGCTTTTTTTTTTTTTTTTTTAGGTAATTAATTTATTTTTTATTGGAGGCAAATTATTTTACAATATTATATTGGTTGGTTTTGCCATACATTGATATGAAAACCATAGCTTTGACTAGACGGACCTTTGTTGTTGAAGTAACGTCTCTACTTTTCAATATGCTGTCTAGGTGGTCATAGTTTTTCTTCCAAGGAGCAAGCGTCTTTTAATTTCATGGCCTCAGTCACCATCTGCAGTGATTTTGGAGCCCAAGAAAATAGTCTGTCACTGTTTCCATTGTTTCCCATCTATTTGCCATGAAGTCATGGTACTGGTTGCCATGATTTTCGTTTTTTGAATGTTGAGCTTTGAGCCAGCATTTTCACTCTTCTCTTTCACTTTCACCAAGAGACTCTTCAGTTCCTCTTCACTTTCTGCCATAAGGGTGGTGTCATCTGCATATCTGAGGTTATTGATACTTCTGACAATCTTGATTCCAACTTGTGCTTCATCCAGCCTGGCATTTTGCATGATGTATTCTGCATAAAAATTAAACAAGCAAGGTGACAATATACAGCCTTGATGCATTCATTTCCCTATTTGGAACCAGTCTATTGTTCCATGTCCAGTTCTACCTGTTGCTTCTTGACCTGCATACAGATTTCTCAGGAGGCAGGTCAGGTGGTCTGGTATTCAAATCTATTGATGAATTTTCCAGTTTGTTGTGATCTATACAGTTAAAGGCTTTGGTATAGTCAATAAAGCGGAAGTAGATATTTTTCTGGAATTCTCTTGCTTTTTCTGTGATTCAATGGATGTTGGCAATTTGATTTCTGGATCTTCTGGCTTTTCTAAAACCAGCTTGAACATTTGGAAGTTTATGGTTCACGGACTGTTGAAGCCTGGCTTGGAGAATTTTGAGCATTACTTTGCTAGCATGTGAGATGAGTATAATTGTACGGTAGTTTGAACATTCTTTGGCTTTGCCCTTCTTTGACATTGAAATGAAAACTGACCTTTTCCAGCCCTGTGGCCACTGGTGAGCTTTCCAAATTCGCTGGCATATTGAGTGCAGCACTTTCACAGCACCATTTTTTAGGATTTGAAATAGCTCAACTGGAATTCCATCACCATAGATACTGATATAGACTGATCCCCCAAATATCTTGTTGATGATGAAAAGAATTAACGTATAAAGTAACATGTACAGAATGTTACTGTTGTGTAAAAAAACAGAAGAGGGCACTACTTTTATTTTCATCTTCTATCTTTGAAGGGACAAGTAAGAAACTAGTGAGACAGCTATCTCCAGACAGGGTAACTGGTTGGTATACTGTATATTTTGAATACTGCATAATTTTTCCCTGTTGTGTGTATTACTTATTTAAAACAATAATTAAGCAATTTATTTACCAATAAACAAAGTACCACTCCCATGACTGCTTGATGGCCTTGCCACCTTGGTGTTCCCATGCCATTCTGAACTCACTGATCACTCTGAGCTATAAAGACTTCTTGGCATCTGCCTTTCCCAGTGGACAGTGAGACTTCTGAGGGCCAGATGTCACTCGTGTGTGCTCAGTCACTCAGTAGTATCTGACTCTTTGTGACCGCATGGACTATAGCCCTCCACATTCCTCTGTCCCTGGGATTCTCCAGGCAATACTGGAGTGGGTTGCCATTTCCTCCTCCAGGAGGTCTTCCAGACCGAGGGATTGAACCTCGTCTCCTTCATCTCTTGCATTGGCAGGCAGATTATTTACCCACTGAAACATTAGGGAAACCCATATATTACTCATCTCAGTATAAATAATCAAAACATAGGTTCTGGCGTCAGACTGCCTGGGCTCACATTTCTGGTCCAACTCTATGACTTTAGGGAAGGAACTGAACCTCTATGTACCTCAATTTTCCATCTTTAAAATGCGAATAATAGTATTAGCCATCTTACAGGATTCTGGTAAGGATTATGTAAGGTAAGTTTCAGAACTGACAGGTCTCTGTGACATCTCTGCATTCAGGTGCCACTAACAGAGGGCCTGGCACACTGTAGCACTCAGCATTTTCAAGTAATAAATAGATGCATACCCACTCGCCACCCTACCATGACCCAGTGCTAACAAAGCTGTCTTTCTTTTCGCTTAGCTGGTAGATAATTCTGGATGATTCAAGTTGTCCAGCAATCTGACATCCCTGATATGATAAAGGAGATGGTTATTTCAGTAGAACTTGGATGCAGGCCCATTTGTGCCAACCCTAAAAATATTTTTGTTTATCTCAGGGATCCAGATAACTCCAGGAAAATAATGGAATCTCAGAATGAGGCTTAGTTACCAGACTTTCAGTTAGAGAGGCCAGGCTTTATCTGCTCACAAAATAGCATCTGAAACGCCAGCACCCAAGTCTAGCATAAATGGATTTTTCTTAAGTACTCTTCTCCATCGAGTTTCCCTTCATTGAACTCCTCTTTGTCAGGAAATATTATTTGGGTTCGCTGAATTCAAATCCAACTTCTTTTTGAAGTTCAGTCTAGTGGAGAAAATGTTAGATCAGCATTAGAGAATTCCTCCTCTCCGGATGACCTTGGTGAAGTCACTTCATTCATTCATAGTGCTGTGGCTTTGTTCTCCTGTCTGTTGAGTCATGATGAGACAATAAACATATAAATCAAACCCATGCTCCCTGATATCATGAGACTATTGTGAGGTTAACGTCAAACTCGGGCTGGGAGCTGCCTGGATAAAACACGGTGGAAATACAGAGCTGATTCTACAAACAGGCTGAGCACCTACTGTGTGCATGTCCTTGGGTTTGGATCTGGGGGTTTAAAAATGAAGGAGATTCATGTTAAATAAGTTTTTCAAGAACACCTAAATCATTTGACAAATATTTACTGAGCCCCAAACTATGTTTAGACTTCTCATGGGGCTCAGTGGTAAAGAACCCGCCTGGCAATGCAGGAGACTCAGGAGATGTGGGTTCGATCTCTGGGTCAGGAAGATCCCCTAGAAAAGGAAATGGCAACCCACATCAGTATTCTTGTCTTGAGAATCCCAAGGACAGAAGAGCCTGGCAGGCTACACAGTCCATGGGGTCCCGAAGAGTCGGACACAACTGAGTAACTAAGCAGCAACAACAACAAAACTATATTGCAAGCACTGTTTTAGTGCTTAGGATACATCCATGGTCAGAAACCACAAAAGTGCATCCTTCTGCTTTCCAAGACACTTGGATGCTGTTGAATACTTGGGTGCTGTTGAAATAGAAAAATGGCCTACTTCTTTCTCTCTGGGAGGATTTGTGTTTCAATTCTCATCTTCTAACTTAAGCAGTAACATCTATGGATTGTCTAAACTTTGCTGTGTAATTGCAATATCAGAAAGGAGTCATGCTTTTCCTGTAACAATGCATGTGGCTATTATGTATCTTGTTCCTGCAAATCAATAGGCAATTAGGAGGCTCTGTGTCCCCTAGACCGCCATGCCCAAAAGTTATTGATTTTCCCACTCACCTTTGTACCAGGGTACCTTGTCTCTCCCCTCTCCCATAACGCACAGGAACTGAAAAAAGAAAAAGGGCAAAGCTCCTTTTCCCTTCCCACCACCTTCCTCCCTTGGTCCTGGAAGCCTCACTCATTGGGAGGTTGACGCTAGTAGCTAGGATTGTGCTCAGGGACTCCCCTCAGTGCACCCCAGCATCTTTGCAAGCGTCTCATGGACTAGCTGAGGAAACCAAGGCTCAGAGACTGCAAGTGCCTTTGTGTTAAAACTATACCATTGGCTTTTTTTGTATCCAGTTTCATGACTCATCTCATCCATTTTGGGGCTTGCACATCTATAATTACATGAATCAATTCCTTATAATAAATCTCATTATGGTTCAGTGGTAAAGAATCCACCTGCCAGTGCAGACTCAGGAGATGCAGGTTCAATCCCTGGGTCAGGAAGATCCCCTGGAGAAGGAAATGGTAACCCATGCCAGTATTTTTCCTGGAAAATTCCATGGATAGAGGAGCCTGGTGGGTGACAGTCCATGGGGTCACAAAGAGTCAGACATGACTGAGCACACACCATGACCAATACTATAAGTATACATCCTATTGGTCTATTTCTCTAGAGAACACTGACTACTTTCCAACCAGGCTTGGAAAATGCCCTGAGGGAAATCAGGGGTGGGGTGAAATTGGAGTCGGTCAGGGGCCCTGCTATTCACAGTACTGAACTCAGGCCACTGCACCCTAGATGTCACAACCCCAAGGGGTGGCACAATTTAAAGACTGTCACCAGCTTCTTTTCACCACTGCTGGCTTCAGTTTCACAGCTTTGGGTAAGAGTGTTGGGCTGGCTGAGCTTTGGCCCTATCTGCAGGGGGTCCGCAAGGAGAGAGGGTATTGAAGTTTCATGAAGTATCAATTTCCTCCAAGATAAGAGAATTCAGGATCTGGGCAGACAAGAAAATAAACAAATGTCCTTTGTGCCTGGCGGGCTTCCCTGGTGGCTCAGACAGTGGGGAAGAGCCCCTGGAGGAGGAAATGGTAACCCACTCTAGTATTCTTGCCTGGAGATTCCCATGGACAGAGGAACGTGGCAGGCTACAGTCCATGGGGTTGCAAAGAGTCAGGCATGACTGAAGGAATAATACACACACATTGTGCCTGGCAAACATCCCACCACAACAGCTTCTGCTTGGAAAAGGCCAAGTGCAAAACTGAAGAGTGGAACCAGAGGGTTCATATCTGATTGGGGTGTGTCCAGCCAAGGGCCCGGCCTTCAGAAGATAACCTTGGCGCTGATAGACTCACCTTGGTCTAAACAGGCCCCTGGTCTGAAGGATATTGGAGCAGCAACCCACTGTGAGGATCGGGGGAGAATTCACAAGACCTCAGTCCCTGTTTCAGATGTGTTTCTGATCCCCATCTCCTTCCAGGCCTCACTTCATGACTGGCAAGCTGCTGACCCCAGTCTCTACCCACGTAACTCACAGGAAAGGAATCGGGGTTGGGAGTTGCTCTGTACCCCACTCCCACCTCCAATTTGTATTATAAACCTATGACTGTACCTGAAACCCCTGCCACTGCTGCAAGTCCCCTGGGAACAGATATTGTCAGAAAGAGAAAAACAAATGTCATATATTAATGTATATATGTGGAATCTAGAAAAATGGTACAGATGAACCTACTTTCAGGGCAGAAATTGAGACACAGTCTATGGCCATACCTGAACACTCTCGATCTCATCTGATCTCCAATGCTAAGCAGGGTCGGGCCTAGTTAGTACTTGGATGAGAGAAAGAGAGACATAGACACAGAGAACAAATGCATGGATACTAAGGTGAGGAAGAAGGGAAGTAGGATGTATTGGGAGATTGGGATTGACATACATATGCTATTGATTCTGTGTTAATAATGAGAACCTGTGCATAACTAATGAGAACCTACTGTGCAGCACAGGGAACCCTACTCAATGCTCTATGGTGACCTGAATGGGAAGAAAGTCCAAAAAAGAGGGGATATATGTATATATACGGCTGATTCACTTTACTGTACAACAGAAACTAACACAACATTGTAAAGCAACCATGCAAGTGAAAGTGTTAGTTGCTCAGTCATGTCTGACTCTTTGTGCCCACCAGGCTCCTCTGTCCAAGGGATTCTCCAGGTAAGAACACTGGAGTGGGTTGCCATTTCCTCCTCCAGGGGATCTTGCCCACCCAGGAACTGAACCTGTGTCTCCTGCATTGGCAGACTGATTCTAAAGAATTCTAATTCTAAAGAAACGGAAGCCCACTCCAGTATTTTTGCCTGGGAAATCCCATGGTCAGAGGAGCCTGGCAGGTTACAACCCATGGGGTGACAGTAGTCAGATACAACTTAGCAACTAAATCATATATATATATATATATATATATATACAACAATGTTGTGTTAGTTTCTGCTGTGCAACAAAGTGAATCAGCCATATGTATACATATATCCCCTCTTTTTTGGACTTTTTTCCCATTCAGGTCACCAGAGTTCCCTGTGCTACACAGTAGGTTCGCGTTAGTTATCTATATATATGTATATATCTTTGCTTAAGTCTCAAATAATTATCCTTTGAACTCTAGGGGAACTGAGGATTCTGGGAGGCTCAGGGTCACTTAAGCTATCACTGATCTTCTTAGTCGACACCCTTTACACTAAGGAACAAGTGGATGATAAAACTCGGGCAGAGAGGAGCTCTGAGAACACCAAGCAGTCAACAGTTACCACCCCGATCAGGCATTATTTAAAGTATCCATTTATTAGCAGGTTCACTTTTAGAGCGCTGTCACCAACTGCATCCAGGCAGCGCTTTGGATGGGGCCGGCGCTCAGACCACAGGTAGCTGACGCCTGAGGTGGTACCCTGGCTGCGCTCCGGGAAAAGCCGCCCGCCGACTGCAGCCCTAGGAGTGGGCTCTGTCCGTACCGAGGCGCACTCCGCAGCAGTCCTGTTCCGCGACTCGGTAGGGGGCTTGGCTTTCCTTCTGCAACGGAATCCGTTGATTCTGAAACTACACTCTCTCTGCGCTTTTCTGGCCGAGCGGACCAAAAGTGTGTTCGTGGGCGCTTCCCCACCGCAGGGCCAGGATCTGTAGAGATGGTGGCACCAGAGCCAGCTGCAGCGTTTAAGCCCCACCGCAGCGCGCGGGGGGGAACTCGCGACAGGCCTCCAGTTCTGAAGGCTGTATCCAATTTGACTTTTGGAAACCCACCCTAGCTAGTTTCACTGGGCTTGGGGTGTGTGTGTGTGTTTGGGGAAGGGGTGGTCACGTGATCGCCAGTCGCTCCAATCTGGGTACCAATTAAGCCCAGACCAGCCAAGAGGGAAAATCAATGAGCGAAGTGACCACTCTGCCCTGGTCTTGCAAAGGATTGCGGAACCGGAGGCCGGGGAAGGGCGAGCCGAATGTAGCCGGGGAAGAGGCGAGGCGAGGACGCCGTTCGCCGCCTCGGCTCGGCCGCTGGGGGCCGCAGTCACCTTCAGCGTAGCGGAGCGGGTAGACGCGAATCCCGGCGGTGGCTCCGGCCGCCGGGCTCCTTCCAGCGCGCAGCCTCCGCTCGCTCTTTCCCAGCGCTGCAGCCGCGACCCGGGACCGAGCGGACGTCGCCTTCTCCGAGTACTGCCGGGCCCCCATTCTGCCCTCCCCGGTCGCAGCTGCCAGCCAGGCAGCCCCTCGGCGCGTCCGCCGCGCCCCTCCCGGGCCCGCCCCCTCCGTCCCCCGGGCGCGCGCAGTCGCCGCCAGTGCGCCCTGCCCGCCAGCGCGCCCCGGGCGGGCGACGATGGGGAAGCCGAGCCCAGCTCTTTGCCGCCTAGGGCTTCCCGGCCCGCGCAGCTCACCGCCCGCCAGCCCGTGACGCGGCGCCGCCGGCCGAGACACAAAGACCGCGGCTGGGGCAGCCCGGGGGCCGAGGCCGCGTCCCGGAGCCGCAGCCAGCCCGAGCGCCATGAGAGCGGGTGCCGGCCGCTGGCTGCCCGGGAGGAGCCCGAGCGGCCGCCTCCCCCGCGGTGCGCCGGCCCCGGCTGCAGCCCGGTGGGCGCAGCGCAGGTGAGGGCAGAGCCGGACTCGGGGCGCCGAGGCCACGGCCGCCCCAGCCCCCAGGGTGCCGCCGCGAGTGCGGACCCCGGGGTGCCCGAGAGGAGGCGGGGACCGGCGGGCTCCGGAGTCTTCCCCAGGCGCGGCGATTGAGATCGGGCGGACCACGGCGGGAAAGAAGTGGGAGCCCTGCAGGGCCGCGTGGGCCCGGCGCCGGGGGAGCCTCGGAGGTAACTTCGGAGAGCCCGCGACGGGCGGGGGGCGGGAGCGCACGCGTGCTCGTGTGTGCCGGTGCGAGGTGTGTGCGCCGTGTGCTCGCGGCTCCCGTACACGCGCGCGGGATGTGAAGTCGCGGGCCGCGGGCTCCCCTCCCCGCCTCCCTTCGGCTGCCTGCGGGGTCCCGCGCTGGGGGCTGTGATGGAAATGTCTGTGTGTGGTGTTGGGCTTGACCAGACCTGGTGGAGAGATCAGGGATTCAGGAAGAGAGTCGATGCGAGAGGACCATGCGGTTTGGGGCAAGTTTTCATGGCTGAAAATTCCCTTGTAGAATCCGGTGTCTTGAGGGTTAAGTAGGCCAGCACTAATGTACAAAAAGCCCGACACATCAGAGGTGCCAGGTACCCACCCGAGCCGGACTGACCAGTGCATCCAATTCTTAAATTGAGATTTCCAGTCACGTCGACTTGGGATGGGATCGTTGGTTTTCCCGAGGAGATAAGATTGTTCAACTTCACCTGCCAGACGACACAGAAGCCAGGCCTGGCGGGCGGGGAGCGCACGCTCACACGCGGCCGCCGCCGTCTAACTCGTACGCCTGCAGCATTCCTTGCCTCTTGGTCCTCTGAACGCGAGCGTTCCTCCAGGCTGACACATCCAGCCAGAGTGATCGTTAGCCCACTCTCCCGAGGGTGTCGGGAGCTCCCCGTGTTCGAGCAGCTTCACTGTAACAGTGCCCACTCCAGCACCTTTGTGCTGGAAGACTGTAGCAGTGTTCGACTGTTGTGTGCACGCTGGGGAAGATGGTTGGTTCAGGAGCTCTTTTCAGGGGAAGTTAAGGATCCTGTGGGGATGACCTGAACTGGGGGATCAAAAGTCTCTGCGATAAATAATAAAGATTTATCTCAGAGACTTCCAACCCATTTCTCTTGAGGAAGGGGTGGTTTCCAGAGAGAGAGCAGAGTCCATGCTTCGGCCCTCGTGGCTGTGGTGGGGGAGCTTTGCTGCCTGGCTGGCTGAGGTCTTATGCATGGCATCAAGAGTTGCCAGTTGTTTGAGAGCAGCTTATGGAGCCAGGTTATGCACTCCTTTCTCCACCAAACAAGCTGTCACCACCACCTCGCCCAGATGGAGATGTTTGGTTAATGACCCTTCTTTCCCAGTCCTGTGACCACCAGCATCCCTGGCCGGGATGCTCTGCAGGTAGAAACTGCAGACTGCTGTGACCACATTATGTCTGTAGGAATGCCACCCCCACAGCAGTATTTTGAAGAGAGTTGAGATAAGAGAAGGACGTTAAAGAGAGTGGGGTCCCTGATGCTCTGATGCTGTAGGGAGAGTTGGTCAGCCCCTTTTAGGGGCATCAGAGGAAGGAGGTGCAGGAGAGAGGAGGAACCTTGAGAATGAACAGATTGAGAGATTTTCTCATCTGGAAGGAAAACCTTGACTGGTAAAAAGAGTCTGATTTTTACTGTACTTGTCTGAGAGGCTTGTATAAATCTGAGACTATGTGCAAATAAATTGCCAGGCAAATAATAGATCAAACAGTTTATTTGCATTTCTGATGAGTTTGGTGAGGAAGTGTTGTATAGCACTTAATACTTGGAAGACAGACAGAGATTTCTTTGTCAGTGATGTGTTCTTTTTGAATTTTACAAATATAATATTCTACACCACCCCCCACCCGCCATTCCAGCCAATGCTAGAGGCAAAATTGATGTGGTTTTCCAGTTTCCAAAAGCCTTTGCAGCTTATTAACTCTCTGATACTCCCTCTGGAACATTCAGTCGCTCCTGTGAGGTTAAGATGTCTGTTCTGTCTCTGTCCACTGCACCCAGAACTGGTCTCAGGCCAGTGGTCCTCACTCAGGAGCCCCCAGACAAGTCCTTTCTTAGATCCTGAAAAATGTGAAGCAGAAAGCAGTGTTGCAGCTATGGCTTGGTGCCTGCTGAGCTGGGACTTGATGACCAGGAGAAGAAAGGGGAAGGCCCTGCTGTCTGCTTCTGCCAAGTGGTGATGTGTGTTCTTAAAGTAGCCGGGAAAGATTCCAGGTTCCCCCGTGGCTGTGCCGCTAAAGCCCACTGATTAGCTTTCCCCATTGACATGGGGAACTTACCTGCAGACTTGGATAAATTGAAAAATAAGGGGGTGGGGGTGGGTATGGAGTTTAGAGACAGGCAGAGGCCGTTGGCAGGCAGCCTCTGGCATGCATCTAACTCATAATATGACCTCAGTAAGTTACTTAAGTTTTCTGCATGTTTGTATAAAATGAGAGAACTTCAAACTGGACCATTAATTTTTCTTTTGGACTATGCTGGGTCTTCACTGCTGCGCGGGCTTTCTTTCGTTGTGGTGAGCAAGGACTACTTTTCGGTGCAGTACATGGGCTTCTCATTGCAGTGGCTTCTCTTATTGTGGAGCAAGGGCGCTAGGGCGAGTGGGCTTCAATATTTGCTGCACATGATCTCAGTAGTTGTAGCTCCTGGGCTCTAGAGCACAGACTCAGTAGTTGTGACACATGGCCTTAGTTGCTATGCGGCAGATGGGATCTTCCCAGACCAGGGATCAAACTCACTTCTCCTGCATTGGCAGGCAGATTCTTTACCACTGAGCCACCAGAGAAGCCCCAGAAGGCAGGTTCTTAACCACTGGACCACCAGTGGTTAATGGTCCCATAGGCCATTAGTTTTTTCCCCCTCTTCTAAGAGTAGAACTCTTTAAGTTGAATCTTATATGAAAGTTAAGTACATGAAACGGATTAGAGATGAGGGAGTGACATGGCAGCCTGTTCACTTCCCAAGGTAATTTCTAAAGCACTGTCTTGGAACCCCTAACAGCTCCGAGAACACAGTTTGAGAACCCCTAGAAGGCTTCTTTCTAGAATGTGCATATCCCTCCTCTGAGTGTTGGAAATGAAATACTGTGGTTCCCTGTTGTTGTTCAGTCACTCAGTCATGTCCAACTCGGGGACCCTATGAACTGCAGCATGCCAGGTTTCCTTGTCCTTCACCATCGGCGTTTGCTCAAGCTCATGTCCACTGAGTCAGCGATGCTATCTAACCAGCTCATCCTCTGTTGCCCCCTTCTCCTTTTGTTTTCAGTCTTTCCCAGCATCAGGGTCTTTTCCAGTGAGTTGGCTCTTCGCATCAGGTGACCAAAGATTGGAGCTTCAGCTTTACCATCAGTCCTTTCAATGAATATTCAAGGTTAATTTCCTTTAGGATTGACTGGTTTGATTTCCTTGCTGTCCAAGGGACCCTCAAGAGTCTTCTGCTGCTGCTATTAAGTCGCTTCAGTCGTGTCCGACTCTGTGCGACCCCATAGACGGAAGCCCATCAGGCTCCCCTGTCCCTGGGATTCTCCACATAAGAACACTGGAGTGGGTTGCCATTTCCTTCTCCAATGCATGAAAGTGAAAAGAGAAAGTGAAAGTTGCTCAGTCGTGTCCGACTCCTAGTGACCCCATGGACTGCAGCCTACCAGGCTCCTCCGTCCATGGGATTTTCCAGGCAAGAGTACTGGAGTGGGTTGCCATTGCCTTCTCTGCAAGAGTCTTCTACAGCACCCCAATTTGAAAGCATCAGTTCTTTGGTGCTCAGCCTTCTTTATAGTCCAACTCTCACATCTGTACATGACTACTGGTTAAACCATAGCTTTAACCGTACAGACCTTTGTCAGTAAAGCGATGTCTTTGATTTTTAATATGCTGTCTAGGTTTGTCATAGTTTTCCTTCCAAGGAGCAAACATCTTTTAATTTCACAGCTGCAGTCACTGTCCACAGTGATTTTAGAGACCAAGAAAATAAAACCTGTCACTGTTTCCACTTTTTCCCCATCTATTTGCCATGTAGTGATGGGACTGGATGCCATTTTAGTTTTTTCAATGTTGAATTTTAAGCTAGAGTTTTCACTTTCCTCTTTTACCCTCATGTAGAGGCTGTTTCGGAGAAGGCAATGGCAAGCCACTCCAGTACTCTTGCCTAGAAAATCCCATGGATGGAGGAGCCTGGTAGGCTGCAGTCCATGGGGTCGCTAAGGGTCGGACACGACTGAGCGACTTCACTTTCACTTTTCACTTTCACACATTGGAGAAGGAAATGGCAACCCACTCCAGTGTTCTTGCCTGGAGAATCCCAGGGACAGGGGAGCCTGGTGGGCTTCCGTCTACGGGGTCACACAGAGTCAGACACGACTGAAGTGACTTAGCAGCAGAGGCTCTTTAGTTGCTCTTTGCTTTTTGCCATAAGAGTGGTATCATCTCTATATCTGAACTTTATATTTCTCCCATCAATCTTGATTTCAGCTTGTGACTCATCCAGCCTAGTACTTCATATGAGGTAGTTGCATAGAAGTTAAGTAAGCAGGGAGACAATAAACATCCTTGATGTACTCCTTTCCCGATTTGGAACCAGTCCGTTGTTCCATGACTAGTTCTACCTGTTGCTTCTTGACCTGCATACAGGTTTCTCAGGAAGCAGGTAAGGTGGTGTGGTATTCCCATCTTTTTGAGAATTTTCCACAGTTTGTTTTGATCCACACAGTCAAAGGCTTTATTATAGTCAATGAAGAAGAAGTAGATGTTTTTCTGGAATTCCCTTGCTTTCTCCACGATCCAATGAATGTTGGCAATTTGATCTCTGAATCCTCTGCCTTTTCTAAGCCCAGCTTGTGGCCTCCTAACTCTGTGTCATTGACATGTCACCTACCTTTCCTGATCCTGGTAGCTGATCCTCCTTGATGTCTAGTTAACCACCTACAATATGGACTCCTGAAAGACCATGTCCTCTTCAGCCTGAAAGCTCCTGAAATCTAGCGCAGTACCTGGCAGGGAATTAAGTACTCAGTAAATGCTTACTGAATGGATGAGACAACAAAGGAGTAGTTATTTTGACTCAACAGGAACTAATGGATGGAACCACTACAGTATAAATTGTAGAAGGACAGGAACTTTGGATTATTTGTTGTTGTTTAATCACTAAATCCTGTCCAACTCTTTTGTAACCCACCAGGCTCCTCTGTCCATGGGATTTTCTAGGCAAGAGTACTAGAGTGGGTTGTCATTTCCTTCTCCAGGGAAATGTTGTTGTATATCAGTGCCTAGAACATGGCCTGGCACAGGCAGATTTTGGCTCAATGCAAGAAAAACCTTTACATTAGTTAAAGTTGGAAACTGATTGCTCCAAGAGGTCATCAGCACCATGTGTGTGATGGTTATTCTTCTGCTAATAAAGATTCTCATTCTCTCTCCTTCTGGGAATGTGGTGGATTGCAGTTCCCTGAAATTATTATTTATTTTATTTTTTCAATTAATTTTTTATTGGGGTGTAGTTGCTTTACAATGTCGTGTTAGTTTCTGCTGTACAGCAAAATGAGTCAGGTATACCTACACATATATCCCCTCCCTTTTGGACTTCCTTCCCATTCAGGTTCCGTGCGTGTGTGTGCTCAGTTGTGTCTGACTCTTTGCGACCCCGTGGACTGTAGCCTGCCAGACTCCTCTGTCCATGGAATTCTCCAGGCAAGAATATCGGAGTGGGTTGCCATTTCCTCCTCCCCTGTCACCTGAAATTAGACGTGGTCTTGTGCCTTGTTTGGCTGGGAACTTTCAGAGTTTTGGCCGGTGCCTCACTTTTTGTTCTTCCGTTTTTTTTTGCTCCAGTGACAAAGCTCCATGGGAGTTCCCTGGAAGTCCAGTGGTTAGGACTTGGAGTTCTCACTGCTCTGGCCCTGGATTCTATCCCGGTCAAGGAACTAGGATCCTGCAAACATCGCAGGGCCTGCCCCTCGGCCTGAATTCTAGGCTGAAGGTGGCGTGGAGCAGAAGCCCTGGCTAACTCACTTTGGTCACATCCATAGATAAGCGATAAACCATTGGGGTTTTAAGCTCCTGGAATCCAGGGACAGTCTTGCTACACCGTAACCTAGTCTGTCCTGATGGATGCAGCACATAAAAGAGCTTAAGACAACACTGGTGTGTGATCAGAGCACATTGGGATCGCGTGTTATCCTCAAAGGCCAGAGGTTGCTGAGACAGAACTTCATGAAGATTTGAACCTTGGTGTGGTTCCCACATTGAGGTGTGTAGCTGTCATTTTTGCTAGTTGGAGTGTTCCTTTGCTGATATACCCAGGCCAGTCTTTTACAGAAGGACCCATGGTTAACCAAGGCTTCCCAGGTGGCTCAGTGGTAAAGAACCCACCTGCCAATGCAGGAGACCTGAGTTCGATCCCTGGGTCAGGAAGATCCCCTGCAGGACGAAATGGAAACCCAACTCCAGTATTCTGGCATGCTCAGTCCGTGGGGTCCCAAAGAGCTGAACACAACTGAGCACACATGCAAAAGCATGATAACCAGAGGCCTAATGCATAAGACTGGAGAAGGAAATGACAACCCACTCCAGTGTTCTTGCCTGGAGAATCCCAGGGACAGGGGAGCCTGGTAGGCTGCCGTCTATGGGGTCGCACAGAGTCGGACACAACTGAAGCGACTTAGCAGCAACAGCAATGCATAAGACACAAACTGCGGGCTTAATAGTTTAGTGCGAATAAAGTGAATCTGATAAATGTGCTCATTGATCAGGGAGAGATGCCCATTAGAAGCCAGATAATAAGAAACTATTTTGTGAGCTTGAAGTGAAATGTCAGGGAGTTAGTGGAATGGCTGTTGTCCTATGGCTGGGACACGCAGGGATCCTCCCAGACGAGGGACTGAAACCGTGTCTCCTGCATTGGCAGGCGGATTCTTCACCACTGAGCCACCAGGGAAGCCCTGATGTTTCCTTCTTTATCCAAGTTCGAAAACTACTCGCTGAATGCACTCCATACAGAAAGACACACAGACACTCCCTAAACCCCCTGCCATTTAAAACCATCCTTAGCACGTGACTTGCCCAGCACGAATACTGTGTGATTTTTCTGGGGCTCTGATGCCCATGTTCTCAGCAGTGGGAACTTTCCTGGCAGCCTTTTCGACTGGCTTGGCCTGTGAGAACAGAGCACTACGGAAGCTTCCAGCCTGCAGCCCTCCGCCTCCCCTCTGCCATGCATGTCTTCCTTGGTGTTCCTCTGTCTGCTGTGATCTTTCTTCCTGCCTCTCCCCTCGGGTCCTGGAGAACAGTTCTGACTTCCAGAGGCTGATGTGCTATGATGACCACGCTGTGGCCTCTTCTATATCACTGGGATTTTGAGAAAGAAAAATTTTAAGCAGGATGCTAAGCATGCCTGTTTTATGGTTACTTAAGGAGACTTCAAGTAAACAGCTGAGAAAACAAACCAAAAGTCAGTGGGGATTCATTGGAATGTGAAGGGCTTCAGACCCTCCTGGAAGCCTGGAGGGTTGACAGCAGCCGTGAGAGGCCAGCTGAGATTCAGCAATGCAGCCTGTTTCTGGAGCAGGGGTTGAAGAGAATGCAGAGTCGTTTATCATTGTGGGTGCAGGGTGGAGAGCAGGTATTGAGTGGGTGGGAGTGAATGGGGAGGGTAATGAGTGGGTGGAAGTGGGGTGGGTAGTGAGTGGGGATGGACAGTGAGCGCCCTGGGTGGTGGGCTCTCTCCCGCTCTGTCCCTGCGCTGTGCTGTGACAGACCAGTGCTAGTCTGCGCTTCCCTCTGATCCCTGAGCCCAGAAGGAGTGGGACAGTATCTTGTTCCCATCTTGGCCATGGCCGGCAAGGAGCTGGCAAGGAGCTGGGCAGTGCAGTAGCGTTGTTGTGTGAAGCAGGGACTGGGTGTCACTTCAGATGATTCAGAAGGCTCTCTGCAGGGCCGGGAAAGCCTGGCTCCGGAGCTGCTGTGTGATGGAAAAGTGGAATGATTCAGTGTCCCATCACCTCCGTGTGAGTCAACACTACAGTGTGGCCACCGGAAAGAGGCTCAGCTTAAGGACGGCACGGGGAAGGAGGAGGGGACTTCAGCTGTTTTCTGTACTTCAGTGTAAGGAGGCTTAGCTGGAGGAGCTCATGAGCAGATTGAAGATTATTAAAAGTATCAGGGTCATCACTGCTACGATACATCTAGTCCAGCATTCCCAAGCCACTGTCAGGGCCTCGAGGGTACCAGAGTGTCTTGGGGATCTTTATACAAGTAGATTTCAGGTTTTGCCCCACTCTGCCCGGTCAGAATGTCTGGTCTTGAGGCCTGGGCCCCAGTTTATTCTCCACATTTACAAGTGCTGTTTGGAGTTGCTAGAGGAAGGAGAAGATCCATGTCCCCAGAGTCAGAGACCATGTCCCCATCCACAGGAAGAATTCCGGGAGTCACAGCCAGGTCCCGGCTGGCTGAAGGACCTGGGCTGGACCAGTTCTTTGTCTCGGGTGCCCAGGCAGGCGTGGGTCAGGGTTGCTGTGAGCTCGAAAAATGCGGAGGAGGGATGTGACAATGTGGCCTTCCTCGTGTCCAGGATTTTAAGATAAATTCCAGGATTACAGTACAAGAGAGTCCTTATCAACATCTCCAGTTATCTTTATCCTCAGCTGCCGGTCAACAGAGGGTTCTAGCCGATAGGCTGGGCAAACCAGATCTTGTTTTATCAACTAGAGCAAAGCATTTGTCTTCCGAGAAGGACTGCAAATCTTCCAGCTGTGTCTACTCTAAATATGAGAAAGTGAAAAGGACAGACCATCCTTCTTTCTGCGTGTGCACTGGTGATCAGGGGTTCAGCCCCTCCGGTAAAGAGGTTAGCCCTCACCCCACCCCCTGGATGGCCATGTCCTAATACCCAGGAACCTGTGAATATGTGACCTGTCCTTTGCAGATGTGATTAAGTTCAGATCTTGAGAGGGGGAGATTATGCTGGATGATCGAGGGGTTCAGAGGAAACACATGAGCATACAGATGGGGAAGAGGATTCAGAAGAGTTAGTGAAGGAGGCGTGGCCACTGGAGTAGAGCTCAAAATGATGTAATTGCTGGCTTTGAAGATGGACGCAGGGGCCATGAGTCAGGGACTGTGGGCAGCTTCCCGGAGCTGAAAAATGCAAGGAAACAGATTGTCCCCTAGAGGAGCCTCTGGAAGGAATTCAGCCCTTGCTAATACCTGGATTAAAAAGTCCATTTGGACTTCTGACCTCCAGAACTCTAAGACTGTAAATCTGTGTGGTTTTAAGCCACTATATTTATGGTATTTGTTATAGCAGGGATAAGAAGATCCCATATACGGGACTTCCCAGGTGGTGCTAGTGGTAAAGAACCCGCCTGCCATTGCAGGAGACGTAAAAGACATGGGTTTGATCCCTGGGTTGGGAAGATCCACTGGAGAAGACAATGGCCCCCCACTCTAGTCTTCTTGCCTGGAGAAACCCATGGACAGAGGAGCCTGATGGGCTACAGTCCATAGGGTTGCAAAGAGTCAGATATGACTGAAGTGATTTAGCACACAGCACAGCAATAAGAAACTATTAATAATACAGCACAACCTCTGAGATGATGAGTATTTGCCACCTGAGTGTCGAGAGGCAACAGAATTTTGCAGACCCAGAGGCATAACTTTGACTTCTGGTGGCAGTGGACTTTCTGGGCAATCTGATCAGATCTACACCTTGGTCAGTGTTTCTTGACTCCTAAAACTCTTCCCTCTCGGGATTTCCATGGTGGTCCAGTGGCTAAGACTCTGTGCTCCCAAAGCAAGAGGCCTGGGTTCAATCCCTGGTCAGGGACCTAGATCCTAAGTGTTCCAACTAAGACCTGGTACAGCCAAATAAACATTAAAAAAAAAAAACAAAACCCTATCCTCTCTAAAACGAATCCATGAAGCCCAAAGTTTCCTCTTAGACTGCAGTTTTGGAAACACAGTGATAAAATTTCAACATTGTCCCCACAGTGCATATAGTCTCTGAGACCACATAACCATACCCAGTTACGAGGTGACCACATTCAGGATCTAGAATATACATTTACATTTATCACTGAACTGAAAACAAACAGTTAAATTAAAACGAAGCAGAAAAATGACATACCATTTTCCCCACCAAATGTCATATATAGGAAAATACATGAAAAGAGGTTTGGAGAAAGTTTCCTAAATGAGAAATGAACCAGAGAGTTGTTTGTTTGTTTTTAATTTTTGGCTATACTGGGTCTTCATTGCTGTGCTCTGGCTTTCTCTAATTGCACCGAGTAGGGGTTACTCTCTAGTTGTGGTGTTTGGGCTTCTCATTGTGTGGCTTATGGGCTTTAGAGCATAAGGGCTTCAGTGGTTGTGCATGCCTTTAGTTGCCCTGAGGTGTGTGGAATCTTCACAAACCAGGGATTGAACCCATGTCCCCTGCATTGGCAGGCAGATTCTTCACCACTGGACCACAGGGAAGCCAAAACCAGAGGGTTCTTATCCTGTTTCCTATTAGGAAACATTTTGACTTCCCCTCAGTGATATTTCGGAGAAGGCAATGGCAAGCCACTCCAGTACTCTTGCCTAGAAAATCCCATGGATGGAGGAGCCTGGTAGGCTGCAGTCCATGGGGTCGCTATGAGTCGGACATGACTGAGTGACTTCACTTTCACTTTTCACTTTCACACATTGGAGAAGGAAATGGCAACCCACTCCAGTGTTCTTGCCGGAGAATCCCAGGGACAGGGGAGCCTGGTGGGCTGCCGTCTATGGGGTCACACAGAGTCGGACACGACTGAAGTGACTTAGCAGCAGCAGCAGCAGTGGTATTTGTCCGTCTCCATCCCAACAGTCATCATCTGGTCCAGGGCCTCATCTCTTCCTAGGAAGTTAAAGGTTAGGAGGGAGGCTGACACAGGGATGATTTTAGGTGGAGAGAGGAGAAGTTGCGGAGAAGGCAATGGCAAGCCACTCCAGTACTCTTGCCTAGAAAATCCCATGGATGGAGGAGCCTGGTAGGCTGCAGTCCATGGGGTCGCTAAGGGTCGGACACGACTGAACGACTTCACTTTCACTTTTCACTTTCACACATTGGAGAAGGAAATGGCAACCCACTCCAGTGTTCTTGCCTGGAGAATCCCAGGGAGAGGGGAGCCTGGTGGGCTTCCGTCTATGGGGTCACACAGAGTCGGACACGACTGAAGTGACTTAGCAGAGGAGAAGTTGAGGGAGCTCCCAGGTCTCATTATTATTTCACTCTAAAATGGAATGTGAGAGGTGTCTGCGCTATTTTGGGGGGATATTTTGATAAAGATCATAGTCACCTTAGAGATAAATATTGTATCGTTGACAGTAAAGTAAGTAGTAAATAGTGTTTATTTGCAAGGCCTGGCGGGCTGATTCATGGGGTCGCAAAGAGTTGGACACGACTGAGCGACTGAACTGAACTGAACTGAATGTATAAAATGCCTTCCTGGCCAACCAAACACACCAGTCATGCTTCAACCTCAGGACCTTTGCACTCGCTATTTGCTCTGCCTGGGACGCTTGACTTCCTCTTCATGAAAGGCAGCTAGGCATGTGGTTGGCTCTGTTGCCTATTTGGGGACTCCATTTATCTGTAATCTTTCCCCTGAGGACTTCTCTGAACATCTTTTTAACAATTGCAGTCCCTACCCTGTTCCCCTACTTTCTAAACCCTCCTCTATTTTTCTCCATAGCATTTTCCACCATCTAATATACTATTCATTTTTTGGTCTATTTTGCTTATTATATGTCTCCTCACTAGCATATAAGCTCATGAAGGTTTTTTTTTAATCTGCTTGAATAGCCTGCTATATTTCCAGTAGTGATAGAAATAAAACCATGCCTGACACATGCCATTTACAAGGTTTCTGAATGAAATCATGAATGTCTCCTTTGACCAGGAAATCCCAGGAAGAGGAATTGATATCTTCCTTTTCTAGGTGAGAACACCAAAGATTGGAGGTAATAATTTACTTTCCCAGGTTCCCCTTGCTGGAATTTCCTGCAAATCCTTGTTTTATTATTTTTTTATTAGAAAATCACATATTCCAAGCATTTAAGTAATACAGACCTAAAACAAAGAGAAGGAAAAAGCACCAAAGGATAATTTTTAATAACATTTTGGTATATAAGATGTGCATATAGACAATTTTATGTCATATTACAGTATGCCATTTACTGGCACACTTTTTAGCTTAAGAATACATCATTAAAAATTAAGCATATCAATACATTTATTTCTTCAACATGGCTTATAGTGGCTGCATGATATTTCATCATGGTGAAGCACCACAGTTTTATATAACCAATCGTTAGCTACAAAGGTTATTGCTGATATTTCTCTTATTATAAGCAACATTAAAGAGAATGTATTTGTAGCACTTTCTTTTTTACATGTATTTGACTGTTGCCTTGAGATAAGTACTTAGAAGTGTGGATTTGTTTTATTTAAAGGATATGCGTGCTTCAGGTTTTATGCAGATTACTTCCTGTAATGATCACACAAATTTCCTATCTCTCTTTCTCTTTCATAATGCCTAAGAGTGCTCACTTTTCCACATTCTCCCCAACAGTGGTATGAGTCTTCTTAACCCATACCAGTTCAGCAAGCAAAACAAAACAAAAAAAGCCAGTGTTTTGGTGCTTCTCCACCTTAGAAAGAAAATATCATTTTCATTTTCTTTACATGTATACATCCTAAGGCAGTCAAACCCACCGTGGTTTTAGTTTGCTTTCTTTGATTATCATGAAAGTGAAGTCACTCGGTGTGTCCAACTCTTTGTGACCCCGTAGACTATACAGTCCATGGAATTCTCTAGGCCAGAATACTGGAGTGCGTAGCCTTTCCCTTCTCCAGGGGATCTTCCCAACCCAGGGATCGAACCCAGGTCTCCCACATTGCAGGCGGATTCTTTACTAGCTGAGCCACAAAGAATTTGTTTATTATAATTCTTTATATATTTATATAATATATAAATTATATGTTATAATTTAAGTTTACATAATTATATTACATAATAAGTTATATAATTGTTTCTTATAATGTTGCCCATTTTTTCCTTTGCCTTTCTCTCTTTGAATATTGTCTATGGGACTGTTCATTCTTTCTGACTGATATTTAGAGTTTTCTATGAGATGCAAAAAATTTCTGCACTCTATTTTTTTTTCAATTTCTGTGATGTTCATTGACATGGTAAGTCATTTTCACTAATCCACATTGATCAATCTTTTTCATCATGGTTTCCACTTTTGGAATGTTGTGTGGAAATATCTTTTTACAACCTCACATGAGTCCTGACTCAGATTTTCTTCTTTTCATTTTATCTGTTATTTATTTTTGTATATGGCAAGGAATGAGTACTAACTTAATTTTTTACAGTTGGCAATGTTTCTAATAATACTTAACTGTTGACACATTTTACTGAATAAACCATTATTTTCTCATTAACTTGAAATGCCACCTTACATCATGGAATGAATCCTACATTTGTGTATGCCTCTTGTCGGGAAGATCCCCTGGAGAAGGAAATGGCAACCCACTCCAGTACTCTTGCCTGCAGAATCCCATGGACTGAGGAGCCTGGTGGGCTACAGTTTATGGGGTTGCAAAGAGTTGGACACAACTTCCCTTTCTTTCTTTCTTGTCTTTTTATCTTGCTCCATTGATTTATCTGTCAAATTATGGTTATAGGAGCTTTATAGGAAACTTTAGAATTTGTCTATCCAAATAGATCCAGAATTCTTAATTAATTAAAACAAAGCAAGTAACTATTCAGTGTTCCTTCTAAGACACAGACTTCTCACTGTAAAAATGCAAAAATAGCAAAACATAGTAACAAAAACTGGTTAATTAGTAGTTAACTTTTACAGCCTTATTTATGAAATTTTCTGCTCCATTTTGACAGGAGGTCTAAGTGGGAACTTATTTTTCTAGTTTTTAAAATTGACTTTCTTTTTAAATTAGTACCTGTTTTAAAAAATGCAGAAACGTACAGACAATAAACCAAGAAACATCCACGTACCATTGAGATTAAATAGGCATTAACATTTTGTCATTTTTGCTTGTGTGTTAGTTTTTTTTAAAGAATACGTGTTAGTTCAAGATCTACTTGTTCATCCTTTTGTTTAATTGCCAGCTATTCACCCCACTGGAGAAGGCGGATTCCCTGCCTAGGGGTTATGGATTTGGTCACCTGACATCTGACTCTGGACAGAGAAGATTGACAGCAGCTTATTTTTTTATTTTTTGTATTTATTTATTTTTGGCCACACTTCCACATGTGAGATCTTAGTTCCTCTTGGAGGGTTTGAATCCATGTCTTCTGTATTAGAAGTACTGAGTCTTAATCCTGTGCTTTCATGATCCCATGAACGTCATGACAGCAGCTTAATTTTTTCTTTAACCATTTATTTATTTTTAATTGAAGAATAATTGCTTTACAATATTGTTTTGGTTTCTGCCATACAATATTGTGTTGGTTTCTGAATCAGCCATAGGTATACATATGTCCCCTCCCTCTTGAACCTCCCTCCCACCTCCCACCCCTTCCCACCCCTCTGTGCTTAGTTACTCAGCCGTGTCCGACTCTTTGTGACCCTGTGGACTGTAGCCCACCAGGCTCCTCTGTTCATGGGATTCTCCAGGCAAGAATACTGGAGTGGGTAGCCATTCCCTTCTCTGGGGATCTTCCTGATCCAGGGATCAAACCCAGGTCTCCTGCATTGTAGGCGGATTCTTTACCATCTGAGCCACCAGGGAAGCCCTTTACATATGGTAGTGTATATATTTCCATGCTACTCTCTCCATTCATCCCACCCTCTCCTTCCTCACCCAACCCGTGTCCATAAGTCTATTCTCTACCAACAGCAGCTCATTAACCACATAGTTCATAGTCTAGCGGGAGGACACAGCACATCATTCAGGGCCACACAGGGATTGACTCAGGAGCAGAGTGAACACGCATGGTCTGTTGAGGGCAGGCTTCATAGTAACAAGGGGGTGAGGGGACCCCTGGTTTCCATGGGAGGCTGTGATTGGCTTCTTTGAATATCCCTGGGCTTGCAGGGTACCAATACTTGCTGCTTGGGGAAAAGTAGAAACTGCCAGGTCCGCTTGATGAGGAGAGTTGTCTTGCTCCGGGATCCTATCTGGGAGCAGAGTGGGGGAGGAACTTGTGGCTAGATCCTTACAGGCCCTCCAGGTGTCACCAGATGTCAGGACAGCTCTTAACATTGAGATTTAATTTAGACCTTAAACTGCATTTTTTCCTTCCCCTTCTTTCTCTCCAAAGGAAACGCTCTGCTAAACATGGCATGAATTATTTCCATATACGTTTGTGTACCTTCCTTTTTATATAAAATGTTAGTTGCTCTGTCATGTCCTTCTCTTTAGGGACCCCAAGGACTGTAGCCCACTAGGCTCCTCTGTCCATGAGGTTCTCCAGGCAAGAATACTGGAGTGGGTTGCCATTCCCTTCTCCATGGGATCTTCCTGGACCAGGAATTGAACCCAGGTCTCCTGCATTGCAGGCAGATTCTTTACCGTCTGAGTCACTAGGGAATCCCTTGTTTAACTTGAGCCTTACCACTATTGCCAAGTTGCTTAATGTTCACCAGACACTAATACATATAACAAGAGCTAGATACTATTATCATTCACATTTTATAGCCGAGGAAGCTGAGACAAAGAGAATTTGTTCAAGTCACAGAGCTAGTAAGTGGAAGAGCTTTAATTTGAACTTGAGCAATTGAGCTCCAGAGTCTATGACCTTTAACTATTATGCCAATCTGCCTGGAAAAGCTACTCAGACAGTAAAGAATCCGCCTGCAAAGTGGGAGATCTGGGTTCGATTCCTGGGTTGGGAAGATCTCCTGGAGAAGGGAAAGGCTACCCATTCCAGTATTCTGTCCTGGAGAATTCCATGGACTGTGTAAAGTCCCAAAGAGTCGGATACAACTTTCACTTTGGGACTTCCCTGGTGGCTCAGATGGTAAAGCGTCTGTCTACAATGCGGGAGACCTGGGTTCGAGTCCTGGGAAGGAAATGGCAATCCACTCCAGTACTATTGCCTGGAAAATCCCATGGACAGAGGAGCCTGGTAGGCTACAGTCTATGGAGTTGCAAAGAGTCAGACGCGACTGACCGACTTCACTTTATATGCTGATTTGGTTTTGACTGATATTTTCTTATCCCATTGGCATACTTGCATCCTTTCTGTGACAGCATTTAGGTATGCCTGTTATAGGTAGCATTTGACTGCAGTTTTTTTTAAAAAAATGTTTTTTTTTTAATCTATTTTGAGAGTCACAGTCTTTTAACCAGTAAATTTTCATACTGTTCATACACAGGGTTCTAAGGCAAGAATACTGAAGTGGTTTGCCATCCCCTTATCTAGTGGACCACTTTTTTATCAGGAAAAGGACCACATTTTTCTGGGAAAGATTGAGGGCAGGAGGAGAAGGGGACAACAGAGGATGAGATGGTTAGGTGGCATTACTGACTTAATGAAAATGAGTTTGAGCAAATTCTGGGAGATGGTGAAGGACAGAGAAGACTGTCATTTTTGAGTCCTTAGGGTCACAAAGCAACCTAGTGACTTAGCAACTGAACAACAACAACAAAACCAGTAAATTTAGTGTGTTTACATTTATTCTGTATGATGTATTTAGAAACATTTCTGTCATCTTATTTGTAATTTTTATCTGCCCTCTTTAGCAGATTTGTAGAGGAAAACTGCCGTGAAGGGAGAAAGGGGCCTCCTTTCAGTTAGAAATTTATTGCAGGTGACACAAGGGAGGTAGAAATTCCCATCCATAAATTTTAGATTCCTAGATGAATGCCTTCTTTTAATAGTTTCATTGAATCCAGAGTTTCACTGAATCACAGTAGCATCCATCATCCTGGGGAAAAAAACACCAAAATCCAAAACACCAAGCCAGGCCAATACCCAGATGCTGCAGAGAAATTCTCTTTGCCGTGCTTTTCATGAGCGTAAAGTGAGGACACTGTGCCCACACTATATCTTGGCACATTATTTCATTGTTGGAAAGATCAATATATCATTGCATCTGGGAAATCATTAATAAGAACACCTTATAACCAAGTTTTGTTCATCCAGCTTAAGGTTTGTATCATTTGTCCTCATCAGATTTTTGGAGTGGTTGGCAAAAGGGAAGATGAAAGCTTTAAGGGAGTTAGTGGAGATGAAATTCAGAGAGCTTGTCTTCTGTCCAAAGATTCATGCGGCAGTTCTGCAAGTTATAGCCCTAAATCATGTCCTTTTCTTCTCCATTTTGATCAACATCTGATGTCAACACTTTGAGCAGTTACAAATGCATAAAATTATGAAAAGGTGGACATTCATTTGAGACTGGACAGCTGCATTAGTCAAGCTGGAGCACAACGTGAGAATCACAGATGGCGTCATGAGGGAGTGGGGAAATCTGGTTCCGGCCCTTCCTGAAGCTGTAGACATGCAGTGGAAATAGCCATGCGTCCGGAGATGGAGAAGCCTGGAGTTCTCCTTCTGGCTGTGTGTATGCAGGAGGAGTTGCAGACAAGAGAATGTAGGCCCCAGTCTGTGCATCCTGTGGGCAAATGCTCATCTGAGCTGCAGGTCCTGCAGCTGCTCTGTCGCTGCTCCCAGCTTCCGCTGCCCACAGAATCGAGTCCAGACACCTAGCCCAGATTGAGCACTCCACCTTCTCTGGATGCCCCCCTGCTTATCCTGACCACACAGACAGATTCTACCACATCACCCCTTCACGCCTCTGCCCTCTGCCTTGGAATCTTCCCTCTGTCTCCTTCCTCCGGACCATCACACACCCTCCTCCTCTCCAGTCTTTGAGGCCATTGCTGATGGTGCCTCCTTGGCAAAACTGGCCTTTCCTAGTGGCTGGGACTTATCTCTCTCTCCCCAGGTCCCCAGCCTCTGGTTTCTGCTTCTCTGAAGCCTGACAGTTTCTACACAGACACTTGTGAAAATGGCAAGGTGCAACCTGCGACCTGGGGCTGATTCTGCCACTAGCTCTCCATGTAGTTTTGAAAAATGATGGTGCTTGACCCTGTTTTCCAGTCTGTAAGGGGGAGGGGCTCGGCCTGGGGGCTCACGGTGGTTGCTTGCTCAGTGTCCATACTATTGCTCAGATGACTTGTATGTATGAATGTGTATGAATGTATGGGTGTGTCTGTGTGTGTGTCTCTGGGTGTGAACGTGTGTGGGTATGTGAGTGTGTCTGTTGGCATATGTCTCTATGTGAATGTGAGTGTATGAGTGTGTGTGTCTCTGTGAACATGTATGATTGTATGAGTGTCTCTGTGTGAATGTGTGTGAGTGTATGGGTGTGTCTGTGTGAATGTGTGTCTATGAGTGTATGTCTCTGTGTGTGAACGTGTATGAGAGCGTCTGTATGAATGTGTGTGTGTGTGTGAATATGTCTGTGTGTCTCTGTGTGTGAACATGTATGAGAGTGTGTGTGAGTGTCTGAGTGTGTCTCTGTGTGTCTCTATGTGTGACTGTGTGTATGTCTCCGTGTGCACACACACGTGCACCTTCCATGGCAGAGTCGCTTAGCCCCCAGAGATCTCGGGCTGATGTTTCCTCTTTGCTCTGTCATCACTAAGAGAAGCATCCAAGAGCCAGCATTCAGGAGATTTGGCTTCAGACCCGGCATTCCCTTCTCCCTTTGGCCTCATCTCCCTCATCGTCCCGCACAGGTGGCCGAGTGGTGGTGCTGCACTCTCCAGGCTGCTGTGGACGTTCTGTGTGACCCCCGGCACATAGTAGGTGGTCTGGCTGTAATACCCGTCCGTCCGGCTCAGCACCACCACCGCCCCTGCCCCAGTTCACTTCTGTCTCTTGGCAGTGATGCTTTCCGTCCTCCTGGCACAAGACAGAGCCTGCTACTCTGCCCATAGCGTCCTCAGCCCAGGCTGTGGTCCATTTGGGCCCCAGGCAGCTCACATTCCCTCCCCTCTCTTCAGTTTCTTCATCTGCTAAATGGGAGCACTCTTTCCACACCGCAGAGCTGTTTTGTGACCCGAGGAGGTAGCTGCCAGGGACCATGTGCTGCAGCCCAGATCCTATTTCACTGTCACAGAGCCTAGAAATTCTTTTTCCATTGGCCTCTCTTTTGCTCCTTATTCCTCTCTGGCATTCATTGGCACATTGTAGAAAATCTACATGGATTTCTCTGTGGTGATTAATCGTTTTAAGCACACAGCAGGCATGTGTCCATTGGCACAGGGGCACCTGCCTACCCTGCCAGCCGTTCATAATCCCCTAAATTTCAGTCTTAATAGAAAACAACTCAGGTTTAGACAGATCCCACTTGTGTTGCATTTATTCACTTCAGGAGACGCTGGGCCTTGATTTTCCAAGATCTTATTTGACCTGGGATTAGTAGAACTTTCACCACATAAAGTAGAATAGAAAGTTGAGACAGTCTCATGGGAAAGTGGGGTCTTGGGTTTGGGGGAGGTCCATGGGGTTGGACTGCAAGTCCAGCTCTGAGCATCCCTGTTGCTCCCGCTTACTCCTTGCAGGGCTCTGAACTTGTTTGCTGGTCTGTCAGAAACTGACAGTGAGAGACGCCTCCTAAGATTGTTACAAGAATTCTAGAAATCTCTGAAATAATTCTAGGATTTCTGAAAGTGCTTTGTGTCCCCTGTATATAAAATCTGATGTGCCTGAGTTGTAATTGCTCTTCCCTCACTATTTATATTCATTTGTCCCCTGCTTGGGTTTCTGTGCCTGTTTCCTTGAAGACTGAGCTTGGCAGGTTGTCCCCACCTGGAATAAACCAGAACATCCTGACATGCAGCACTCCCATCAGACAAAGTGGGCGGATGGGGCAGGGAAGGAGAGCTGTGCGGGGAGATGGGGGTTTCCCTGTGACTTGTTCTGGGCAGGAGCAGAGCCTCTCAGGGCTCAACTGCCTTTTCCATACAAGAAAATCCAGGCCACTCATCTCTGCATGTCCCTGCAGACGTTCATGGAAAGAGGGTATAGATTCTCACTGGGAGCACTGCCTTCAGGATGGAGAGAGAGCCCGTGGTCCAGAGCAGCTGAAATTTAACCCCTAAAAAAGACACTGTTCCCCTAGAAAACAGGCTGTGTGTGTGTGCACACTCTCAGTTGCGTCCCACTCTTTGTGACCCCATGGACTGTAACCCACCAGGCTCCTTTGTCCATAGGATTTCCCAGGCAAGAATACTGGAGTGGGTTGCCGTTTCCTTCTCCAGGGGATCTTCCTGACCCAGGGGTTGAATCCACGTCTCTTGCCCCTCCTGCACTGGCAGACGGGTTCTTTACCACTAGCGCCACTCGGGAAGCTCCGTGACTGTATGGGCCAAGTCAACTTGACAATCTGTAAGTCAGTCATCAAAATGCCTTTGCTAAGTAGTGACTGGCGAGGTTCTCATGTGTAGTTTGATATTTCCTTATAAATCTCAGAAATTGGGTGCACATTTATCCATGAGAAGTCTACTTTCTCTTGAAATGCTTTATTAAGCTTTTGGCTTGATGTTTTTCATTTTTCCATCCAAGTTTCATTAATGTAGATTTTTTCTTCCACTTCAAAATAAGATTAATTATTGTTTGTATGTGTGTGTCCTAAATCTCTTCAGCCATGTCCAACTCTTTCAAACCCTATGGACTGTAGTTCTCCAGGGTCCTCTGTCCATGGGATCCTCCAGGCAAGAATACTGGAGTGGGTTGCCATGCCCTCCTACAGGGAATCTTCCTGACCCAGGGATCGAACCCACGTCTCTTAACGTCTCCTATGTTGATTTGGTGATGGCAAAAAATAATGTGTGGTCATGGTAGGAACTTTGGAAAAGAAGGAAAATTATGAAGAAAATATTAACGTTACCTATAAAAAATAAAAACTGTCATTGAATGGGAAGGGATATGAGGGACTTTGGGGGCAATGGGAACATTCTAGATCTTATAGGGGTTTTGCTTTTAACACAGGCACACACATTTGTTACAACTTCAGCAAATACACACAAATTTTGTGCACTTCATTGTATGTAAATCTTATTAATAAAAGAGAAACTGTAAGCAATTATTGGACTTAGGTTAATTATAGGCACAGTGAAATCTTTAGGAGGAGGTGCACAGATGTTTGCAATTTGTTTTGAAGTGCATTTAAAAAAATAAGATGGCTTCATGAAGGGTAGATGGATAGATCCGTGATAAAGCAAATATAGTAAAATGTTAATGGTGGAATCCAGATGGTGGTTATATGAGTGTTCACTGTAAAATTCTTTCAACTTTGCTGTATGTTTGAAGATTTGCGTAATAAAATATTGAGAAACAAAGATGACTAATTCAGAATGAAAATCTATATTTGCGATCCAAAGGTAACAGCCATTAACATTTTAGTGTATATTATTTTCTTTCAGTTTCATTTCCAAGAAGATATAATTTTATATAATTAAGATCTTACTACAGATACAGATTCATTTTTGCATTTTCACTCAGAATGTCATTCCTCAGTTTTCTTTTGTCATCAAAAGTCTCCAATGTGTAATTTTATAATTAAGATATAATTTACATAATTAAAATTCACACATTTTGGCACACAGTTTTGTGAGTTTTGACAAATGCAGAGAGACATGTAACCACCACTCCAATCAAGATGTGAAAGAGCTCCATCATCCAGAATGGAGTTTTGTCTATACCTTGCCATTTTGCCTACACCTTGCTTCACATTCAGTGTCTGGCAACCACGGATCTGTCTTTCAGAATATAATAAAAATGGAACCAGGGGCTTCCCTGGTGGCTCAATTGGTAAAGAATCTGCCTGTAGTGAAGGAGATTCAGGTTCGATCCCTGAGTCAGGAAGATCCCCTGGAGAAGGAAATGGCAACCCACTCCAGTATCCTTGCCTGGGAAATCCCATGGACAGAGGAGCCTGGCAGGCTATAGTCCATGGAGTCACAAGAGTTGGACATAGTGACAAAATCACCATATGATAGGTAGCCTTTTGAGTCTGGCTTCTTTCATTCAAGCACCATATTTTTCAGATTCATTCATGTCATTTACTATATGCATTGGTAATTTGTACCTTTTTATTGATGAGTAGTATTCCGTTGAAGGATATACATGAATGTAATTTATTTATTTTGTGGCTGCCCTGGGTCATTGCTGCTGTGCACAGGCTTTTTCTAGTTGCAGTGAGCAGAATCTATTCTTCATTATGGTGCACCAGCTTCTCGTGGCAGTAACTTCTCTTGTTGTGGAGCACAGTCTTTAGGGCACGGGGGCTCACTAGTTGGGGTGTGCAGGCTTAGTTGCTCCATAGCATGTGGAATCTTCCCAGATTAGGGATCTAACCCATATCCCCTGCATTGATAGAAGGATTCTTATCCACTATACCACCAGGGAAGTCCTACATTAATGTAATTTTCATGTTTGTGAGAAATTACTATATATCATAGCCTGCTTTATTTATGCGTTACCATAATATTTGGATAGTTAAGATGTTTTATTTTTCACTATTATAATTGCCATTATAATGAGCATCTTTTTGCGATTATAACTATTTAAAAGAATATTTTATTAGAGCATAGTTGATTTGCAATGTTGTGTTTCAGGTGTACAGCAAAGTGAATCAGTTGCACATATACACAGTGAACATTTTTATGCAAAACCAAAGTCATTCATAATTTCTTTAGGTAGATTCCTTTAGTCATTATCATTTATTTAGGTAGTTTCTCAGAATGTTTAAAGCCTTTGCCCAGCGTCTAAGTGCTAATCAATAGGTTAAGACGAAAATCTAGATTTCCCAGTTTCCAGGTCCAATGTTCCTTGGAAGGGAATTATTACGTGGTATTTTATAAATATTTTTAAAGCATTTACAATATTTCTAAGCATGAAGAAGTCTTTCCTTGTATTTCTTTATGTGGTTCAGGACCAGATTGACTTAAAACTCCACTGATGTTTCTAATCCTCTTTTCCCCTCCCTACTATTTTTCCATATTATCAGTCCCACAGAACTGACTTGAAGTTTCCAGTGTCGCCAGATAGCCTGTGAAATTCTAAGCCATGGAGACCAACCAGGAAACGTCCCTCTTCTTGGTGAAGATCTTGGAGGAATTAGACAGCAAGCAAAATACCGTCTCCTACCAGGACCTCTGCAAATCCCTGTGCGCCCGCTTTGATCTGTCCCAGCTCGCCAAACTGAGAAGCGTGCTCTTCTATACAGCCTGTCTTGACCCCAACTTCCCAGCCACGTTATTCAAAGACAAGATGAAATGTGCTGTAAACAACCAGCAGTCCAAGAAAATCATGGTGGCCGCAGACATCGTAACCATATTCAACCTGATCCAGATGAATGGGGGCGCCGCCAAGGAGAAGCTACCTGGAGGCCGGCAGAAGATGCGCAAGAAAGATGCCTCTTTTGATTCGTGCCGCTCAGACACGGAGATCTGCAGCGCGGCCGAGTGCGAACCCCTCAACTGTGAGCTGAGTGACCGGCCTTTCAGCCGGGGTTACCCCACCCGCCAGTCATCCAAGTGCAGAAAGATGGACTGCAAGGACTGTCCGCAGTTCATTCCTGCCTCTGAACCTGACTTCCTGCTGGGGGTCAGCAAAGACGTGAAAAACCGGGCAGCTTCCCTGGACAGGCTGCAGGCTCTGGCCCCATACTCGGTGGCCAACCCTCAGCCCTGTGAGATGCAGAGAACCTACTTCCCCATGAACCTCGAGAGTGAGTCCATGTCTGATCAGGACTCCCTGCCTCTCCCTCAGGGCATCAAACCAACCTTCATCTCGAATGACGAGCCCTTCGTGGTCCAGTCCTGTGTCCAGAAAAGGAACATATTCAAAGAGGACTTTCACAACCTGATGGCTGTGTCCCCCGGGTTGGCCAGCCCGGCCAACAAGGCCGAGGGCGAGCACAGGAAATCCCAGGGCCGCAAGGAGTCCCACAAGACGCCCTTCCCCCATCACAGCTTTGAGATGCCCTACAGCAGCCAGTACCTGAACCCTGAGTACTCCCCGGTTCCTGACAAGAGGCGGGCAAAGCATGAGAGCTTAGATGACCTTCAAGCCTCCACTTATTTTGGACCCACTCCAGTGATGGGGACCCAGGAGGCCCGGCGCTGTCCTGGCAAATCAGGCAAGCAGACCCCCTGGCCGGCCAAAAGCTGGAGCCTCAACACCGAAGAAGTTCCTGACTTTGAACGGTCCTTTTTCAACAGAAACCCCTCCGAGGAGAAGCTCCGTTATCCAAATTCCAACAGTCAGACACCCAACTTCCCAACCCCGGAGAGATGTCCCGCTTACCTGACACCACAGGATCAACAGCCCATCCTCCCCGTCGGCTACTCAGCAAAGTCCAATGGGCTCAAATCTAAAGAGATCCCATCCCCTGTGGACCTGGAGAAGCATGAACCAGTCAAAAAGTTTAAAGACAAGAGCATCAGCTGCACCAGCGGGCAGCTGAGCTCAGACACCAGCAGCGTGGGCACCCAGACTGACCTGCACGTGCTGGAGCCCAAAAAAGGCAAGGACCTGTGTACCCCCGGGCAGGGCAAGTACAGTGACCGGCATGCCGTGAAGCATTCCGATGATGACTCGGAGGTGGTCAGTGACGACATCAGCGACATCTTCCGGTTTCTTGATGACATGAGCATCAGCGGCTCGACGGGAGTCATGCAGTCATCTTGCTACAACAGCACGGGGTCCCTATCTCAGCTTCACAAGTCGGACTGTGACAGTTCGCCAGAGCACCATCTCACCAGAATCGCCAATGGGCTCCCTGGCGGCCAAGGGGAGAAGGGCAGCCGGCCAGAAAACAGCCACCACTCAGAAGAGGAGCTGAAGACCAGTGTGTGCAAGCTGGTGCTCAGGATCGGGGAGATTGAACGGAAACTCGAGTCACTGTCGGGTGTGCGTGAGGAGATCTCCCAGGTCCTGGGCAAGCTCAGTAAACTAGACCAGAAGATGCAGCAGCCCGAGAAGGTGAGCATGCAGATCGACCTCAATTCTCTGACCAGTGAGGCTCCATCTGACGAGAGCGCCTCGCCCCGGATGTTCCGTGCCCACAAGGGTACCCACGGGCCCAAGCTGGAGAATACTGCTGACTGGTGCTGCTCAGATGCCAGTGGGAGCAACAGCGAAAGCCTTCGTGTCCAGGCCTTAAAAAAAAGCCTCTTCACGAGGCCGTCTTCAAGGTCCCTGACAGAGGAGAACAGCGCCACAGAATCCAAAATTGCCAGCATCTCCAACTCACCCAGGGACTGGCGCACCATCACTTACTCCAACCGCATGGGCATCAGCGAGGAGGAGATCAAAGAGCGAGGTCCTGGAGACAGTCAAGACTGGCATAGGAAGTCTAAAGAGGTAATGCCCAATTAAGGCCATGTAACTGGGTGCCAGCTTTGTTGTTTTTGTCATTGTTTAGTATCTCAGTCGTCTCTGATTCTATTTGGCTCTATGGACTGTAGCCTGCCAGGCTCTTCTGTCCATAGGATTGTCCAGACAAGAATACTGGAATAGGTTGCCATTCCTTTCTCCAGGGAATCTTCCTTGTCCAGGGATCGAACCTGGGTCTCCGGCATTGCAGGTGGATTCTTTACCTCTATGCCACCAGGGAAGCCCTGACACTGGAAAAGATTGAAGACAAAAAGAGAATGGGGTGGCAGAGGATGAGATGGTTGGATAGCCCCCAGAATTAAGGCCTCTTAATTCAAAAGCCTCTGAAAACTTCCCAGGGTCTTCTTGCTGGTCTCTGATTTCCCTCCTTTAGTCATCTTTGTGCAGAGTAGACACCAGCTTTTATTTTTAAACTATCTTAGGTATACATATGAAGTGCCGGATTAGAACACAAGCATCTCCTTGGTAGTAGAAGTGGGGGCAAGTGTGGGCAGTGGGTAACTTTCCAGGTCAGAAAAGCTTGCTTGTGTTATGTGTTCAGTTGTGTCCAACTCTTTGCAACCCTCTAAACTGTAACCCACCAGGCTCCTCTGTCATGGGATTCTCCAGGCAAGAATGCTGGAGTGAGTTTCTGTGCTCGCCTCCAGGGGATTTTCCCAACCCAGGGATTGAACCCATATCTCTTACATCTCCTGCATTGGCAGGCAGGGTCTTTGCCACTGGCACCACCTGGGAAACCCCATAGTGTTTGTATCTATCCCTTTTATAAAGCTTGGAGCGCCTTCTCCTTAGTGGTGTGACTTTGCCAAATGTGTCATTGAAAAGTGATCAGGGTAGTCCTCTACCCTTGAGGAACTCACAGTCCAGTGGAGGAGACAGACAGACAGATGGACAGGCCGTTATAATTCAGTGGGACAGTGCTGGCTATGAGCTCCATATGCAGTCTGAAGGGGTCTCATAGGTGGGCACTGACCTGGTCTTGGTGGGTCAAGGAGTGCTTCCTAGAGGAAGTGACATGTGTGCGGAGACCTGAGGGCCTGAAGTTAGAAAGTATCAGAAGACCTGGGTTATCACAGGGTTCATGGAGAGCAGAGCCCCAGGTTCATAACTAGGGACTGAGAGCATCAGTGATGCCAGCTGTGTCAGGCACCTTCCTGCCTCCACACTGTGGTCCAGACTGTTCCCTGTCTTGAGCAGATGTTCCTGAAAACCAGTGGACGCTCTCACCATGGCTTCTTCCATCCAAAGAAGCAGGGTGTCATCCGTGCTTTTGGCCAGCTCCTTGGGGAAAATACCCATATCTTGTACTCCTCAGGACCAGGTAGAAATTGGTAATAGAAAGGGGGCCTGGGCTTCCCTGGTGGTCCACTGGTTAAGACTGTGCTTCCAGTGCAAGTGGCATGGGTTTGATCCCTGGTTGGGGAGCTAAGATCTTGCCATACCACATAGCGTGGCAGAAAAAAGAAAGAAGGAAGGAAAGAAAGAGGGCGCGGTACTATGCAGTGGTTAAGCAAGGCCTTTCTGAAGTCAGATGCTAACTTTAAATTCCAGCTCCTTGCCATTAGCAGCTGTGCTCCCTAGGGTAAATTACTGAGTCTTTCTGATCTCCTTTTCCTTACCAGAATAATGTGTGTTAATAGTAGTAGTCATGGTGTGAAGATTAGATAAAATCGTCTCTTTCTGGCACAGAAATGTTGGGTCATATGAATAGTATTAATGTCGTAAGCTTTTCCTAGTAAATTTCCCCCAGTACAGGCAATCCTATTTGCTCACGAATAACTGCATGTTGCTACCTGGGCAGCACCTAGTGATGAAAAGCTGGGATCTGCCCAGTGTGACATCTGACCACATCTGTGTGGCCTCCTGGACTTCTCTGTGCCCCTCTGCAGGCAGACAGGCAGTACGACATCCCCCCGCAGCACCGCCTGCCCAAGCAGCCCAAGGACGGCTTCCTGGTGGAGCAGGTGTTCAGCCCTCACCCTTACCCCGCATCTCTCAAGGCCCACATGAAGAGCAACCCTCTGTACACAGACATGCGGCTCACGGAGCTGGCAGAGGTGAAGCGGGGCCAGCCTTCCTGGACCATCGAGGAGTATGCACGCAATTCGGGTGACAAGGGCAAGCTGACGGCCCTGGACCTGCAGGTGAGCCTCTCTGCCCAGGGTCGGGTAAGGTGGGGGAAGCCTGGCCACACCCCAGTGGATGCAGAAATGGATGAAGGATGCCCTAGCCACCCACTCCCTCCCCTTCAGCTCCCTTGGTCCCCACCATGGAATACTGAACCTGCATACATCATAAGGCAGAGATGTGTAACCAGAGGATTGCTATGTTGCTTATTGGCTTGTAAACATTTAGCAACAGGAATGCTTCATTGATGGATTGACCTTGGCCATCAATTTACTAACGTTGCATTTAAGACTCTGTACCAAGTGCAGATTCTCATGCTTGCTCCTAAGACCTGAGCCCAACTGGTTAATGGAACACAAGCCTGATTTCTCCTTCCACATGTAGCCCGTGGGATAAGCATGTTTGTGGGAGCCAAGATATGGATTATGTTTCCGTACGGAGCAGCCCCAGGTAAGCACCACCCCTGGAAGCTCTGTGAATGCAGTTGTGGCTAGAGGGTGTGTTTGCTGTTCAGCCACCGGCAGGGCTGGGTTTCGGCCACACTTGCATCTTGGTGGTTCCATCCACGCTGCGTCTATCTGTGTGTCTGCATCATCTTGGGAGCAGGGCAGCACCTTGCCTTCACCTGCTGGTTAGATCTGTGGGCAGTGAGGTCATTGTCTTAATGCTGCCAGTCACGTCCAGGTTCCTGAATGCCCCCACCACTTAAAGGGCAGCTGGGGAGATGCTGGTGGAGGCTGGTATGGCAAGGTGTCCCCTGACATTGCCTCGCTCTGAAGCCAAGAGTCTGCAGGAGGGGCAGTGCGGTGGTGAGAAAAGGAATGTGTTTTCCCACAGTGCAGGTCCTCTTCCAGGGTTCCTTTGCTGTGCAGCCTGGAACATTCACCTGTTTGAGCTGTGGTCCCTTCACCCGTTAAATGTCTGTGATAATCTCTAACTTGTGGTGGTGTTGTGAGACATGAGAAGAACGTATTTAAAGTACCTGGCATTAATCAGGGACTGAAACGGTATTTAGGCTGACAAAAGGATGCTGAAATCAATCAACTCTGTATGGTGGGTTTTTTTTTTTAAATTATTTATTTTTGGCTGTGCTGGCTCCTTGTTGCTGTGCACGCTTTTCTTCAGTTGTGGTGAGCGGGGGCTCCTCTCTAGGTGCGGTGTGCAGGCTTCTCATTGTGAGGGCTTTTCTTGTTGTGGAGCCTAGAGTCCAGGGTATGCAGGCTTCAGTAATTGAGATGAGTGAGCTCTAGAGCACAGGCTCAATAGTTGTGGCACACGGGCTCAGTTGCTCTGCACATATGGGATCTTCCTGACCCAGGGATTGAACCCACGTCTCCTGCATTATCAGGTGGATTCTTTGCACTGAGACACCAGGGAAGCCCCTGTGTGGTGCTTTTTTTTTTTTTTTTTTTTTACCACAGTCTCTCATGCAAGGTACAGGGGTCTGCAGGCAGAGTGATGACGTTCATCTCAAGCAGGTAAATGAGGAAATCGAGGCCCGAGAAACTCAAGAACTTGCTGCAGGTCTGACAAGTCTGAATTCCAGTCGGACTCTCCAGCAATCAGACTTCTGTTCTTTCATCTTCTGTTGCCTCACCACCATTTCATTTTTCTGGTGATGAGAGTATAGTGGGGCTTTGTGTCACTAAAGTGACCACAGTGACATTGGTTCATGTTGGTCCCTGACTGACAGCAGTTATGGGGAGGAGCGTCTCCAGCCAAATCCTGAGAGTCAGCTGGGCAGTGCTATCAGGATGACCCTGGAGATATCGTGGCCCCTGTCCCCTCCCACACCTTATGTCCACATGCCTGCTGCTTATCACTTATGACAGGTCCTCTCCTGTCACCATCCTGCTGGCAAGCAGGCTGTATAGGATTCTTTTCTCCTGGAAGTGGCCCTAACACTTTGCCGTGGGTACCACACTGTGCTCTGTATTAGGATGCCACGAATCAGGGAAGACCTGTAGGTATGAATGGCTCACCTGGAGGAATAATCAGTGTCTCACCAGTATCATGGGATGACCTTGACATGGTCAGATTAATGGAATGCATCATAGATTGAGAAACATCTTTTTAACGTTCCGAAGGCTGAGTCTGAGAGAATTGCTCCTATAGATATATGTGATTTTAAAGTGCCAATGTTTATAAGCACTAAAGGTAAAATTATAAAAAGTTAAAGATCTTTAGAGAGCTTCAGGTGACATCACTTAAAAAAAAACAGAGGATAATATATCTAGTTTCACAAAATGTAAGACAGTAAGGAGTTTCATAGCCTCTCAAGGGTGTTTGCAGCAAAGTAGAATAGGTATCGGGAACTTGGTAAAGGCAGAAAGGCACCACCTCCTTGTTTCCATCACTTTTCAGAGACCCAGGTACTGTCTTAGGGCAGCCTCAGCATCTGGACCATCTTCTTGCTGTCTCTTGGCTTCAAGATATAAATTCACCAGCAATGGCACCTTGAGGATGCATCAAAGATACCATTTCCATTTCCAGTGTTCAGCAGGTGTAATTGTCGATCAAAGATGCTCCCTGGGTCCTGTGAAAGCTTGGCATCACCTCTCTGCTACTGGGTGTCATGAGAGCTTGCAGTTATTGAAAAAAATAATTACAAATAGTTTATTTCACTGACTGAATCGCAGTGCATAAAGAATATCTACCCAGGAAAGGGCTTCCCCATTGGCTCAATGATAAAGAGTCTGCCTACCAATGCAGAAGACATGGGTTCGATCCCTGGGTTGGGAAGATCCTGTGAAAGAGGAAATGGCAACCTACTCCAGTATTCTTGCCTGGGAAATCACATGGATAGAGGAGCCTGGCGGGCTACAGTCCATGGGGTCACAAAAGAATGGGACATGACTTAATGACTAAACAACAACTGAATAGACTAGAACAAAGGTTGACAAACTCTCCTCTAAAGGGCCAGAGAGTAACTACCTTAAGACCCAGCAGTCCTTACAATCTCCGTCATCACAACTGCTCAGTTCAGTCTCTCAGTCGTGTCCGACTCTTTGCGACCCCATGGACTGCAGCACCCCAGGCTTCAACTGCTCAGCTCTGTGCATAATAGCCTCGAGCAGCCATGGACAATTTGTGTTAAATAAATGACTGGACATGGTTGTGTTTTGATAAAACATTCTCTTTTGACACTGAGATTTGAATTTCCCATGATTTTCACATATCTCTGACTGTTGTTTTGCTTTTCTTTTTTTTTTCAGTGACTAAAAAATGTGAGGACCATTCTTAACTTGTAGGCTGTACAGAGGCAGGTATTGGGCTGAATTCAGCTCCCAGGCTGGCGTCTGCTGGCCCCAGTACTAGAATGCCATTAGCAGCAGGAGAGCAATAGAGATGCCAGAGGGGTCCACAGCATTTGGACTGTGAGCATCCCATCAGGAAGCAGCTGGCGGACTCATGGAAGGATGGGAATGGGATGAGGAGACTGTTGGCATCAGTGTAGGCGGGGCTTAAAGCCCAGCAAGCACCCAGGGACCAGCATGAGTGAGAGGCTAAGGCTGCCCTTGGATCTGAAGGCCCAAAGATGGGAGCTATTTCTGAAACCTGCCAGGACCCACAGCTGTGAAAGCAGGTGCCAGATAGAAATGTAGTCCATCAGAGAGGGAGCCTGAGGACTGGTGCTCCACCAACTGAACCCACCAGTGTGTGTGTTAGTCACTCAGTCGTGTCCGACTCTTTGTGGCCCCATGGACTGTAGCCCACTAGGCTCCTCTGTCCATGGAATTCTCCAGGAAAGAATACTGGAGTGGGTAGCCATTCCTTTCTCTGGGGATCTTCCCGGCCTAGGGATTGAACCCACATCTCCTGCATTGCAGGCAGATTCTTTACCATCTGAGCCACCAGGAAACCCACCAGGGATGCGTCCATATGGACCAAGATCTGGGGAGACCAGAGCAAGGTGGAGTAGAACAGAGAACTGCTCTGGAAGGACAGGTGGAGAATGACTAATATGGGTGAGAAAATCATCAATATTCCAATAACTTGCAACCACTGAGGTTTTGGGTTTTTTTTTTTTAAGTTTTGGAAGCATTGTTTTGTAATTCTGTGTGTGTGTGTGTGTGTGTGTGTGTGTGTACATAATTTGTAACACATCCATCTTTATCAGCATTGACCAATCTGAGAACATCTTCAAAATGGATATTTTGCTTGTATTTCAGAGATTTAGGAGACCTCAACTTGGAATCGCAATGTGTTGCTGCTTATGTGCCACTCACATTATTAAATGCTTGCTGTAAAATGAGAACACTGCTTTTCTTTATGGAAATAGATTATAGCCATCCACAGGGAACGGGATTCATGGGCAACACAGGTTAAATACGATATTTCTCGCGCAGACAATCATTAATCTCAGGGAGACCAGGAGACAAAATATCAGGGAGGGGCCTCCCACTGGGGATGCTGCACCTGGCCTGGGGGTGGCCTGCCGCCAGTCTGTAGACCTGGCCTTTGAGCAGTGGCCTGACCTGCTCAGACAGATATTTGAGATGGAAATATTTTATGTTTTGTTTGAGCTGCTTCTGTGGGAGGTGCCTTTGATTTTTCAGTAGAGGCTTTTCCTGAAGAACTGGGAAGTGAATCAGAGTAATAGAACAGCCTTGCTTCAAACAGCTCTGTTCTTAGGGACTGTAAGTGGGAAATATCTGTCAGTGACCCTCCCTGCTTCCCTGACAGTGAGGCCAGCCTGTTCTTGGCTGTGCGCCCTTGAAGTGTAGACTCTCGCTTGTCTTGGCCCTGTTCTGCTTGTCCCCAGAAAACCTCTGGATTTTCCTGTGTCGAGACCATCATGACCTTTGTAGTAAGAGGGGGCAGGTGCAATCTGGGGTGTGCAAGACCCAGAGTCCTTGGTGGTCCATCTCAGGAGGGGCTGGTGGGCAGCTTGGACACCCCTGCCAGCTGCAGGCAGCTGGTGCTTCAAGCAGCAGCTGAGATGCTTCAAGGGTGATGAACCTGTTTACAAATATTCACCATCTTTCTAACATCTTCTCTTCACTTTTAGACTCAAGAATCTTTAAATCCAAACAACTTAGAGTATTGGATGGAAGACATTTATACTCCGGGCTACGACTCATTGCTAAAACGGAAAGAAGCCGAATTCAGACGAGCCAAGGTCTGCAAGATAGCGGCTCTGATTGCTGCGGCTGCATGCACGGTCATTCTGGTGATCGTCGTGCCCATCTGCACGATGAAATCATGAGCTGCTAGAGGCAATGTTGCCAATGGCTCGTGACCTCTGACATCTCTCTCTGTAGTCTAAAATCACGTGGCAGGGCAGGCACCACTTGTTAAAACAGAAATCATGGAGGCTTTTCTGCAAATGCTGATGATGGTCTTCAGAAAATATTCATTCTAGAAAGATGTCTACCTACCTATTAGCTTTGACTTAATGACACAGATGAATTTTAAGAAGTGCAATATCTTTTCCTACCGAAAGAATGTAATGGACGACCAGTATATACAAACAGAATTCCAGGCAAAAAATAAAGAAGAGGAAGATTAATTGGTTGGATTATTTCCATTTCATGGTGGAGAATATGCTATAGAAGAGATGGTTAATACATGCTTCTTTAAAGGAAGCTAAGAGAAAGCAAAAGCCTGGGTTCTCTCTTGCTTAATGTTCCTAGACCATTGCAGGTGAAGTAACAGGCTATGTTTCCATAGGGGGTTACTGTTTACTTCTCTGCTGACTGTAATCAAGGGCTACTGACTTTTCATACTTGCCCTTCTGTCATCATGATGCTCTTTGTGGCAGATCTTCATGGAAACATTCCGGACCTTCATCCTGGTGCCCAGGGTAGGAAGGTACTGGACTGCCAAGTCAGGCATGGCATGAAGTGACCTCTCTGCTTAATAGGCCAAGGTCTTCAGGCTAGGAGACCTTCCAGTGGCCACCCCAAGCCATGGGAGGGCTGCTCGCTAATGATGTATGCTCAGCATCTAAAAGTCAAGGTATCCCAAAAGACCTCCCATCCTTGCCTTGGTGTGTGGGTCATCTCCTCCATCTTCTATCTCCTGGTAGTACGGATCCTCCACCTTTCACCATGAGTTGATTTTGGAACTTGTCCTTGTGCCTTGAAGAGTAGAGACAATGGCAGAACTTTGACCTTCTAACTATAAACCGTGGTTGCTGTGCACCAATTATACCAGCCATTTCCAATGGCTTTAAAAAGATTTTGAAAGCTTGTCAATAATATGATAAAGGCTCTGAGGTGTTCTCAACTACTCCAGCACCTACTCCAGAGTTTCAAATATTTGTCAGCAGTGCAAAAAAAGTGATCTATTTAACCGTTTATCTATCTATCTATATGTCTATCTAAATACCTGATTTTGGTTTATTGTCTTCTCTGTTAATTAACTTGAGAGCAAGATTTCTCCTGTGTAAGGAAGCCGTTGTCATTCATGAGAATTTGATCTCAGTTTCCACCTGTTGAATGGTGCTTTGACATAAGTGGACAGAAAGAATCCTTTTCAGCGTCAGATCCTAATGTCTTGTTATAGGTTAAAGAAAAACAATGGACAAAAACTAGCTACCTTAATTCTTCTGAGAACAAAGTGGAATATAAAAAATGTTGGTGGTAAGAATCACGTCACTCCAGTGAAAGAAAAGTGAAATTGTTAGTCACTCAGCTACGTCCAACTCTTTGGTATTCCATGGACTCTAGCCCGCCAGGCTCCTCTGTCCATGGAATTCTCCAGGCAAGAATACTGGAGTGGGTAGCCATTCCTTCTCCAGGGGATCTTCCTGACCCAGGGATTGAACCCAGGTCTCTCTCATTGCAGGCAGATTCTTTACTGTCTGAGCCTCCAGGGAAGCCCGATGATAGAATAAATTCCTACAAGAGTTTTGGGAAGCATCTCAGATTTTAAAGCAATAGGAATTCAGCATCCATCCTAAAATCTTCTAAATACTGCTTAGCTTGCTGTGTCTAATTCTCTTGTTCTCCCAAAGGGGAGTCAGAACATTTTGTGTTGTTAATAAATGTAGGATGGATGCTCTCATCTGTAGTAAACCTTCTTTTTTAGAGGTCTTCATGTTCTCTATTTATAGTCTCATGTTTATGTATAGATTTTCAGCTAGGTGACTGAAATTTAAGCCTTAGTACGGAAACCTGAGGATTTATAATTGAAAATGAAAAATATATTAATATATATTACTGTCTATTGTCAGAATTTAGTCTTTTGGTGCTCTGTTTTGGGTTGGGCACATTAAATAAGGTTGTTTCTTTCGGCCCAAAGGGGATTCTAGATTAATACCGTTGGGAGTTATGGGTTCCGAAGTCTCCTCCCAACCTATACCACTCTAGAATACACCCTAGCCCTGATGCTCTCCCCTTTATCACAGGTTAAGCCACGAGAGCAGCAGAGGTAGGTAGGTTGCCAACCTCTTACCCTGTGATTTGCAGAGAAGTGGAGATGCAGTCACCTAGGATAAGAAAAATTTGTCAAATCCCATTCGGACTCCTTCATTTGCCAGGTAGGATCATGCCGGATCAACCAAACCACTATGGCCACTGCCTTTGGGTGAGTTTCTTCTTAAAGGGTCCTCTTTGGGCTATGTGCCTAGTTCCCTGGGGAGGGCATGAGTATAAGCACCCTCCCAATGCATAGAAGTGAAGAATTTTCTCCTACACTTTTCATATCTGGGGAGGTAGTCAAAGAAATTTAGTCTTGCTCTAAGTCCAGCGTAGCTTTAAAATTCAGCTCCACTCATTGCTGCATGATGGAAACATCCAGACCTGGTCACCCCCCTGGGAGACCACACAGCGATGACCCCCAGGCAAGGGGGTTTCCTCTGGAAAGCGATTGTCCTTAGCTTGGTAGCTCTGAGTCTGGTGTCAAGTTATGTACCTTTGCCATGGCGTGAAGCCTGATGGATGCTTGGAGTCTTGGGGTCTAGAGAATGTGAAGCTCATAGTTGGCTTCTTTCTCTCCATTGATCCCAAGCTTGTTAAACTTTCTTTCCCTAGACCTCTAGACTCACTCCAGCTCCTCCATCCCTCTGTTTGCAGAAAGGGTCAAGACCAGAGTCTGGATGGGAATGAAGCATCTACCCATTCCTCTAAAATTTGCCTCTCATCTTCTGCTGCTATGAGTTCCCTGTGGGCGACCTAGGCTCAGGCCTGACTTCTGTAGTAGGCAACAGCCTCTATCGCCATATCTGGCATATTCTGATGAAGTACCATTTCTTGTGCCTAAACTGAAAATCATTATACTATCAAAAGTCCCTTCGGTTCTCTTGCACTTAAAAAAAATGAACCATTAGACATTATCAAGGAATTATTTTAAAATTAGATCTCTTTATCCAAATAAAGTCGTAATCATCACATCCTCTTTTTCAGTCTGAATTTGCTCTGAACACAGCCTTGAAGAGAAGCAAAGAATATTTCCCAGCTCACGGTTTTCAGATATTTTATGCCAGTACCTCCTTTAAACGGAAAATACAGTAAAGCAAATCATACTTGTATCACCCATTACTAGCTGATCATAAACTGTTAGTATTTTAGGGCATGCAGCTATGTGGTTTGTATCTGCAAGGCTGGCTTAATAGATGTGCTGAAAGTCACCGTTTGGAACCTGCATAAGCTCTGATACCCTTATTGAAATCAAGGCAGTGCTGTCTTCATTTATAGTTTATCAGTTTAAGAGCACGGCACCTCCTTTTTCTTAACAAAAAAAGCTCTGCCGAAAATACACGATTCTGTTAAGTGGTATAAAAATGTGTTAACGTTGAAATTCAACCTGTTTCATATCATAACCAGCCTGCAAGAAGATTGTGCTCAATTGTGTGAATACCAAATCAGAGTATACTGTATATCGTACCTTGGAAATTTGTATTTAAAGGCAACAATGTTAATAATAGTTGGTAAAACAGGGGAAAGGGGTATTCGATATTTATTAACAAGGAGAAATGCAACAAACTTCCTTATTTATGCCTTATGAATAAAGGGGTGTGAAATATTAGGTGAAGTTTTATGTGCACGACTCTGAACTTTAGAGTCTAAAGGAGTGGGGATCCTCGAAGGCAGGGACTGTCTTTTCTATGTTTGTTCTGTAAAGCTCTCAGCGCACTCTTGGTGCTTGATCAATGTTATATAATACCAATAACTAAGCACATTTTTAGATCTTTTTTCAAATGGCTTGTGTAAAATTTGGTTAATGTATAATGGTTGGTTTGAAGCTATCATGTAAAATCTGCCTCTCCAAATATAATCGAGAATAAACTGGAAATGATGAAGTAGCAAGGTGTGAGTTTTGTTCTATGCATGAATTATAAGCAGTTTCATGCACAAATCAAATGTGGCTGGCTGGATGCTTTTTCACAAATGGAACACATTCATGTAATTAGCATCCTGATTAAAAAAAAAAAAAAAAACAGGACATACAAGCACCCCAGATACCTCCCTCAAGCCCTCTTCCAGTGAAAATCTCACAAAGAAGAATGACTATCCTGACTTTTTAAAATTAATTTTTATTGGCAATATAGTTGCTTCACAATGTTGTGTTAGTTTCTGCTGTACAGCAAAGTGACTCAGCTATCCATATGTGTGCACGCATGCTAAGGCGATTCAGTCGTGTCAGACTCCTTGTGACACAAAGAATACTGGAGTGGGTTGCATGCCCTCCTCCCAGGGGATCTTCCCAACCCAGGGATTGAACCCATGTCTCTTACATATCCTGCATTGGCAGGTGGTTCTTGACTACTAGTGCCACCTGGGAAGCCCATATGTATGCATACATCCCCTCTTATTTGCATTTCCTTCCCATTTAGGTCATCACAGAGCATTGAGTGGAGTTCCCTGTGCTATACGGTAGATTCTCATTGGTTATCTATTTTAAACATAACATCAGTAGTGTATGTGTGGCAATCCCAGTCTCCTAATTCCTCCCACTACCCCTGTTCCCCTTAATACTCATATATTTGTTCTGTATGTCTGTGTCTCTATTTCTGCTTTGCAAATAAGGTCATCTATACTATTTACCAGGTAGCTCAGTGGTAAAGAGTATGGCTGCCAATGCAGGAGATATGGGTTCAATCCCTGAGTGGGGAGATCCCTGGAGGTGGAAATGGCCATCCACTCCAGTATTCTTGCCTGGGAAATCCAATGGACAGAGAAACCAGGTAGGCCACAGTCCATGGGGGTCGCAAAGAGTTGGATATGTCTGAGCACTCATGTGCACGCGCACACACACACCCTTTTTCCAGGGCATATATTAGTTTGTCCTGTTTTCAAGCTTTGTGTGAATGCATTCATGCAGTATGTACTCTTGTGTCACTCAACATAATATTGTGTGTTTGTAGTTTTTTCCTTCTCATTGCACTGATTGCAAACATCGCACAACTTATTTATTCATTCTGGACTTCCCAGGTGGCGCTAGTAATAAAGAACACACCTGTCAATGCAGGACACGTGAGAGATGCAGGTTCAGTCCTTGGGGTTGAGAAGATCCTCTAGAGGTGAGCATGGCAACCCACTGCAGTATTCTTGTCTGGAGAATCCCATAGATGGAGAAGCTTTGCAGGCTATAGTCCGTTGAGTCACAAAGAGCTGGACACAACTGAAGCGGCTTAGTTCTCATTATGTTCATTTATTCATTCTACTGTTGCTGGACATTGGGCAGCTTCCAGTTTGGGGCTATGAATATGCTTGTATGTGTCTTTTGGTGAGTGCTTTTGTTCAGTCGCCAAGTTGTGTCCAACTCTTCAAGACCTCATGGACTGCAGCATGCCAGGATTCCCTGTCCATCACCAACTCCCAGAGTTTACTCAAACATATGTCCATTGAGTCAGCTATGCCATCCAACCATCTCATCCTTGGTCATCCCCTTCTCCTCCTGCCTTCAATCTTTCCCAGCATCAGGGTCTTTTCCAATGAGTCAGTTCTTCGCATCAGGTGGCCAAAGTATTGGAGTTTCAGCTTCAGCATCAGTCCTTCCAATGAACATTCAGGACTGATTTCCTTTAGGATGGACTGGTTGGATATCCTTGCAGTCCAAGGGACTCTCAAGAATCCTCTCCAACACCACAGTTCAAAAGCATCAATTCTTCATTGCTTAGTTTTCTTTGTAGTCCAACTTGCACATTCATACATGACTACTGGAAAAACCATAGCTTTGACTAGATGGACCTTTGTCAGCAAAGTAATGTCTCTGCTTTTTAATATGCTATCTAGGTTGGTCATAACTTTCCTTCCAAGGAGTAAGCGTCTTTTAATTTCATGTCTGGAGTCACCAACTGCAGTGATTTTGGAGCCCCCCAAAATAAAGTCTCTCGCTGTTTCCACTATTTCCCCATCTATTTGCCATGAAGTGATGGGACCAGATGCCATGATCTTAGTTTTCCCAATGTTGAGCTTTAAGCCAACTTTTTCACTCTCCTCTTTCACTTTCATCAAGAGGCTCTTTAGTTCTTCACTTTCTGCCATAAAGGTGGTGTCATCTGCATATCTGAGGTTATTGAGATTTCTCCCGGCAATCTTGATTCCAGCTTGTGCTTCTTTCAGCCCAGGGTTCCTCATGATGTACTCTGCATATAAGTCAAATAAGCAGGGTGACAATATACAGCCTTGACGTACTCCTTTCCCGATTTGGAACCAGTCTGTTGTTCCATGTCCAGTTCTAGCTGTTGCTTCCTGATCTGCATACAGATTTCCCAAGAGGCAGGTCAGGTGGTCTGCCATACCAAGGAGTAAAATTGTTGAATCATGAGATGTTCTTATGCTCTGCCAAACACTGCCAGACACTATCAAAAAGTTTTCCAACACAGTTGTACCAAGCTACAGCCCTGTCAGCAGTATATATATGGGTGTTCCAGTTGCTCTGCTGCTGCTGCTGCTAAGTCACTTCAGTCGTGTCTGACTCTGTGTGACCCCATAGACGGAAGCCCACCAGGCTCCCCCGTCCCTGGGATTCTCCAGGCAAGAACACTGGAGTGGGTTGCCATTTCCTTCAATGTGTGAAAGTGAAAAGTGAAAGTGAAGTCGCTCAGTTGTGTCGGACCCATAGCGACCCCACGGACTGCAGCCTACCAGGCTCCTCCATCCATGGGATTTTCTAGGCAATAGTACTACATCCTACTAAAAATGGATATTTTCCGTCTCTCATTTGAGCCGTTCTGTTCGGTATGTAGTGGTATCACATTGTGTATTTAGTTTGTGTTTTTATGGTCACTAATAAGACTTGCTATCATTTTGTGTGTTTACTGACCATTTGGACCTCATATTTTGGAGTGCCTTCCATATTTTTGCCAGTTTTTGCTCTACTGTTGTCTTTTTTCTTACCAATTTGTAGACATTCTGTGCAAATTCTGGAAATGAGTCATTTGTCATATATACATCACAGATATCATTTTCCATTCTGTGAGCTGCATTTTCTACTCTCTTAATGGTGTCTTTTTGATCAGTAGAAGTTCTTTATTTTAATATAGAAATGTATCATTTTCTTCTGTTATGATTGGCAATTTGAGTCCTGTTTGAGAAATCTTTACAGACTTCAATGTCATGAACATGATGTATGCTTTCTTTAAGAAACTTTATTGTTTTATATTTAATGTCATATCTGTAAATGTTTATTTTATATTGGAGTATAGTTGTTTAACAATAATTTGATAGTTTCAGGTGTAGAGCAAAGTGATTCAGTTATACATATATGTGTATCTATTGTTTTTCAAATTCTTTTCCCATTTAGGTTGTTACAGAATATTGAGCAGAATTTCCTGTGCTATGCAATAGGTCTTTGTTGGTTATTTCTTTTAAATATAGCAGTGTGTACATGTTCATCCCAAACTCCCTAACTATCCCTTCCCTGTGATAACCACGAGTTTGTTTTCTAAGTCCATGAGTCTGTTTCTGTTTTGTAAAATACGTTCATTGCAATATCATACAATATTTCTCTTTCTCTGTCTCACTTAATTCACTCAGTATGACAATCTCTAGGTCCATCCATGGTGCTGCAAATGGTATTATTAATAATGTATCCCCTTTGGAATTGATATTCATACCTGATATGAGGTCGAGAGTTAAGTTTTTTCCTCCCCATTTGTATATCCATTGATTGATGCCACTTATTAGAAAGATCGTCTTTCCCCTTTGACATTAGTCTATTGAAAACATATATGGTTTTCTGGACCTTCTATTCTGCTCCATTCATCTAGTCTTTTTTCTTTCAAATGTTGTTTTCAAATGTTTTTTTTTTTCAATGTTGTGTAACAACATCAACATCATTTTTTTCATCCTGGAGACATTAGTCATTCCTGGCCATGAAGTAAATGAATAATAATAGCTTACTTGGGCAGAAGTCTGAGCTTGCGGAATCATATAATATCATTGAGAATGGTGAGGAGATAATTCACCTAGCTTCTTTCATCTCCTTCTGCCACTCACAGATGTCCTGAGTTCCCTGCTTGAGTCATTAAAGAAAACTGATTAAACATGGGTCACAGCACATTGGAAAAAGCAATTAATATCTTGACACCTAAACACAGAAAAAAGTCTCTGATGAAATCTTGGAGAATATTAAAGTAATTATACCATGCTGGGTATAAGAATGCTTTTTTAGTTTTACAATAAAATATGAATTCAGATCCACAAATCCCAAGTTTGCATATAGACAGACTGAACCTGGATTGAATTTTGCTAAGTGTTCTAAAAAAGTGAATTAAGAAAATAATAGAAGGAATCTTGTAGGGGAAAATGTTTACCCTCCCTAAGAGGACAAATCAATTGTAATATGCTGTCATAAGTCTTTTTAATCTGACGTTCATTTGGAGTCCTCCCCGGCAAGTACTAGCAAAAGTCAATACTTAGTTAACTTACTTTACACTATCAAATGTATCTTTATAAAAAGCAGGCACTGCTCTTTTTTTGTCTTTTTAAAATGTTTTAAATTAATTATTTTAATTGGAGGCTAGTTAAAATATTGTGGTGGCTTTTGCCATACATCAACATGAATCAGCCACGGGTGCACATGTGTGCCCCCGTCCTGAACCCCTCTTGTACCTCCCTCTACTCCATCCCTTTGGGTTGTCCCAGAGCACCGGCTTTGAGTGCCCTGTAAAAAGCAGACACTACTTTCAGTGACTGCTGTTGTTCAATCACCAAGTCACCAGTACCTGAAAGTCTTAGAACTCAGGTTTTGCAACAGGGTCCCATTGGCTTTCTCCATCATGAGCCTGAATTACTGAGATCTTGCTCTACCTGTAATTAGTTTTATGTCTTCACTAGTTTTTGTAATGAAAGGAAGGGAGAGAAGGTACATATGACTTCACATAGAAGTGATAATAAAGGGAGACTTCCCTGGTGGTCCAGTGGTTAAGGATCTACATTCCAGTGCAGGGGGACATGGGTTCAGTCCCTGGTCTGGGAACAAAGATACCACATGCCACAGGGCAAGTAATCCTGCCTGCCTCAACTACTGAGCCTGCACACCGCCACGAAGATCCAGTGCAGCCAAAATAAAATTAAGAAAAGAAGTGATAGTATGTTATGTGAAAAATTACCAGTATCTGAAAGCAGAAAAGCATTGAAGTTTCTGGCTGGAACCAGCCACTGTGTTTCAACCCATGCAAACACAGTTGCTTTGCTGTCTCAAAATTGACTTCAGCTCGTCGCAGTCTTTGAAATTCCTGAAAGATTCATTAAATCCTGGACACAAAATTATTGTTAGAAATCAGCAGTGCAAGTGTGGTTAATTATAATACAGTTTCCTTTCATTTGTCAAGGAAAGCACTTAATAAATTATTCCTAATAAGTTACTGAGTGGTTATCCTGCTAATAGAAGAACTCTGGATGGTATTTTCATGCTGGTTACTCACAGTCGTGTTCTACATTTTAATGATTTTTGTATAATTTCAGAAGTCCCAATGAGGGAGCCTTTCCCAGTTCACTTTCTCTGGGACCAATGCTGTTTGATCTGGGATATCTCAGCCAGTCTAAATTAGCATTTTGTTGCTTTATTATTAAAGTTCAGTTTTCTCATTAGCAATGTATATGTGACCTATATACCTCTTTCTTATTCAATCTTTTTTCTACCCTTCAGGTTATTCATTTATTTCTTTAGTCAACTGATATCTATTAAGAAACTTGCATGTGCAAGGTAGTGGCTTATGGCTGAAACATGGGCTTTTCTGGTGGCTCAGCAGTAGAGAATCTGCCTGCAATTCAGGAGATGTAAGAGACACAGGTTTGATCCTTGGGTTGGGAAGATCCCCTGGAGGAGGGCATGGCAACCCACTCTAGTATTCTTGCCTGGGAAATCCCATGGACAGAGAAACCTGGCAGGCTACCGTCTGTGGGGTCGAAAAGAGTTGGACAGAACTGAAGCAGCTTAGCGCACATAGCACAGCACATGGTTCCAAGAAGCAACAGTATTTTGTACGTATTATTTTCATGCTTAATAAATCATTGTTGAGTCAATGAGTGAACACATGAATGCGTGAAAGTTTTAGATCTGATGTCATGGAACTTCCATTCTAATGAATGTGTAGATAGCAATCAAGTGAGCAAAAAAAATAATTTCCAACAGCTGTAGGCGTAATGAAGAAAGATTTTCAACTCAGAGAGGAACAGAGGTGCTGCTTGAGTTAGAGGAGCCAGGGAAGGGTTCCTGAGGATGTGGTGAGTGGAGAACTGAGGATGAACATTTCTGATAGAGGAAACATGCAGTGCAGAGGAAAGCCAGGTTGGCTTGAACTTGATGAAATAGACTAGGGAATTCTGTCCAAGTAGAGATCAGTGAAATAGACAGAGGCTAGATTGTGGAGGGATTATTGGCCACAGTAAGGACTTTTGGTTTTATCATCAGTATAATGGGGAGCATAAAAAGTTTGCAAGCAGAGAGATGACTAATCCATAATCTGACTGATATACATTTATTTTTTTTAATTAGAGGATAATTAGTTTACACTCTTGTGACGGTTTCTGCCATATATCAGCCTGAATCAGCCATTGATATATATAGGTCCCCTCCTTCTTGAACCTACCTCCCACCTCCCACCCCTCTAGGTTGTCTGGCTTCGGGTTCCCTGCATCATACAGCAAATTCCCATTGGCTATCTATTTCACAAATAGCAACATATATTCTAAAGGAAATCAACCCCAAATATTCACTGGAAGGACTGATGCTGAAGCTGAAGCTCCAATACTTTGGCCACCTGATGCAAACAGCTGACCCATTGGAAAAGACCCTGAAGATGGGAAAGGTTGAAGGCAGAAAGAGAAGAAGGCAATAGAAGAACAGACAGTTGGATGGCATCACTGACTCAATGGACATGAGTTTGAATAAACTCCAGGAAACAGTGAAGGACAGGGAGGCCTGGTGTGCTGCAGTTCACGGGGTCTCAAAGAGTCAGACAGTTTAGCGACTGAACAACAACAGTGTATATTCTGATTGATGTTTTTTAAGAGCTCACTCTGGCTGCAAGGTGAAGACTGGACCACAGACAAGCAAGGCTGGGAACAAGGAGACTGGTCAGGAGATGCTGTTGCTCTAGGGTGAGGAAGTGGAGGTGGAAAGGACTGAGCTTATAGATGCAGCTGACCAGACTTGCTGATAAGGGGGTGAGAGAATGACACAGGGGGTCCAGGACGACTGCCGAATTTTCGGCTCCTGGAGCAGGGTAAGTGATAGTGCTGTTGAACTGATTGGAGAAGACTTTAGGAAGAACAGTTTGGTGGCAGGGGATGGTACCTAAGGCTCTGTGTGGGGCATATTCTGTTTGAGATTTTCTCCATCTGGTCCCTACAGGGTGAAATTTGACACTTGAGATTCAAAGGCTTGGTATCTGCTTACCTCTTCCTCCATTTTCTTTCTTTTTTTGAAGATTTTTTGATGTGGACCATTGTTAAAGTCTTTATTGAATTTGTTACAATAGTGCTTCTGTTTTTTTCTTTCTTTGCGTTTGGTTTTTGTGCCACGAGTTATGTGGGATCTTAGCTCCTCAACCAGGGATCAAGCTGACAGTCCCTGCATTGGGTGGCAAAGTCTTAACCACTGGACCACTAGGGAATTCCCTTGAGAACTGTGTTTTATATAAGATCAAGGGCTTCAAGATCTAAACTCTTGGAAGTCACTGTCTACACCCATCACTTATCTCAGTCCATTAGTAGAACTTGTCGTTGTTGTTGTTTAGTCACTAAGTCTCGTCTGACTCTGTGCAACCCCATGGACTGTAGCCCACCAGGCTCCTCTATCCATGGGATTTCCCAGGCAAGAATACTGGAGTGGGTTGACATTTCCTCCTACAAGGATCTTTCGGACCCAGGGATCGAATGTCTCTCATGTCTCTGCATTAATCGGCAGGTGGATTCTTTACCACTAAGTGACCTGGAAAGCTAGAACTTGCCATTATGCAGACATAATTATTTAATACTAGAATGAAATCTCCAAAACACTGTAGTTTCAGCACCCAGAACAGTCAGTGCTAAGCCCAGAGGATTTCAGTGACTATTTCTGGAAAGAATGAATGGATGATTTCTTCACATTTGCATTAAAAATGAAAAATCATACAAATTGCCTCTTTTAAAAGAACGGAACCTACTATGAAAAGGATGTTATTAATGTGGGGTTGGAATGCTCAGTGAACGTACAAAATCCTGAGGCTAGACTTCCATAAATTAGCTGGAACATCCTCTATTTGTAATAGAAACGAGCATAAGATAAGATTTTTTAAAATGATCCATGTAGTAATTATAATAGTCCTTTCCATAAACACAGCATGACAAAATCCACAAACAGTTTCACTCTGTTGTTAACATAATTTTTTCTGTATTTCAAGGCGGAGATTTTAGTTTCAAGAAAGTGTCTTGTGTTAGGCTCTCAGGAAACAGAGGAGGGGACAGAGATTTGTTTTCAGGGTTGACTGGGAAGTGCCTGTAGGGTCAGCAGCCTGGAGGAGGGAGAACTGATCAGGAGGAGGATTTGGACCATGGGTTAGCTGCAGCAGAGGCCAGTCAAGGGGGACTCTGAAGGCGGAGTCCTACCTTGATGCAAGGAGCTGGTCTCTGCCTCTGCTGGAAAGGAGTTCAGAGACGTTGCCTTTGGGGAGGCTTCCCAGGTGACTCAGTGGTAAAGAATACTCCTGCCAATGCAGGAGACTCAGGAGACATGGGTTCGATCCCTGGGTCGGGAAGATCCCCTGGAGGAGGGTGTGGCTACCCACTCCAGTATTCTTGCCTGGAGAATCCCATGGAGAGAGGAGCCTGGTGGGCTGCAGTCCACGCGGCCTCACTGAGCACGCACGCACACCTCTGGGGAAATAGTTTGTCTTTAGAAGAGAAGCCTTTCATCACTTGAAAGTGACTCCCAGAGAGCAGCTCACCTGGGAGCCTCAGTCACCGATGCTCCAGCACCCGGAGAAGGGGCTGTGGTCTCCCTGCCGGAGCCAGGATCTAGGGCAGCACAGCCCAGCACCCGCCGCTGACGGAGTCAGCCTCACCTGCGAATCTGTGAGATACACACAACCGGAGATGCCACCTCAGGCCAAATCTGGATTATAACAAGCCCGCTCAAATGCTGCCGGCGCACATGTCATCTGGAAAACCACTCGGCTGGAGAGGCAGCCAAGGGCTTTGGTCCCTTTAGAGGACACAAAGTTCCACTCACTTCCCATTCTGTATGATGCCACTTGAAAGCTGATGGCTTTCCTTTCAGGGAACCTGAATGTGACACTAGCTTGGCTCTCAAGGGCCTAAACCACACTTGGAGTCAGTTTGTAACGGAAATTAAAACAGAGAAAAAGGAATTGATTTTCCTGGTGTTGAACAGTTTTCAAAGACAGAAAGAAAGCAAGAAAATCAAAGGAAGAGATATGAATGTGTATATGAGTAGGAAATGGATTTCCTGAGGTGTAGATGAGCAAAGAATAAATCATTGGGGAAGAAATAAGAAGCAGAGACATCACTTTGCTGACAAAGTTCCATGCAGTCAAAGCTATGGTTTTTCCAGTAGTCATGTATGGATGTGAGAGTTGGACCATAAAGGCTGAACCCTGAAGAATTGATGCTTTTGAACTGTGGTGCTGGAGAAGACTCATGAGAGTCCCTTGGACAGCAAGGAGTTCGAACCAGTCAATCCTAAAGAAAATCAAGCCTGAATGTTCTTTGGAAGGACTGATGCTAAAGCAGAAGCTCCGATACTTTGGACACTTGATGGTGAAGAGCCAAGTCACTGGAAAAACCCTGATGCTGGGAAAGATTGAAGGCAGGAGGAGAAGAGGACAACAGAGGATGAGAAGGTTGGATGGCATCACCAACTTGATGGACATGAGTTTGAGCAAGTTCTGGGAGTTGGTGATGGACAGGGAAGCCTGGCATGCTGCAGTCCATAGGGTTGCAAAGAGTCAGACATGACTTAGCAACTGAACAATAATAGATACAATGACTGTCTTGATTTTTGGTGCAATGCACCTTCTCTTTCAATTCAGTTCAGTTGCTCAGTCACGTCCGACTCTTTGCGACCCCATGGACTGCAGCACGTCAGGCCTCCCTGTCCATCACCAACTACCAGAGCTTATTCAAACTCATATTCCTCAAGTTGGTGATGCCAGCTAACCATCTCATTGTAACTCCTTGCCTTCGTGTACCACTTGCAAGCTTTAACACTCATATTAAGTGAAGAAAACTGAGTGCAAAAATAGTGTCTAGCATGCTACTATTTATATAAAAACAAAGGTGCAAAAATGAATATGTCAGTGTATTGTTATATGTATATATAAGACATCTTTAGGAGAGTAACTAATCACAGTGATTACCCTTTGCAGAGGAATGGGATTTGGAGATGGGAAATAGAGTGGAAGGAAGAGTTTTCATTACATATCCTTTGTATTGTACTTTTTGAAGTTCTAACCATGTGAATATATTGTTCTTGTTCAGTTGACAAGTCATGTCTGAGTCTTTGCAACGCCATGGACTGCAGCACGCCAGGCTTCCCTGTCCTTCACCATCCCCGAAGTTTGTTTAAATTTATGTCCATTGAGTCAGTGATGCTATCTAACCATCTCATTCTTTACCATCCCCTTCTTTTACCTTCATTCAAAAAAAAAATTTTTTTTTTAATTTTGAGTGTTTTCCTGTAGCCTCAGGAACCACGAGAAATAGATATTGCAGTTTCTCATTTTACAAAGAGTTGCATACCTAGGAGAGATGGAACTTTAACTGTGGGCTTCTCATTTCTGTAATGGTGTTCTTTCTACAAACTATTTTGTCCCCAGTTTCACCTAAATCTGAAATTGCTGGGTGCACTGTCATATCTTGGCAGCCACTTGTGCTGGGTTTCCTCAGATGTAAACCCAGGCTCACTGAATCAGCAGTTGCATTTTTACACTATTTTTATGGAACTGGAATATGAATATGAATTTTCTTTCTTCAAAGAAAGTCCAAGCAAATATCTGTTTCATGAGCAAAGGAAAATTTCCTTGAAATGATCTCATACTATCTGTGGAAGATTGCAGTAAAGCATAGAATTCACTAGGCTATGAAATATAATTCTGCTTTCTTGGTTTGAAGCATTCTTGTAATTGACCTAAAAGAAATACAGTCTAGAAGTCTAGGTTTCTCCTTAAGGATGAGTCTGTTCCCAAATAAGGAATACTGGAGGAGGGAATAGCAACCCACTCCAGTATTCTTGCCTGGAGAATGCCATGGACAGAGGAGTCTGGTGGGCTATAGTCCATGGGGTTGCAAAGAGTCAGACATGACTGAAGCAACATAGTGCTTCCATATTCCCAAACTAAAAGTTGAAAGGATTTAAAAAAAAAAAAAAGACATGACAGGATGGACTAGGAGAAGCTGGAGATTCAAGGTTCTGGAGTGAAGATTTGAAGAGTCAGAATAAGAAGAACAACTGAGAGAAGGGAGGCTCAAGAGTAAGGGAGTCAGTCGTTAAGCCATGTATGACTCTTTGCAACCCCATGGACTGTAGCCCGCCAGGTTCCTCTGTCCGTGGGATTTCCCAGGCAAGAATACTGAAGTGGGTTGCCATTTCCTTCTCCAGGGGATCTTCCAACCTAGGGATCAAACTGCACAAATAAATAAAAAGAGATAATGATGATTGAGAACTTGTTACCTGGGAAACACCTAGCACACATCACCTTGTATAGCTCTCACAGCCACTGCCCAGTACAGCAGGTGTTCCTTGAGGGCCTATTTTACAGATAGTAAAACTGAGGCTTGGAGAGTAAGTGTGCATGACCCAAGGCAGAATGGCTGGTGAGGGGCTGAGCCAGGCTTGGAAGTCATGCCTCTGCTCTGGCCACCCCTGACTCCACCCCAGCCTCAACTGAAGGGAGCATGCCGGAACCGGAACCAGGAGGCTGGAAGGGGGTGCAACTGACTTGGATATGAAAGACCCCACAGGAGCCATTAGCAAGTATCATTCAAAGAGGGTGGAGGATTTGCCTGGTGGTCCATTGGCTAAGACTGTGCTCCCAATGCAGGGGGCCCAGGTTCCATTTCTGGTTGCGGGGGAACTAGATCCCACATGCCATAACAAAGACTGGTGTGACTAAATAAATATTAAAAAACATAAAGAGACTGGAGGTGAAGTAGGTGCAATTTCACTGTGATGTATGGGAGAGAAGGAAGCAGATGAAGAGCAGTATTGTAAGTATCGTATTAATAATGTAAATGAAGAGAAGGGCTGGGCGATGGAGGGACGTCGTCAAGAGGGATTTCTTTAGAAAACAGGAGACTCTTGCATGGTTACAGATCCAAGGGGCAGAATCCCAAGGAGAGAGAAGGGTTCATGGTTTCTTCTTTTCCTGCTTTTTTCATCTCAGAAGTTTATTTTTTCCGAATTTTAAATTCCTGCCCATATCCACATATACTTTATATATAGTCTTAGCCAGAGTTCATAAAATTTCAATTTTTCAAAGTTATTTACTGATAGTACTCCAAAATCTTTTTAATTATCATAGTTATTGGTGGCACGTGTGTGTGTGCCCCTTTGCTCAGTCGTGTCCGACTCTGCGACCCTATGGACTGTGGCCCGCCAGGCTACTCTGTCCATGGAATTCTCCAGGCAAGAATACTGAGGTGGGTTGCCATGCCCTTCTCCAGGGGCTCTTCCCAACCCAAGTATCGAACCGGGTCTCCTGCACTGCAGGCAGATTCTTTACCACTGAGCCACTGGGGAAGCCCATTGGTGGCATGCTGCTACTGCTAAGTCACTTCAGTCGTGTCCGACCCTATGCGACCCCATAGACAGCAGCCCACCAGGCTCCCCCGTCCCTGGGATTCTCCACACAAGAACACTGGAGTGGGTTGCCATTTCCTTCTCCAATGCATAAAAATGAAAAGTGAAAGTGAAATCTCTCAGTCGTGTCCAACTCCTAGCAACCCCATGGACTGCAGCCCACCAGGCTCCTGCGCCCGAAGGATTTTCCAGGCAAGAGTACTGGAGTGGGGTGCCATTGCCTTCTCTGATTGGTGGCATGACATGTCTTCAAATTTGTATACATGGTGTACCTTGCAGGAGAGAAACCTAGGCCAGGTGGAGGCTCACCTGGGAAACAGAAAGCAGAGTGAAGCAGTGGAGAGGTCTGTAGTACCACCTCCTGCCCTCCAGCTCTCCCACTCCTGAAGTCACTTACTGATTCCAGATCCCAGGGATCTTGTGCTGCAGATGAGTGCATTCAGCATCATGACAGGCTGAGGGACCAGCCCCAATCTGTACAGACAGGAAATGAGCAGGCGGGAGCCAGACTTGTGGCTGTGGACGACTCTGAAGCCTGTGTGTGCATCTCTTTCCTGTGGGTACTGCTCTGCTTATCCATATTCTGCCGAGGCCAGGGAGGTGGAAGAGCTGGGGTTGGGTGGTACTGGGAGTCTCTCATCTGCTAGGAAAGAGGGAAGGGGTGAGGAGGAAGGTCGGAAGGGGCTGCCCATGGGACTTCTGCTGGCAGGGACTGGGGAGGCCTGGCCATGATGCTCAAGGCCGGACTGACCTGGTCAACACTGGAGACTGCCTAATCAGAAAGGCTCAGAGCCCAGACAGGACCTGGGGGCCACATACACAAGGGTGGGGTGAAAATCAGGACACCGCTGTGTGTTTTCTCTTCTCTCTCTTTGGTCAGGACAATCACATGCGCCTGTGAGTATATGTGTGGCTGTGTAAAGTGTACACAAGGTGTGGATAGGTTTCCGTGTGCGGGTATATGTGTGTGGGTGGGTGTGAGCGCATGTGCGTGGAGGTGTGCATGTGTGTGCTTGGCCAGTGGAGAGGAGCCACGTTCCTGGCTGTGCAGCTGGAATGCAAACACAGCTTCTGAAATTAATCACTGTCTGTAGCCCTGGCTGTGCAACTCAGGCTTGCTGCGCGCTATGTGCCAGGCTTCCTGACCTCGGGCTCCGGCTGCTCACAGCTGACTCTCCATCTCCCCCTCAGGGTGGCTCCTGACCTCTGGGTGCCAGGATGTTCTGTGTAGGTCTGGGGGGCACCTTCAGATGGGCCCCAACCATGGGTAGGGTCTCTAGATGCCTCCGTTCCCAGCTGGGCTCTTCAAAGAGCATCCTGGCCTAAGTGCATCCGCCTGCTGCAGACCTGGGTCTACATGGGAAACCCCGGGGGCATGGGTTACACCTTCAGCTTTTATTGCTGAGATGTAAGTGGCAAGGATTGAATTAGAGACAGAGGCTGAGAAAGACAAAGAAGCACATTTGTGGCACAGTCATATTGTGTGTTCAACCAAACATATTGCGTGTTCATAGATTTTCCTTGTTTGCCTATGAAACTGATGCACTTCATTCTTTCTTTCTTTCCTCCCTCTCCTTCTTCCTTTCTCTCTTCCCTCCTCCCTCCCTGCCTTCTACAGATCGTTTCTTGAAGCTATTTGATGCACCTAGGATGATGCCAACGGCTGGGCCTAGAGCAGGGAGGAGTCAGACCTCAGCCTGAGCCTCTTGACCTGTCAGGAGACACACATGGAGCGAGTCACCACCCCCATGCATGAGCATGTGGGAGAGCATGTCCTAGAATCTGGTAATAAAAGGCTCTGACTTAGCCCGGGGGATGGGGTGGTGATCTAGGTGACAAAAGCTTTTAAAGAAGCACTCCCTGGGAGTGAGTCCCTTTTGTGCCCACCGTGGTGCTCACTTTGGCCTGACACCTTGTGCCTTCAAAGGGGCCTTGTCCACAGGGAAGTTTCCTCCCCCAGGCCCACCACGGCAGTGGACCTGCAGTGGGCCTCTGTCTCAGGGTGTGACATGCAGGCCTGACACCCCCAGGCCAAGTCTCAGATCTCGTCACTCTGGTTGGCAGTGACCTTTAGACCTCTAGCTGGCAAGACCCCTGGGACTTGATGATTCCAGTTGTGTATTAGCCCTTCCTTGGGCCAGCTGACTCCATCCCTAGGCAGCTAAGAACAGTGGACTCCTCCACTGAGCCAAGCATCACACCCAGGTTCACCACCGCTCTTTGAAGTGGGTACTGTTGTAATTGCCAGCCCAATTTTCACTTGAGACAGAGGCACAGAGCGGTCAAGTAACTTGCCCGAGGTTAGATGATGGGGGACCCGGAATTTCCACTTAGGTGTTCTGGAATCAGGGTTCACTTTCTTATTGACTCTGCTATGCTGCCTTTCAAAGTCAAATCTAAATTGGCCTCTCACATCTCAAGACAAAGATTCCTTCACCCATTCACCAAATTTTTGAAGGCCACTGTACCTTGAGATCTCACTATATAAAGACACTGTGCTAAACCCTTTATTCATCCAATCAATTTTAATAAAGGTTAAATAAGTTTAACCTCTGTGCTGGACAGAGTCCTAGGTACTGAGACTACAGGGGTGAACAAAACACACCATATCCCTACGCTAATTATAGTCGAGTGGGGATACACAAAAGAGGCCAAGGAGTATATAATATTGGATGGCAATTAATGACATTTGTCTCACTTAATATTTGCTTCATATTTAGAAGCAGGTATTGGGACTTCCCTGGTGGTCCAGTGGCTAAGATTCCATGCTCCCAATGCTGGGGGCCTGGGGTTCCATCCGTGGTTGGGGAACTAGATCCCACATGCCACAACTAATATCCAGCACAGCCAAATAGATAAATATATATTTTTTTCTGAAAGAAGCAGATATTGGTGTGCCCATTTTATTGATGTAGAAATTAATCTAAGGCTCAGAGCTATTCATCAGTAGATCTAAAGTCACAGAGTTATCAATTTTGAATTTGAACTTGATTTTGGATTCAAATCCAGATTTCTTCAACTTTGAAGATAAAATTCTCAGCCATCACACACTCAAACCATTGTCAAAGGATGAAACATAATACTACTTTTGCTTATCTTTGCCTCTCTCTTTCCATCATCTCTGCTAAAAAAAAAGGGGGGGAGGGTAAAGAATCTGAGGGCTGGAGGGACAAATTCAGGAGTCACCTCCAGAGGTCACCTGGCTATTCTGTCCTAGGGAAGGGGTCTCCTGAGAGTCTATCTTATCTTGTTCTAAATGAAAAAGTCATGCAGAACCGAATCCATAAGAGATCTCTTTGACATTAGAATTTCTTTTGTTTATTTTTCTCTCCTCCTCTTGTGCTGACAGATGTGTTCATGTAAAGACAGGGAAAAAAAGCCAAGCCATTTGTCACAGTGATATCTTCCCTCCTGGCCTTCATAATGAATTGTAGTGGTTCTAGTTAATCAGTCATTCCCATAACTGCGTCTATGGATGCTTCTCTTTTAAAGGGCCCCCAGACTGCTTGCTTGAATGGATTGTTCCCAAAGACTTTACATGCACACACGTAAACTCAAGTGTTCCTTGAGGGAACTAGGCATTCATGTCAGGCACCAAGCTGACTGCTGTGGACACATTGCCCCATTTTCTCCCAGCAAAACTCCCACATCCTGGGAGGTTGGATTTTCCTCCCTTTTACAGGTGGTCTTATAGGAAATAAATAAGGTGTGTTCTGTAGGTTCAGGGTCACAGATTGTGGGAAGCAGAGCTGCAGTATGAACCTAAGTTTATGTCTAATTAACAGGTTAACCTTGCCTACTAACGATGCATTCCATGTCCTTACCAGATGTTCACAAGTTCATTCTCAAAGGTATAAGCATGTTTTGCTCTTCTCTGAATCTCCCAAATCCTAATTTCTCATCTGACTTTGCTCATATGCGTGGGAATCCAACAACTCATCTTATCATGCAAGGCATTAGAATTATAGGTTCCATAGGCTCAAAGCCTGCCCCAAGCTCCCCTGAGTCCTCATACTGCAAAGCTTCACGTGTTCCCCCAAGTAGGAGATAGTGAGAAAAGGTAAAGACTTGAAAAAATTCTACCATGTGACAAACATTCATTGATTGTCATGCTGCTGCTGTGGGGGAGATATTGAGTAGCTTCACTATGAAACCAGCCGGTGTTTGAAAGAATTGATGGAAGTATTTGTGTCGAGCATGTTCATTACTTGTTCTCAATCACACAGTTGCCAAAGTGGTTTGAAGAGGACTTGGCCATTGTTCTCATATATTTATTCATGTTCAGCAAGGTTAAATATTGCCCCCGTGTCCACTTCTATTTGCACAGGAAGCCAGAACAAAGGAACCCAAATGAATTGTCACACCTCACTTAATGTGGTTTTAATTCCAAGACAAATAGGATCACAGTGAACTTCAATGAACTGTCCAAATTCTTTTATGTGAGTTTGCACTGATGATGGGTGTGTGGAATTAGAGGGCTGTGGGCCGACGTTCAGCAATTGTTTCATTAGACGAAAATTCTGGTTGTCATAGTGCTTGTAGCAGAGTCTGAATTGTATGTCGCATAGTCTACACTAATGAAGAACAGAGCAGCACCCACCGATGCCAGCTACAGATGGGTTGCAGGTTTCCTTGGAGCCTATGGTTTTTAAATCTCCATCTCTATACCACATCTAACGTTTAGCAGAAGTAACATCATCTTATTTTCTCATGATACCCGCATGCCTAGGAACTCTTACTTGGCTTCATGAAATCAACTATAGGAATATTGTAGATTATAGCTAAGGACTCCTTAATCTTTGAGGTTCTTTTAGGTTCCAAAAAATCTGGGTTCATTTAAGATCTCAGTGGTTCAGTTAGATAGGAAGACATGGCCCAATTATCGGTTTAAGTCCAGAACTACCTAAATTTATCTATTCAACCATTAGATACTATTTTCTCACTCTGGGTTAGAGACTGAAGATATGGAAAAGAAACTTAGATGGTCCCTGCCCTCCATCCCTCTGTCTAGTGAAAGAGATGATTATCCAGTAGGCTGTCTTATCATCACCTTGACTTTTCTGTATTGTCTGCTAGAATATAAACCTCCTTAAAGGCAAGATTACCTCCTACTAACAGATCTGCCTTCCAAACCCAGAATAGGGCTCACCATTTAGAAGACATTCAAACAGAATCAATCAGATAAATAAATGGATGAATAACACTGAGGAAATGTGATTAAAGTACATTAGAGAGAGTAGATTTTCTTTTTTTGTTGGAATATAGTTGCTTTACAATGTTGTGTTGGTTTATGTTGTACAGCAAAGTGAATCAGCTACATGTATACATATATCCCCTCCCTGTGGAGGCTCGTCCCCACCCCTCCATCCCACTCCTCTGGCTCATCACAGAGCAACAAGCTGAGCTCCCTGTGCTATACAGCAGCTTCCCAACAGCTATCTGTTTTACACAGGGTAGTATATGGTAGCGTATACAATCCACATAGTAGTGTATATGCAAACCCAATCTCCCAATTCTTCCCAACCTCCCTTTCCCCTGTTGTGTTCACATGTCCATTCTCTAACTCTGCATTTCTATTCCCACACTGCAAACAGGTTCATCTGTACCGTTTTTCTAAATTCTACATATATGCATTAATACATGATGTTTGTTTTTCTCTTTCTTACTTCATTTAGTATGACACTCTCTAGGTTCATCCATGTCGCTACAAATGACCCAATTTCATTCCCTTTTCATAGCCGAGTAATATTTCATTGTAGATACATACCATAACTTCTTTGGTTAGGACTTGGGTTGGAGATGACTTCCTTTCTTCTTTTGAACTGTGTCTCTCTTAAACACAGCTGCAATGGGACCTCACACAGTCCTGTAAATTTTGTCTTTAATCCTCATTTTCCCATGAGGAAACTCATAAAGGGACAGGAATTTGCTGAAGGTTACACAGCTAAGTAAATGACCCAGATGAAAAGCTAAATATCCAATACTTAAATGGAACTTGATTTCAAGCTTATTTGCTTCTACAGGACCCTTCACCATAACTTGCTTTCACCACTTAATGAAAATTTTAAACATTAGGTCCTTTAAATAAATCACCATACTTGATTCCTAAAGGAACCTACATGGTGGCTTTTGATCTTCTTCCTGTCCTCATTGCTTTTCTTCAACTTACCAAGGATTGACAGTGACCTTGTAATTACTGACATTCTATAGATGAGAAAACCAAAGGTGATCAGTGAGTAAATGTCAGATTATGTCAGTAAATGTCAGAACATCGGTCTTTCTGTTTCACACACACTCCACTGCACTTCCACACCGTGAGGGCGCCTTCAGATTCCAATCACTTGTTTACCTGTTAAAAGTCCCAATAGCGCCTACCTCTCAGATGTGTTCCCCCACACCTGTACCTGAACAGCTCCCCTTCTGTTTTTTGTCTTTTTAATCTTAACTTCTGACAAACTGTTTTATTTATTTTTTAACGTTTTATTCTATATTGGAATATAGTTATTTAACAATGTTGTATTATTTTCAAGTGTACAAAAAAGTGATTGAGATATATATGTGTATATATATGCATGCATCTATTCTTTTTCAAATTCTTTTCCCAATTAGGTTGTTATAGAATATTGAGCAGAGGTCCCTGTAGTACACAGTAGGATCTTGTGTGTTATCCCCTTTAAATACAGTGGTGTGTACGTGTAAATCCCAAACTCCCTAATCATCCTTTCCCCTGGGTCACCATGAGTTCTTTCTCTAAATCTGTGAGTCTGTTTCTGTTTTGTAAATAAGTTCATTTGTAATTTTTTCCAGATTCCACATATAAGCCATATCACCAGGTATTTCTTTCTCTATCTGACTGACTTCACTCAGTAGGACATTCTAGGTCTATCTGTGGTGCTACAAATGGCATTATTTCATTCTTTTTAATGGCTGGCGGCGCAGACGCGGGAGACGCGGGAGACTCCGGGCGCCGGCGCAACCGACCACGCAAAGAGGCGCGGCCGTGAGGAGCTACCCCACGCCTGAGGCCAGGGCCAGCAGCCGAGAGGAGTTACCCCACGTCCAATAGGCGGTGGCTGCGCGGGCGCAGGAGGGCCGAGAGGAGCTACTCCACGTTCAAGGTCAGGGGGGCGGCCTTGAGGAGATACCCCTCATCCAAGGTAAGGTGCAGTGGCTGCGCTTTCTTGGAGCAGCCGTGAAGAGATATCCCACGCCCAAGGTAAGGGAAACCCAAATAAGACGGTAGGTATTGTGAGGGGGCATCAGAGGGCAGACACACTGAAATCATAATCACAGGAAACTAGTTGATCTGATCACATGGACCACAGCCGAATGTGGTCCACTGGAGAAGGGAATGGCAAACCACTTCAGTATACTTGCCTTGAGAACCCCATGAACAGTATTAAAGGGCAAAATGATAGAATATTGAATGAGGAATTCCCCAGGTCGGTAGGTGCCCAGTATGCTACTAGAGATCAGTGGAGAAGTAACTCTAGAAGGAATGAAGGGATAGAGCAAAAGCAAAACCAATACCCAGTTGTGGTTGTGACCGGTGATAGAAGCAAGGTCCGGTGCTGTAAAGAGCAATATTGCATAGGAATCTGGAATGTTAGGTCCATGAATCAAGGCAAATTGGAAGTGGTCAAACAGGAGATGGCAGGAGTGAACATGGACATTCTAGGAATCAGTGAATTAAAATGGATTGGAATGGGTGAATTTAACTCAGATGAGCATTATATCTACTACTGTGGGCAGGAATCCCTTAGAAGAAATGGAGTAGCCATCATGGTCAACAAAAGAGTCCAAAATGCAGTACTTGGATGCAATCTTAAAAACGACAGAATGATTTCTGTTCGTTTCCAAGGCAAACCATTCAATATTACAGTAATCCAGGCCTATGCCCCAACCAGTAACGCTGAAGAGGCCGAAGTTGAATGGTTCTATGAAGACCTACAAGACCTTTCAGAACTAACACCCAAAAAAGATGTCCTTTTCATTATAGGGGACTAGAATGCAAAAGTAGGAAGTCAAGAAACACCTGGAGTAACAGGCAAATTTGGTCTTGGAGCACAGAATGAAGCAGGGCAAAGGCTAATAGAGTTTTGCCAAGAGAACACACTGATCATAGCAAACAACCTCTTCAACAACACAAGAGAAGACTCTACACATGGACATCACCAGATGGTCAACACCGAAATCAGATTGATTATATTCTTTGCAGCCAAAGATGGAGAAGCTGTATACAGTTAGCAAAAACAAGACCAGGAGCTGACTGTGGCTCAGATCATGAACTCCTTATTGCCAAATTCAGACTTAAATTGAAGAAAGTAGGGAAAACCACTAGACCATTCAGATATGACCGAAATCAAATCCCTTGTGATTATACAGTGGAAGTGAGAAATAGATTTAAGGGACTAGATCTGATAAATAGAGTGCCTGATGAACTCTGGACGGAGGTTCGTGACACTGTACAGGAGACAGGGACCAAGACCATCCCCATGGAAAAGAAATGCAAAAGAGCGAAATGGCTGTCTGAGGAGGCCTTACAAATATCTGTGAAAAGAAGAGACGCGAAAAGCAAAGGAGAAAGGGAAAGATATAAGCATCTGAATGCAGAGTTCCAAAGAATAGCAAGGAGAGATGAGAAATCCTTCCTCAGCGATCAATGCAAAGAAATAGAGGAAAACAGCAGAATAGGAAAAACAAGAGATCTCTTCAAGAAGATTAGAGATTCCAAGGGAACATTTCATGCAAAGATGGGCTCGATAAAGGACAGAAATTGTATGGGCCTAACAGAAGCAGAAGATATTAAGAAGAGGTGGCAAGAATACACAGAAGAACTGTACAAAAAAGATCTTCACGACCAAGATAGTCACGATAACGTGATCACTGACCTAGAGCCAGACATCTTGGAATGTGAAGTCAAGTGGGCCTTAGAAAACATCACTATGAACAAAGCTAGTGGAGGTGATGGAATTCCAGTTGAGCTATTTCAAATCTTGAAAGATGATTCTGTGAAAGTGCTGCACTCAATATGCCAGCAAATTTGGAAAACTCAGCAGCGGCCACAGGACTTGAAAATGTCAGTTTTTATTCCAATCCCAAAGAAAGGCAATGCCAAAGAATGCTCAAACTACTGCACAATTGCACTCATCTCACATGCCAGTAAAGTCATTCTCAAAATTCTCCAAGCCAGGCTTCAGCAATATGTGAACCATGAACTCCCAGATGTTCAGGCAGGTTTTAGAAAAGGCAGAGGCACTAGAGATCAAATTGCCAACATCCGCTGGATCATGGAGAAAGCAAGAGAGTTCCAGAAAAACATCTATTTCTGCTTCATTGACTATGCCAAAGCCTTTGACTGTGTGGATCACAATAAACTGTGGAACATTCTGAAAGAGATGGGAATACCAGACCACCTGACCTGCCTCTTGAGAAACCTGTATGCAGGTCAGGAAGCAACAGTCAGAACTGTACATGGAACAACAGACTGGTTCCAAATAGGAAAAGGAGTACGTCAAGGCTGTATATTGTCACCTTGCTTATTTAACTTATATGCAGAGTACATCATGAGGAACGCTGGGCTGGAAGAAGCACAAGCTGGAATCAAGATTGCCAGGAGAAATATCAGTAACCTCAGATATGCAGATGACACTACCCTTATGGCAGAAAGTGAAGAGGAACTCAAAAGCCTCTTGATGAAAGTGAAAGAGGAGAGTGAAAAGGTTGGCTTGAAGCTCAACATTCAGAAAACAAAGATCATGGCATCTGGTCCCATCAATTCATGGGAAATAGATGGAAAAACAGTGGAAACAGTGTCAGACTTTATTTTTTTGGGCTCCAAAATCACTGCAGATGCTGATTGCAGCCATGAAATTAAAAGACGCTTACTCCTTGGAAGGACAGTTATGACCAACCTAGATAGTATATTAAAAAGCAGAGACATTACTTTGCCAACCAAGGTCCATCTAGTCAAGGCTATGGTTTTTCCCGTGGTCATGTATGGATGTGAGAGTTGGACTGTGAAGAAAGCTGATCGCCGAAGAATTGATGCTTTTGAACTGTGGTATTGGAGAAGACTCTTGAGAGTCCCTTGGACTGCAAGGAGATCCAACCAGTCCATTCTAAAGGAGATCAATCCTGGGTGTTCATTGGAAGGACTGATGCTAAAGCTGAAACTGCAATACTTTGGCCACCTCATGCGACGAGTTGACTCACTGGAAAAGACTCTGATGCTGGGAAAGGTTGGGGGTGGGAGGAGAAGGGGATGACAGAGAATGAGATGGCTGGATGGCATCACCAACTCTGTTGACATGAGTTTGGGTCAACTCCAGGAGTTGGTGATGGACTGGGAGGCCTGGCGTGCTGTGGTTCATGGGGTCGCGGAGAGTCGGACACGACTGAACGACTGAACTGAATAGTCCGTTGTCTATATGTATCACATCTTCTTTATCCATTCTTCTGTCAATGGACACTTATGTGCTTCCATATCTTGGCTGTTGTAAACAGTGCTCCAATGAATACTGGGGTGCATGTATCTTTTCAGATCATGTTTTTCTCCTACGAGGAGTGGGATTGCAGGATCATGTGATAGTGTATGGGCATTCCTGGTGGCTCATACGGTAAAGAATCTGCCAGCAATGTGGGAGACCTGAGTTCGATCCCTGGGTTGAGAAGATCCCCTGGAGGAGGGCATAGCTGGCATGGCAACCCACTCCAGTATTCTTGCCTTGAGAATCCCCATGGACAGAGAAGCCTGGCGGGCTACAGTCCACAGAGTCGCAAAGAGTCAGCTATGGCTGTACAACTAAGCAGCACATGAGAATGTATACTTACCTTTTTGGACCTGGCTATAGGGCCTCAGGAGAAGGCAATGGCAAGCCACTCCAGTACTCTTGCCTAGAAAATCCCATGGATGGAGGAGCCTGGTAGGCTGTAGTCTGTGGGGTCGCTATGGGTCGGACACAACTGAGCGACTTCACTTTCACTTTTCACTTTCACACATTGGAGAAGGAAATGGCAACCCACTCCAGTGTTCTTGCCTGGAGAATCCCAGGGACGGGGGAGCCTGGTGGGCTTTCGCCTATGGGGTCACACAGAGTCGGACACGACTGAAGTGACTTAGCAGCAGCAGCAGCATAGGGCCTCATCTGCTGAAGCTGAAACTCCAATACTTTGGCCACCTCATGGGAAGAGTTGACTCACTGGAAAAGACTCTGATGCTGGGAGGGATTGGGGGTGGGAGGAGAAGGGGACAACAGAGAATGAGATGGCTGGATGGCATCACTGACTCGATGGACATGAGTTTGAGTGAACTCCGGGAGTTGGTGATGGACAGGGAGGCCTGGCGTGCTGTGATTCATGGGATCGCAAAGAGTCGGACACGACTGAGCGACTGAACTGAACTGAACTGATAGGGCCTCATTGTTTTTTATGGTGAGGTGGAACATATCAGACTTGAACCAGCTCCTACAGTTTGGTCATCAGCACACTTTGTCCTGCAGAATGAGGAGTACAGCAGCCAAGCTCAAGCACGTGAGAACTGAAGAGCATCAGTTCCTCACTCTGAGTCTCCCCAGCTCCTTGGTGAGGTAGAGGAGCAAGTTTCTGAATGACTGGGGGAAATTGTAGAAATGATTGATGACTAGAATAACACAAGTTGTATTATTATCATTGATAACGAAGATAATGCCTTATCTTGGCAGTTTTCCTTGGGTTCTCTTGTCCTCAGCCCTTCCTGATGCAGGTCACCAGTATTAGCAATCTAGACTCTCCCCCAGCCCCCATTCACCTAAGCAGGCAATGTCCATGGGAAAAATGCCTACTGTAACTGGACTATGTCACAGCGTATGGCCCATGAGGCAGATACAACAAAGAAAACAGGAAGCTTCCTCTCCTCCATCACTCACTCATCTTATTTACAAACCGGAGCATGTACGTAACGCCACACACTTGCCATGGTCATGCTAGGAGAGATGATCAGGGATAGGACCTGCCCTCAACTGTGTCCAGATGTTCTGGGAACTTGAGATGTCACCTCCTTCCTCTGGGCCTCAGCTTCTCCATTAAAAAGAACCAAACAAATGTACAAAGAAGCACCAACAAGATCCTCCAGATGACTTATCTCCCACTTTGTCCCCCAGTCCCCTTCCCTCTCTGTGTCCACGAGTCTGTATGTTCTCTGTGTCTGGGAACCTGCAATATAGCACAGGAAGTTCAGCTGGGTACTATGTGATGACCTAGAGGGATGGGATGGGAGGGGATGAAGGAAGGAGGTGCAAGAGCAAGGGGGTGTATGTATGGCTGATTCACTTGGTTGTAAGCAGAAAGGAACACCACATTGTTAAGCGCTTACCCTACACTTAAAAAAAAAGACGGTTTAACTTGAGAATCATCAATTTTTTCTAAATTTTTATATTCCATGAGAATATGGAATATGTCTATGTTAGAATTTTCCAGGATATTTGAAGTCCATCAGGAATTATACAGAGCGTCACATCCATTCTTGGGGAGATGTTGGTCCCATGGGAGACTCACACTTTCTAGTCAACAGACTTGGGAAGAGAAATATCATTTTTGCACAGTGTCCCCAAAGAACAGAGCTGCTGAAATGTGCAACTGTGCAGACTGCCCCCATGACACTCTCATCCAGTTTCTTGCCCATTTCCTCACAGGGTTAAGACAAGAGGTTCCTGTGCACACATTTGAATAAGGAAAAGGCAAACACCCGAGCTGCTTAAATTCAGAAGCACTTTTCTTTTGTCCTCAGTTGAATTTAATTTCCAAATCACAATATTACAGATTGAAAGAGAAGGTTCAGAGGTGCCAGGGCAGAGTAAAAATAGAAGCCAGAATGACAGAGGGGACAGTCCTCCAGGAAGTGGTAGCTGATTTATTAACAGAAAAGAAAATTGATGTATAAATGATCTTGGCAAGGTAGACTGCTGCCTACATTTTTAAATTAATGTGTGATTATATATGAAATTTTTAATTACATTTGTAATCCTTAATTGCACAAGCAGTATAGGAATACATTTTTCTTTGCAAAAATTAAAACACTCCAGATAAAACTGACGTCCCCTCTGAGCAAACCTCATTCTCTCTCCATCCCGAGTTTCTGTTTGATGCAGATCCTTTCAGCTCATTTTCCTTGATTTTACATAATTTTGATATATACTGATAGATCCATAAAATCATATTATATCACTTAGTAGTACAATCATTGGGCTTCCCCAGTGGCTCAGTGGTAAAGAAATCTGTCTGCCAATTCAGGAGACTCGAGTTTGATCCCTGGTCTGGGAAGATTCCCCAGGAGAAGGAGATGGAAACCCACTCCAGTATTTTTGCCTGGAGAATTCTATGGGCAGAGAAGCCTGGTGGGCTACAGTCCATAGGACTGGAAAGAGTCAGGTTTGACTGAACTCAAACACACATGCACGCACACACACACATATTCAGCTAAGTTTCTTTTGGTCAAAAATTTGATGCTAAAATCATAACATCCTTGTCTAATGGAATCCCCTTCAAGCTTCTTCCTTTGTCCTTTTGACATACACCCATCATTAATTTATTTTTTGAGCATTTCATGACATTCTGGCACAAGATATTTTCAGCTCATCTTGGACCTTCTCTTCCCCAGCTCAGAAGCAGTCATTTCTCCAAGAAACCTAGCTCCTTTAAGTGAAGACTAATACTGAGGGAAGTGAGTGAGAAATTCAAGAGGGAGGGGATGTCTGTATACATATAGCTCATTCACTTTGCTGTCCAGCAGAAACTAAGGCAACATTGTAAAGCAATTACACTTCAATTTTAAAATAAAAATAAACATAAAATAAAGGCTAGTAGTTTCACTAATAACGGTCTTGGAGTTGATCATTTCAGGTGAATTTTCCAAAGTATGCAGTCATCCTTCTCAATATGTAGATTTGAGTTCTCTCTCAGATCCACAAAGTTTTCTTAGATTATAGTTTTGAATTTTAATTCTGTTTCATTGTTTTGCTTTGTTTCTTCCAGGACAGAAATCACAGGTATATTGTATTAACTTCCATTTTAATCACTTTCTCTTTGACCCTTTTGTGCGTATTTCTATAACTCAATTTTATTCTCTTGGCTATTTTTCTGCCTGTCTTCAATGTCCCCTATTAAAATTTCATTGGACTTTATTACTTTTTGACTTTGTTCTCCCCTAGGCATTTTATAATTTATTTTTTATTTTTGAGATGATCTTGTCTTTTTATTCTATTTTCCCCCGAGTTCTCACTGCCTATCTTCTTCTCACTCTTACATTTCTGCTGTTAGTCTTTGAGTTTCTATTTCTGTGTGTTTTTCATTACCTCCAAATGCTAGTTTGAGGATATTTGATTTAGTCTAAACTGAACTCTGTTGCATTGCAGTTTTACTTGGCTTCATGGTTTTTTTGAGGAGAATGATCATCAGCTAAAATGTTATGACTTATTTTTTTGTCTTCTTGTTGTAGCTTTGTATAGGGTTGGTTTGATTTTTGAAAAAATAACCAGATATTTCAAGGAGAAGTGTCATAGTTCAAGAGAGCTTTCCTCTGTCAATATAGGAAAATGTGACTTTAACCAACTATATTAATGTGGGGAGAGGGATAGATGGTGCTGATTGGAATTATTCCTTCTTCATTCCTTTAGAATCTTTTATGTGGACCACTTTTAAAGTTTTTATTGAATTTGTTGCAATATTGCTTCCGTCTTCTGTTTTGGATTTTGGAGCTGCAAGGCATGTGGGATCTTAGTTCCTGGACCAGGGGTCAAACCTACACCCTCTGCATCAGAAGGTGCAGTCTTAACCACTGGACCACCAGGGAAGTTCCTCCTTTAGAATCTTTGCATCTTCTTCATTAGTTCCTTCTTCCCTTGTCTCGCCACATCTCCTCCCTGGGACATCATCCCCTCTCTGTGTAGTTTATACACATCCAGAATCAATGTTTCTGCAAGCCTGCCCCTTATGGTCCTGCTCACTTTAAGCTCTGTCCCAGGAGCCTGTGTATGAGCCAGTAAGTCCCATTACTGTGCTTACTGCTTCAGCGTTTAGGGCTGGGCTTTCTCTTTCTCAAGTGGGTGATCTTTATCCTTTATCTCTGTCCTTCATTCACTTCTCCTTCTTTCACAGTCTCTTAACTCTCCCCAAACCTGCTGGCCACATTCTCAGCTTTGCAGGGGTGATGGAGGGCTCCATTGGAATGGTTCAGACAGTAAAGAATCTGACTGCAGTACAGGAGACCTGGGCTCAATCCCTGGATTGGGAAGTTCCCCTGGAGAAAGAAATGGCAATCCACTCCAGTTTTCTTGCCTTGGAAATCCCATGGACAGAGAAGCCTGGCAGGCTACAGTCATGGGGTCACAAGAGTTGGACACGACTTAGCCCCTAAACCTATCAACCTAATTCATTATTAGCTATTTTCAATAGTGTTTTATGTTAATCTAATTTACCATTACTTTCATAAGGAAACTGGAACATTAAAGGAAAAGTGACACTTGAGAGATGAGGTGGTAAATGCTTTGGATGCCAAGCCCTGCTTCACACCCTAATTCCCTCTTCCAGGCCCTGCTAGATTCTCCTGTGTCCAGGCCTCCTGATCAGGGGAGGAAATTGAGTAGCAGCCTTGACAAGAAACAGTGCTGTGATTGATTAGCAATGTCTGGTTTGGGTGCAAGATGGTGTGAGAGGTGGTATATAGAACACAGATTCTACCTACTCTGATGTAGCCTTGTATTTCCACTCTGTCCTTATACCTAATTTCCTTTTTTTAAAGAAAAATTTTTCATTGGAGTATAGCTACTTTACAATGTTGTGTTAGTTTCTGCTGTACAGAAAGTAAATCACTCATATGTATACATATATCCCCTCTTTTTTTTAGATTTCCTCCTCATTTGGGTCACCACACAGCACTGAGTAGAGCTCCCTGTGCTATACTCATTCGGTATATGAGTCATGACTTAGTCGGTTCTCATTAGTTATCTATTTACACCTAATTTCTTATCAGAATTCCTACCGATATTAAACTGGAGCTCCCAACGCCTATCCCTTTAAAAAAATCAGCTTCTAGATTCTACCTCTTCTTACCTACTGCTCAAGCTCCTTGACAAACACTCTTATTTGAGTTTACCAGATTGTTGCAGTCTTCTACATTTTCTAGTTTCTTTCATTTTTCTGTTTCTCATATTCTGTCACGATGAAGTAGACATTTCTAGGAATGCAGGAAAAGAAAATACCATTTTCCTTGACTGTATAGCCACCACATTCGTCTACCCTGGAGGGTGTATTGGTTAGGTTTCAAACGGAGAAGCAGAATCACAATGTTAGTCACTCAGTCATGTCCAACTCTCTGCGACCTCATGGACTGTAGCCCTCCAGGCTCCTCTGTTTATGGGATTCTCCAGGCAAGAATATGGAGTCGGCTGCCATTTCCCCCTCCAGGAGAATCTTCTCGACCCAGGGATGGAAACTGGGTCTCCTACATTACAAGCAGATTCTTTACCGTCTGAGCCAGCAGGGAAGCAGAATAACAGGATACATGTAAAAAGAGAGTCCATCACTGACTCAATAGACATGAACTTGGGCAAACCATGGGAGATGGTAAGGGACAGGGAAGCCTGGCATGCTGCAGTCCAGGGGTCTCAAAGAATCAGACACAACTTGGTGACTGAGCAAGGACAACATAAAGACAGAGAGACGGAGAAACAGAGAGAAGGAGACACACATTTCCTGCAGGGAATTTGCTTTCAGAAATCAGGGAGTTAGTTAAGTAGCCTCTCAAAGAATATTTTCTGCATATCCCATGCTCAAGCTGCACACCCACAGGGTACACAATCCGGAAGTGTGATGTTGTGATACAATGAAAAAGAAACATTTGGTCTTCATCCCAGTGGTTGGCACAGAGCTTTTCTAAGACCCTTGGAATTGCTGGAGCTTTGTTTTCTATGCTAATGAAGGGAATCTCAGAGGGTGCAGGCTGCCTGCCAGAGGAGTGAAAACATGGGAGTTGAAGCCATTGGAGGGCTGGAATTTTTAGTCTCCCCACCTCCATCCTCCCAACCTCCAGGGATGGGAATAAGGTTGGGGTTAATTCCCAAGTGTCACTGATATCATCAAGTATGCCTATGTGATGGAACTGCCATGAAAACACTGAATAATGGGGTTTAAAGAGCTTTCAAACTGTGAATGCTTGGAGGTGCTGGAGAGCTGGTGCTCAGAGGGAGCATGGAAGCTCCACGCCTCCCCACGTATCTTATCTGTTCATCTCTTCCATTATCTGTTTCTGAGTTGTTTCCTTTATTGTCATCGTTGTTTAGTTGCTAAGTCATCTGAGTCTTTGTGACACTGTGGATGGTAGACCACCAGACTCCTCTGTCCATGGGATTTTCCCAGGCAAGAATACTTCAGTGGGCTGCCATTTCCTCCTCCAGGGGATCTTCCCAACCCAGGGACCAAACTCACATCTCCTGCATTAGCAGGCAGATTGTTTACCACTGTGCCACCTGGGAAGCCCTTGTATCCTTTATAATAAACCGCTAAAAGCAAGCAAGGGCTTCCCAAGTTCTGTAAGTCATTTTAGAAAATTATCGAACCTGAGAAAGGGATCCTGGGAACCAGTGGTTTGTAGCCAGTTGGTCAAACGTATTGGAGACCCAGGCTTAGGACTGGCATTTTAAGTGAAAGGCAGTCTTCTGAGACTGATTTCTGAATCTTTGGGCTCTATGCCAACCCTAGGAAGTCAGTGTCAGAATCGTTTGGTGTAGAAAACCCACAAGGTTGGTGTTAGGAGTGCTGAGAGGAGAGAGAGGAAGTTTTTCCTTTAGGGAAGGGAAAGTCTTGAGGAGGCTGGAACCCAAGAGCACGAGTTGAAACTCACGAGGACAAACTAGAACCATTTCTAATTTTCAGGATGTAGGTGCCCTGCAGAAGTTGGGGCCCTTAGTCACAGAGTTCAACACATATACCTGACCCATGAATCAGAGAAGCTGAAGGGAGGACCTAGGAGACATTAGGGCAACTGTCTCTCCACATCACTATGGCAACACCTAGAACAAGCAAGGCAATGTGGAGGTGAAGGATCTGTCTAATGGGAGTGCCCCAAATCCCTAGTTGGCAAATACTCTGTGAGATGATGTTCAATAGGTCACCTACCACACCACCATTCATTACTCTACTTAATTTACAACATGTTTCCCTTCCTAGTAGAGGGAGGGAGCACCATTGCCAGGGCAACTTGAAGTAATATAAGCCAATCTCAGTCTTTACCAAAATCTTAACTCTACTTGGTCAAACGTCCATTGTCCCTTCCTCCTGAGGTCCAGAGAGCAAAAACTTTCTTTAGTTCTTCCTGTGTTCTCTCCAGGGATCCCATCAATTTTTATATGATTTTCTAAAGTTAATATCTTAATGCAAGGATATATTGTATAACATAAGGAATATACCAAATATTTTAAAATATTAATAACTATAAATGTACATAATCTTTAAATTGTGAAACACTGTTTTGTACACATGTAACATGTAATATTGTACATCAACTATACTTCAATAAGCAATAAAAGCAGGGGCTTCCCTGATGGTGCAGTGGATAGGAATCCACTCGCCAATGCAGGGGACGCGGGTTTGATCCTTGTCCAGGAAGTTTCCACATACCACAGAACAGCTAAGACCACGTGCCACAACTATTGAGCCCAAACTCTACGGCTTGGGAGATGCAACTACTGAAGCCTGTGTGCCAAGATCCTGTGCTTCCAAACAAGAGAAGCCACTACCCTGAGAAGCTCATGAATGCAACTAGAGAATAGATGCCACTCACCACAACCAGAAAAAGCCTGAGTGCAGCAATGAAGACCCAGTGCAGCCAAATAAATAAATAAAACAGTGAAAACAAACAAAAGTAATATGCTAATTCATTTCATTAGTATTAAGTAACCTTGATACTTTCCTTGCCTCCAGTACGATAGATTCACCCTCTGATCAATACTGTTACTCAAGAACAAACATTTAATAATTACTTGCTGAATGAATAAACCTCAGTCTATTATCAGTTCATCATTTGTACCTACCCTGGCTTTGGCCATCTGAAAAACAAGATCCATTTCCTGTTTCCCATTATGACACAGATAAATTAGTCCAGACAAGTGGCAGATTGTGAAATTATGAGAATGAATAAATCATCTGGGCAACAATAAATCACATTAAGGTATAGAATCGCAAAGCTTTATTTTAATCAGCCCTAAGGCCTTCCACTCTCCCTGAATCAGCCTGGTCTAATAATTACCACTGCTTGCAAAACAAAGCAAGCAAACAAACCCACAGGATTAGTTGTCTTGGATAGTTAATCTACATTCATATGCTGGATGTCCCCAGCTAAAAGTGAAGTCTTCCTTTCCTAAACTCCTGTATTTTAAATTTTTAATTGATTTGAGTCAGAATTTCTTCTTTTCTTCTTTTAAGCTGAAAAATATCTCTACTAGACACAGGGAAGCAGAGTACCGGGGGCAGTTATCGATTACTAGCCAGAGACGGCTCTCTGAGAAGAGGTGGGAGAAGGTAGCCACAAGTCCCCTGGGGATGAGCATTTTGGGAAGGGAGAAGGACAGATTCCAAGGACCCTTGTCAAGGTTAACACAGGGAAAGGGGGGCAGTTTGGAATACTGAAGGAAAGAAATAGAAACCAATGAGCAGTCTCCCTCCTCAAACATAACCAATTATTTTTCCTTTCTACATAGTTTTTCCAATCAAAACTCTGGCTAGGCTTTTTCTTAGCCCTGGCCAGCATTTATCATTGGCCACAAGTAGATGCACCATTGGTCTTCCCCAATGGGCCAATGCAGGAGACACAGGTTTGATCCTTGGGTTGGGAAGATCCCCTGGAGGAGGAAATGGCAAGTATTCTTGCCTGGGAAATCCCATGGCCAGAGGAGCCTGGAGGGATACAGTCCATAGGGTCACAAAGAGTTGGACCCAACTGAGCACACACATACACACAGATACACTATCACCACTTAAACATTCTCTTACTGTTGGACACACCCACACCATAAAATGTGGTGGGATCTCCGCAAGCCCTTCTTCTCTGCATCCTCCAAAACAAGTCCTCAGCCCCTCTCTTTGCAGAATTCCATTAAGAAATAAGACTGTCCAAGAGGCCTCATGGGGAAGACTAAGATCCCAGTTTTACATGAAGTCCTCAAGATCTCTGCTCCTGAAATCCCTGGGTCCTCAGGCCCATACACTCCCTGTGATTCTCATGCTAACCTCCTCCCCCAGTGAGTCTGCCTCGATGTAAAGTCAAGATAGAGACATACAAGCCAGGCAGCCTTCTGTTTGAGATCTGGTCAACTTCACCTACCCTCCCCACCCCCACCCCTGCCCATGCCCCAAGGCCTCTCCAGCAACCTGATTCTCCACATCCAGGCACGGAGCCAGGAATGATCGCTGGGCATAAGTGTTTCTGCTTTCTAAGAGTATTCTGATCTCCTCGCTCACTTGCTCTAGGAGGAAACCTCACCCCAGGGTGCTGACTCACCCACATCACCTCTCCAGGAGGAGGACGGCCAGAGGAGGTGAAGAGTGGGGTGCAGGCTAGCGTTCTGGCTGTATCTATGAAAAGAAATTACCAAAGTGGGCACAGCCCTTACCTCCTATTGCCTGGGAGGAAGCAAGAAGCTCTTCCAGTCTGGCAGGTGTTATTTGCACTTCCTATAACGTGTGACGTAGGAGTGTATAAACAGTAGTAGATGACTCCCAAGAATAGGGAACCAAGGCCTGTGACAAACATGTGTACTATTTGTGTGAAACCTGATGCCTCTGCTAAAAATAGAGCCCCCCACCAAATGCTCCATCCTGATACAGCACGGAGTGTGCTCAGTCGCTCAGTCATAGCCAACTCTTTGTGAACCCATGGACTGTGACCAGCCAGACTTCTCTGTCTATATGATTCTCCAGGCAGAAATGCTGGAGTGGGTTGCCATTTCCTACTCCAGGGGTTCTTCCCAACGCAGGAAACAAACCTGCATCTCCTGCATTGGCAGGTGGATTCTTTACCACTGAGCCATCAGGGAAGCCCAATACTAACACTACGAAGATAATAAAGTTATTGTACATCTAACTTCTGTCCAGGCTGCTGGCCTAAGTTTTTGTCATCTAACAGCATCTGCATTTTCCTGGGGCCAATTTCAGCGTAATATCACAGAAGCAGCATGCAGTCCAAGCCCCAGCTCCTCTGCCGGCTAATTGTTCCAGATTGACATTATTGGTATAACGAAAGTGGAGGTTTTCCTCAGTGGCTCAGTTAGCAAAGAATCTGCCCTCAGTGCAGGAGACACAGGAGACATGGGTTCGATTTTTGGGTTGGAAAGATCCTCTGGAGAAAGGCATAGCAACCCACTCCAGTATTCTTGCCTGGAGAATCCCATGGACAGAGGAACCTGGCAGGCTACAGCCCATTGGGTTGCAGAGTCAGACACAATTGAGCAACTACACACAAGGGGGATAAGATGGAGTTTAAAACTAGCTTCCAGTTCCATACTTTATAAATCTAAGAAATCATTTGGGTAGTTGAAGTCTTGATGGGAATGTGGCATTTTCACTTCCAGGAATTGCTTGGAATTTCTTGTAAGAAGACATGTAATCCATGTCAAATGAATGGCTTTATGCACCCAGCCATTTAACTTGAATTTCTGAAATTATGAAATTTTACGCACACAGTCTCAGTTCAACAAACCCAACCAGATGCAGGGAAAATCCTCATGACTGTGAATAAATGTCTACACTTACCTGCAAGTGAAGAAACCTAACTAGAGTGAGCAAATAAGAGAAAACAAGAGTTTTTAAAAATTCATATGATTAAAATGTGCAAAGTGCTTTTCCCCACACTCCCACCAGATTGTTTCTCTCTCAAGGTGACTGGTGGGATTCGGAGCAGGGAACAAGGGGAAGAACCTGGCAGCTGGAAGTTCCATAGTCACATCTTTATAGACACAGGTTTTTAAAAGAGGCTACTCTTCTGTCAGTTCCAATTTGAAAAATCTCAGGGGAGGACTGTGATTGGCTTGCTTTGGACCACAGGCCTTCCAGTTGGTCCAACTATTTGTCCAAGGAGTGAGGGATATGATTGGCTGACCTTGGGTCATGTGCCTGCCCCTGAGGGGAATGGACTGAGACTCTGTTACTATAAGAAGTAGAGTACCACTCACATGGACGTTGAGGGGATTTGTAACTGAACAGGGAGGAATTGAAACACACATGGCTCTTATGTGGCCTCTATTTAGAGCCAGAGTAGGAACATGTCGCAAAGTGGATCTGAGAGTTGTAATAATCTGAGTGTCTGAAGATGTTTAAAAAAGCAGAATCTCTTCAGAACAATCCTGCCCACCTCTTGGCAGGTACAAGAAGGAACTGATATTTTGGGGGAGATGTGATTTTTAAGGGAGCAAAAAGGATTTCTCTTTAAGAAAATGATTTTACCTTTTGTAAAAATTCACTAGATCCGACAATATTTACTAAAAAAAGGTGTAATGAGACTTGTCTTTTAACTTCATACAGAGAAAAAAAAGGAGCTCCGTGTAGATAAGGTGAAGTGTCAGGACAAAAATAAGCAGTTACCAAGACTTGAGGATAGGGCTTTAAAAGAACCACAGGCAAATTAAGACAGTTCTTTTCCCTTTAACACCTATTAAATTCTGGGAAGTCTTTTTTTTTTTAATTATACCCACTTTTGGTAAGGTTCCAGTGAAGCAGGTACAATTAATTGCTCATTGCTAGAGGACTATGAATTGGAAAGTGACTTGAAAATATACACTTATAGCCATTAAAGTGCTTGGTGTTTTGATCAAGTAATCTCTCTTCAAGGAATTTCTCCTTAGGAATTAAACTAAATGAAGGTAAAATAAAGAAGCTCCCTGAGTTTTAACTTTTACTGAAGCATACTGAAGACCAAAGTCATGTTTTATTTATTCTTTGTGTCTCCAACACAATCTCCAACAGGTATGACACTGAGTTGGCACTTTCAAGTTTGTTAAAATAAGAAAATACAATGTTCACAGAAGGATATTTCCAAAGTGAGTGCTATAAGATCATTTCAGTGTGAGAGGATGCTGCCATTAAAATTAAGTATGAAAACAACATTGTAGTTGGGGAGAGAATTTATCTTACAGGTCTAGGGGGTGTGGTGGAGAAACTAGAGTGTATATAGCATTCCTGTGTGTGCTCAGTCATGTCCGACTCTTTACAACCCCATGGACTGCCCGTTCTGATTACCAGTGTGTAAATTTTACGTATCAATCTGGACATGGAGTCGAAAGGAAGCAGAAGAAGCAAACAATTGCTAGTTGGGGTGAATTTTTTATTATATGACCTCTCAATTTAGATTAACTAATAATGTTTGTGAAGTGTAACTCTGGTGGCAGAATGGCCAGCAAGACCTATCCGGATGCAACAGAGCCCTCAGGAGCCTGCCAAGAAAGAATTCTCTGCTCTGGTCCTCACCCTGTGTCTTTGTGGACCTTAGAAATGGAATCTCCCAAAGCAATCGTGGGAATCCCTGTTGGCTCAGAAAGACCCTTGGAGAGCAAGGGGATCAAAAAAGTCACTCCTATAGGAAATCCTATAGGAAAAGTCACTCCTATAGGAAAGTGAAGTGAGCGACTTCACTTTCGCTTTTCACTTTCACACATTGGAGAAGGAAATGGCAACCCACTCCAGTGTTCTTGCCTGGAGAATCCCAGGGACGGAGGAGCCTGGTGGGCTTCCGTCTATGAGGTCACACAGAGTCGGACACGACTGAAGTGACTTAGCAGCAGCAGCATAGGAAATCAATCCTGAATATTCATTGGAAGGACTGATGCTGAAGCTGAAATTCCAATACTTTGGCCACCTGATGCAAAGAGCTGACTCATTGGAAAAGATCTTGATGCTGGGAAGATTGAGGGCAGGAGAAGGGGGTGACAGAGGATGAGAGGTTGGATAGCATTACTGATTCAATGGACAGGAGTTTGAGCAAAGTTTGGGAGACAGTGAAAGAAGATCCTGGTGTGGGATCAAAAAGAATTGGACACAACTTAGTGACTAAATAACAACAACAAAAGCATTCACAAATATATAGACTTGATGCTTGACAGGCATGTAGAAGTATTCCATAGAATATCAATCAAAGGTAGACATTTTCTTATTGTGATGTCATGGTTTATAGTAAGAAATATGTAATTGTAACCAAGCAGGACCCCATGGGGCCTTATCCTATATCCTCTGCTTTAGCCCCTCTCTGCAGTACCTAGATAATAGTATTTGATTCTTATTTCCTGAGTTGCTTTCTTTCTTTCTCCAACAAATAGAACATGTTAACTACTTGATAAGGAGGAGCTCAGAGCCCTGGGCCTTCTGCAGCCTAAGGACTGATAATGTTAACTTCTCTGACACCACTTGTTAACATCATCAGCCAATCAGAGAGCTGTGCACAAGCTCATCAAAGACCCTGTGCCCCCTTTGCCGCTCCCCACTCACCACCACTGGCTTTTAAAAGTGTTTTGCAAAACCCCTTCAGGGAGCTTGGGGTTTTTTAGTGCAGGACTCTGCCAAGAATAGGTCAATAGCCATGAAATCAGCCCCGGTTTCATGTATTTGTGGATTTGGGCTCTAGTGTCAATTCTCTCTCTTACTAGAGGTGCTGTGTGTATGCTCAGTCATGTCTGACTCTTTGGGACTCCATGGACTGTAGCTGCCCAGGCTCCCTGGCCCATGGAATTTTCCAAGCAGAATTACTGGAGTGAGGGGTCATTCCCTTCTCCAGGGGATCTTCCCGACCCAGGGATCAAACTCAGGTCTCTTATGTCTTCTGCATTAGCAGGCAGATTCCTTACAGGTCGTGCAACCTGGGAGTCCCTGTCAGAGCTGCAACCTTGAACAAATGCGCCATTCACTCTCTCTGTGCACCCGTACTATCTCTGCTACCCTGGGCAGGATTTGATCCTACTGTCGGTCTTCTCCTCCGTCTCTGACTCAGCACCCCTCCTACCAGCCGCAGCACCTGCTGTTTCAGTGGGTTTCACGAGACCATGAAAGGCTCTGCCCTTTCGAACACGATGTCCCACCTCAGGGAAACATTTCTTAACGATTACCCACCTTCAGATTCAGCTTGATGCCCCCTCACCCTAACTTCTCAGGAAAACACTCTTAAAAAATGAAAAGGAGAAAATTCACAACAGCAGGGACATGATGGATAACCACTGACCATATGGCAGTATGCAGGGGAGCGATGAGGGTGCAACGTCTATTGGGCCACAGGGAGAACAGCAGCCATGGCTGCCGCTAAACCCCTCCAGCGAGGCCTGGGGCTCTACATCTACCCAGAGCTTCGGGCATTCAGACTGCAGAGTCCACCAGGAATGTGTGTACTGTCAGCTTGGACTCTGCCTCCCCCCAAAAGCCATGAGTTCATTTCTTCTACCTCCTTCCCAGGCCCTCCATGTCTGCCCCCTTGACATTGGAGAGTAAGTGGGACTGATCCTTTTGGAAATTTTGTAGTTCAGATTATTCTTCTGTGTGTATGTGTGTGCTTAGTCATGTCTGACTCTTTGCAACCCCATGGACTATAGCCCATCAGGCTCCTCTGTCCATGTGATTTCCCAGGCAAGAAAACTGGAGTAGGCTGTCATGACCTTCTCCAGGGGATCTTCCCCTCCCAGGGATCGAACCTGTGTCTCCTGCATTGGCCGATGGATTCTTCATCACTGAGCTGCCTGGGAAGCCCTAGTTTTTCTACCCTACTCCATATCCCTCATATCCTTCCTTAATCACTGTCTTAATGTCATCATCCTCACTCTGTCCCCTCCTGTGCTCTCATCCTCAGGCTGCTCTGGACTACCTCTCCCTGACTCAGTTTGCCAGTGTTTTCCTGAGTCCTTTAGAATTCCATTCCCTTAATTGCACAGAAAAATAGAGACACAGATGTAGAGAACAAACTTAAGGACACCTTAGGGAGGGGAAGAAGGGTGGGATGCATTGGGAGATTGGGATTGACATATATACACTCAGTTCAGTCCAGTTCAGTCACTCAGTCATGTCCAACTCTTTGCAACCCCAAGGGCTGCACCACACCAGGCTTCCCTGTCCATCACCAACTCTCAGAGCTTGCTCAAACTCATGTCCATCGAGTCAGTGATGCCATCCAACCATCTCAATCTCTGTCATCCCCTTTTCCTCTTGCTTTCAATCTTCCCCAGCATCAGGGTCTTTTCCAGTGACTTGGCTCTTCGCATCAGGTGGCCAAAGTATTGGAGTTTCAGCTTCAACATCAGTCCTTCCAATGAATATTCAGGATTGATTTCCTTTAGGATTGACTGGTTGTATCTCCTTGTCCAGTTCAGTCCAGTTCAGTTCAGTTACTCAGTCGTGTCTGACTCTTTGCGACCCCATGAACCACAGCACGCCAGGCCTCCCTGCCCATCACCAACTCCCGGAGTTCACCCGAACCCATGTCCACTGAGTCGGCGATGCCATCCAGCCATCTCATCCTTGGTTGTCCCCTTCTCCTCCTGCCTTCCATCTTTCCCAGTATCAGGGTCTTTTCCAATGAGTCAGCTCTTCGCATCAGGTGGCCAAAGTATTGGAGTTTCAGCCTCAGCATCAGTCCTTCCAATGAACATCCAGGACTGATCTCCTTTAGGATGGACTGGTTGGATCTCCTTGCAGTCCAAGGGACTCTCAAGAGTCTTCTCCAATGCCACAGTTCAAAAGCATCAATTCTTTGGTGCTCAATTCTTTATAGTCCAACTCTCACATCCACACATGACCACTGGAAAAACCAAAGCCTTGACCAGATGGACCTTTGTTGGCAAAGTAATGTCTCTGCTTTTTAATATGCTATCCAGGTTGGTCATAACTTTTCTTCCAAGGAGTAAGCGTCTTTTAATTTCATGGCTGCAACCACCATCTGCAGTGATTTTGGAGCCCAAAAAATAAAGTCAGCCACTGTTTCCACTGTTTCTCCATCTATTTGCCATGAAGTGATGGGACCGGATGCCATGACCTTAGTTTTCTGAATGTTGAGCTTTAAGCCAACTTTTTGACTCTTCTCTTTCACTTTCATCAAGAGGCTCTTTAGTTCTTCTTCACTTTCTGCCATAAGGGTGGTGTCATCTGCATATCTGAGGTTATTGATATTTCTCTCGGCAATCTTGATTCCAGCTTGTGCTTCATCCAGCCCAGCGTTTCTTATGCTGTCCAAGGGACTCTCAAAAGTCTTCTCCAAAACCACAGTTCAAAAACATCAGTTCTTCGGTGCTCAGCTTGCTTTATAGTCCAACTCGCACATCCATTCATGACTACTGGAAAAACCATTGCTTTGACTAGATGGACCTTTGTCAGCAAAGTAATGTCTCTGCTTTTTAATATGCTGTCTAGGTTGGTCATAGCTTTTCTTCCAAGGAGCAACCATCTTCAGTTCATTTCAGTTCAGTCGCTCAGTCGTGTCCGACTCTCCGTGACCCCATGAATCACAGCATGCCAGGCCTCCCTGTCCATCACCAACTGCCGGAGTTCACTCAAACTCATGTCCGCAGAGTCGGTGATGCCATCCAGCCATCTCATTCTCGGTCGTCCCCTTCTCCTCCCGCCCCCAACCTTTCCCAGCATCTGAATCTTTTCTAGTGAGTCAACTCGTCACATGAGGTGGCCAAAGTATTGCAGTTTCATCTTGCTACTATGTATAAAATAGATAACTAATGAGAACCTGGTGGCTCAGAGGTTAAAGCGTCTGCCTCCAATGCGGGAGACCCAGGTTCGATCCCTGGGTCGGGAAGATCCCCTGGAGAAGGAAACGGTAACCCACTCCAGTATTCTTGCCTGGAGAATCCCATGGATGGAGAAGCCTGGTAGGCTACAGTCCACGGGGTCGCATAGAGTCGGACATGACTGAGCGACGGAACAGAACGAGAACCTACTCTACAGCACAGGGAACTCTACTCAGTGCTCTGTGGTGACCTGAATGGGGAGGAAATCCAAAAAAGAAGGGATATATGTATACATGTAGCTGATTCACTTTAAACATACAGAGGAAACTAACACAGCATTGTACAGCAAAAGCACTCCTGTAAAGATTAATTTAAAAAGAATTCCACACTCTTTTTTTTTCTTTAAAAATTTCTTTTATTGAAGTTGAGTTGATTTTGGAGAAGGACCAGCAACCCACTCCAGTATTCTGCCCCATGGATAGAGGAGTCTGGCGGGCTACAGTCCATGGGGTCCAAAAGAGTCAAATATGACTTATCGACTGAGCAACAGAGTGGCCCTTAGCAGAAGTAGCATCTGGGAGAGGCCAGGGGAGTCTGGGTATCCTGGCATTTCCCACTGCCCCCTTCATTCCTTCAAAAGAAAATGTGTGGATGAAGGGGTAATACCCAAAGACTGAACTTGGATAAGAGAGGTCCAACAGCATGTTAGAGCTCATTGCCAGACAGATTTCCTTGTCTCCCATAGGGGAAAATGAATTTGGAGGATCACAGGAGTTAGAGGCCTCTTTGGGTGTGTGTGGGGAAAAGAACGTGTGCATGTGTGTTCACACAGGCATGTATGTGTGTATGTTGGGCAGTCAAAGGGAAGAAGGTAGTAAACACTATTGCTTGATTCACTCACCTTCTCTTATTTTCCTGGAAAGGAATTTTGTGCTCCTCCAGCTATATGGCGAAGAAGAAGCCATGTTTATACAATGTTGCCCTGGCTTTCTAACTCTATCGGATTCAAGTTGAATTAAAGTCCTTTCTCACAAATTTCAAATCAAGATATCGAATTAAGACCTTCTCTGATGGCTCATTGGTGAAGAATCTGCCTGCCAGTGCAGGAGACACAGGTTCAGTCCCTGGTCCAGGAAGATCCCACATGCTGGGAACAACTAAGCCCATGTGCCACACCTATTGAGCCTATGCTCTAGAGCCTGTGAGCAACAACTGCTGAGCCCACACGCTGCAACTATGGAAGTCCAAGAGCCACAGAACCCGTGCTCCGAACCTGTTCATGGCAACTAGAGAGTAGTCCCCACTCGGCAACTAGAGGAAAAGTCTGTGCAGCAAAAAAGACCCAGCACAGCCAAAAATAAAATAAATTTTCTAAAATATTGAAAAAAAATAGAATAAAAATATTGAATTAAGATATTGAAGCATTGGCCTGTCCACTCTCTGAGTCTGGATGGCACATCCTGGAGCCATCACCAATGACCGAATTCTTTCTTGTGAACTGGAAAAAACAAGCTGAATGGCAGTGGTGGAACACTATCAAAACGTGTGCTAAGCAGAATGCACAAGACAGATCTGCCGGAGTCTCTAATGTCACCCCAGTCTGTCTGCATCCTCACCTGGATATAGGACTTCTTCCATTTGCATGATTCCCCTAAATTCTTAGTGTAACACACTTAGTCCTCACCCTTTGGCTTAAGCTGGCTTAAGGTTTCTATTTCTAGCAACCAAGAGAATCCTAATATCCATTACTATCTATAGAATTTATATTTTTAATGTTGTCTTACATATATCATTCTTTTTTCAAGTTTCATCAACCTTTTTTCTGAATTTTTAAAAATTTTAATTTTTAAATTAATTTTTATTGGAATATCATTGTTTTATAATGTTGTGTTAGTTTCTTCTGTACAGAGAATGAATCAGCCATACATACACATATATCCCCTCTTTTTTGGATTTCCTTCCCATTTAGGGCTTTCATTGTGGCTCAGCAGTAAAGAATCCACTCCCAATGCAGGAGATGTGAGTTTGATCCCTGGGCTGGGAAGATCCTCTGGAGAAGGAAATGGCAACCCACTCCAGTACTCTTGCCTGGAAATCCCGTGGACAGAGGAGCCTGGCAGGCTACAGTCCATAGGGTCGCAAAGAGTTGGACATGACTTAGCGATTAAACCACCACATTAGGTCACCATAGAGCATTATCAACAACTTTAAGAAATTTTCATCACAGCTCTTATGACAGTGAACAGTAATTATTTTGCACACAGGCCACCACCACACTATGAATTCATTAAGAGTTAGGGTGGTGTCTTTCTTATTCATCTCTTGATCCCCAGACCCATCAATCAAGAGCTAAGCTGTCTCATTGGGCAGGTAATAGCAGCTGCGGGCACAGGGTCTGCATTGGGGAATGGCACCTCCTGCCTTGGCTGCTGTTTCAGAAGGCAGCTCCTGACTCACAAGCTGCCTTTACATCTGAGAGTCCTGATGCATCCTTGTCACCCCAGCACAAGAAGCCTAGGAGATTGTGTTAATGCTGACAAGTGGTCAGGTTCTAGGAGAATCAGAAGCTCCAGCACATCTAGGGCTGTGCAGTCCAGCATCCCAATGGTAGCCTCACGTGGCTCATGGAACACTTGACATGTGGCCAGTCTGGAAGTGAGATACACTGTTGGTGTAATGTGCACACTGGCTTGTGAAGACACAGAAGGAGAAATATAATGTAAAGTGTCCTGTTAATAATATTTACTTTGAGGAGCTTCTCTGGTGGCTCAGTGACGAAGAATCTGCCTGCCAATGCAGGAGACACAGGTTTGATCCCTCGTCTGGGAATATCCCACATGACTCATAGCAACTAAACCTATTAATATTTACTTTGCCACAACTATTGAGTCTGTGCTCTGGAGCCCAGGAGCTGCAACTACTGAAGCCCAAGTATACTAGAGCCTATGCTCCACAACAAGAGAAGACACCACAAGGAGAAACCTGAGCATCGAAAACTAGAGAGTAGCCCCTGCTCACCGCAACTAGAGAAAAGCCCCAGCAGGAAGGAAGATGCAGGGGACTTCCCTGGTGGTCCAGTGGCTAAGAGTTTTTGCTCCCAGTGCAGGGCACCCAGGTTCAATCTCTGGTCAGGGAACTAGATCCTACATGCTGCAACTAGAAGTGTGGCACAACCAAATAAATAAAAATAAACATTTAAAACAAGGAATGAAGACCCAGTATAGTCAAAAATAAATAAATAATTTTAAAATGTTTACATTGATTACATGATCTATACTATATTACTTTATATAAAATATGTTATTAAAGTTAATTTGACCTGTTTCTTTATACCATTTTTTTCCAAATTCTTTTTTCTAATTGAGGCATAATTGACATATGGCATTATGTTCATTTTAGGTATACTACTTAATGATTTACTATTTCCAAGTATTACAAAATGATCACCACCGTAAGTCAAGTTAACATTCATCACCATACATAATCATAATTTTTTTCTTGTGATAAGAATTGTTGATGTCTAGTCTCTGAAACAACTTTCAAATATGCAATACAGTATCATTAACTATAGTCACCATATCATTTCTTAAAAAAAAAAGGTATAGTTGCTTTACAATGTTGTGCTGATGTAGTGAACCAGTCATATGAATACATGTATCCCCTCTCTCTTAACCCTCCCTCCCACCCCATCCCACCCGTCTAGGTCATCACAGAGCACCGAGCTGAGCTCCCTGTGCTATGCAGCAGCTTCCCACTAGCCGTCTATTTCACACGTGGTGGTGTGTATATGTCAGTCCTAGTCTCCCAGTCCATCCCGCCCTCCACTACCTTCCTGTGTCCACATATTCATTCTCTACATCTGCGTCTCTATTTCTGCACTGCAGGTCTGTTTACCTGGACCATTTTCCTAGACCCCACATATATACGTTAATATATGATATTTGTTTTTGTGCTTTTTAAAAGTAGCTTCTGATGCTGGGAGGGATTGGGGTGGGAGGAGACGGGGACGACAGAGAATGAGATGGCTGGATGGCATCACCGACTCGATGGACATGAGTTTGAGTGAACTCTGGGATTTGGTGATAGACAGGGAGGCCTGGCGTGCTGTGATTCATGGGGTCGCAAAGAGTCGGACACGACTGAGCGACTGAACTGAACTGAACTGAACCAGAAAACAAAATGACACATGTCTCTCCCCTTCTCCTGGATAGTGCTGCAGACTCTGACTGAGGACGAAGAACAGGGAAGAAGGAGATGGAGAAGGAGAAAGAGGCAGATGAAGGAAGAGAAACTGTCTTTTTCCTGAGGAACTTGGATATCAGAGCTCAAACCCAGCCTCCCCAGGACCATCCCCACCCCACACCCCTTCAGACAGAGCTGGAAGAAGCCCGGTGCTCTGCAACCCTTGCTCAAGAAAATTGGACAGGACCTAATCAACTGAAAAAAAAAAAACAAGGCTGCAAATTGATCTTGACATGGGAAGTCATCAAGAATCTGCAATGAAATTTCCAAGCTGTCAAAACAGTTCAATATGCATTCACTTAGAGCATGGGGGATTAAGAATTCCAATCCTCCACCAGACACCGGTGACGAGTGGAGAAAATGAATGGGCCATTATGAATTTAATCTTCTGATGCTAATTGTCCCTGGAACATCACAGGACACAAACACCATCCTCCCCGGCAGCCTTCTTGAGAGTGCAACTGGATTTCCACCTGGGTCTTTGTAACTGGGGATTCCATTTCTTGGAAGATGAGCTGCCAGCCTTACTTCACAGCAGGGGGCCAGTCCTGGATGAGGCCATGCACTCGTTAGCCTCTCTTGGCACCAGACAGCAATGCCGGGTCCCTTTGAATCAGGCAATGACACCAGGGCTCCCTGAAATTTCTCAGCCCAGGCCTGAAAGCATGATACACATCCCAGGAGCTCTGGTGTACCCATGTCTTAGGGCTGTCACAACAAAGCGCCACAGACTGGGTGGCTTAAACAACAGAAATGTATTGTGTTGTCATAGTTCTGGAGGCTAAAACTCTAAAATCAAAGTCTTATCAGGGTTAATTCCTTTTTTGAAATTTTATTTTATTATTACTGTGCTGAATCTTCATTGCTATGTGGGCTTTTCTTTAGTTGCGGTGAGTGGGAGCTACTCTCTAGCTGCAGTGCATGGGCTTCTCACTGTGGTAGCTTCTCTTGTTGCAGAACATGGGCTCTTGGGTGCATGGGCTTCATAGGTTGTGGCACACAGGCTTAGTTGCCCCAAGGCATATGGAATCTTCCTCGACCAGGGATTGAACCCCTGTTCCCTGCATTGGCAGTCAGACTCTCAACCACTGTCCCACCATTGAAGTCCAGGATGGGTTTCTTTGGAGGGCTGTGATGGAGAATCTGTCCCACGCCTCTCTTCCAGCTTCTTCTGGTTTGTTGACAATCGTTGGGGCTCCTTGGCTTGAACAAGCATCACCCCATCTCTTCTCTCAAGTTCATACAGTGTATGCCCCCTCATGAGAGTCAGTCTCTGTGTCCAAATTTCTTCTTTTCATACGATTATAGCCTTACTGGATCAGGGTCCACCCTGATGACCTCATCTTTACTGGAAGGTCTGCAAACACCTTATTTCCAAATCAAGTCACATTCTCCGGCCCTGGGGTTAGTACTTCAGCATCTCTCGGGGAGACACAGTTCAGTCCAGAGTACCTGCAGTGACTGGTGTCCCCTAGAAGGACAAGTCTGTCCCTAAACAACCGTCCAGCCTGGGGGCAAAGTCATCAGTTCCATTGACTGTTCCCTGCCACAGATTCAGTTCTTCCCAGGGGCCTCTGCTTTGGGGGCTGAGGGCAGGCAGTGTCCTGCTCTCTCTCAAGCTCCTGGAGCCCTTGGGAGAAGAAGTTCTAGAGCCATGACTGTCTTACTCTGCCTTGCTTCGGGCACCCAGGGGTGGGGTGGGTAGGGCAGAGTGTATGCTGTCTCTGGCCTTATTCCTTCCCTGCGCCTGGAACAGTCATGGTGTCATCTGGATCCACAGTCAGGTCTATACTCTGCCATTTACCAGCTGAGTGACCTAGGCATGTTCTTTGACCTCGTTCAGCCTTCTCCTTCTCATCTGTCAGTGGAGACCGGGATGCTCTCTTCCTTCCACCTGTTGTGGGGCAGGAGTAGAGGGGTTGGTTCCGGTGAGGCAAGGAGTACAGAATCTGGTGCAGAGCTGGTGGATAATAAACAGTAGCTTTGGGGCTTCCTCGGTGACTCAGTGGTAAAGAATCTGCCTGCCAACGCAGGAAACTCGGGTTTCATTCCTGATCCTGCTCGATCCCACATGCTGCAGGGCAACTAAGCCTGTGTGCCACAACTACTGAGCCTGTGCTCTAGAGCCGGGGAGCCACAACTACTGAAGGCTTCGTGTCCTAGAGCCTGTGCTCCTCAGCAAGAGAAGCCACCACAGTGAGAAGCCCGTGCACCACAGCTAGAGAGGGGCCCCTGCTCGCCACAACTGGAGAAAGCCTGTGCAGCAATGAAGACCCAGCACAGCCAATCATGAATTTAAAAACATAAACAGTAGCTTCCAACTCTGAGCTTAGTCAGAGCCTGACCTGGGAGGCGCAGCTCTCACCCTCTGAGAGGCCATCCAGCAGACGCCACTCTAAGAACTGAGGACGAGCTTTTCCAGGCCGACCATTTCCTCTGACTAATGACGTGCTTGCCCGGCTTTCCACACCCTCGGAGATCCTCACTGTACATCGCTGTTGGCATTTAAGTTCCAGAGAAAATGCAGGGCCTGGCAGCCTGGGAGTCAGGAGCAGGTGTGCATAGAGGGAACGGAAATGCATATTAACGAAGGAAATTGGAAGGCTAATAAAGATTTCTGTTCGTGAGGATCTACCTGAAACACAAAGTGCCCTTTGACCAATCTCCCAGGGCCCAGTTAGACCACCACTTTAGTGAACTTGATTCTGAGATGCAAGTGTGCTTTCCTCTGAGGCTTAGAGAAGAAAGGAGAGAAAGAGGTGGGAAGGAGGAAAGAAGAGAGGAGGACATGGGGGAGGTGGATGGGAGGAGAGGGCAGGGGAGGAGGAGGGAGAGGCACAGAGAAGGGGGGAAGAGCAGATGGGAAAATCCATGCTTCTCTGCCCAGAAGACACATTCATTGTCTCTGATGAACTACCTCAAAAGGCTGATTGTTGTCCTATTAAGGTAATTACCTGCTTCACCCTATGGACATGAAGGGTTTGGGTGGGAGGGCTCGTTCCTTTCTATACACTCCCCACCGGTGGTCAGTAGACATCTTTGTTAGTTCTTGCCACCGTTCTCCAGGAGACAGGCCCGTTGCCTTCATGCAAAGAAGCCGTTAGATGGGGAACTGTGGTTCTTGGAAAATTTCCCTATCACCCATGGTTGGTTCTGGAAGGATCAGCCCCTGTAGGAAACATGAGGTCCCCTAAGCCCACCTGCATCTGGTCAGGTCAGCCATCAGCAGCAACATGGTGACCCATATTGGAGAGCCCTGGGGTCAGTGGCCCTGGTCTTGGAAACCAAGAGGAGAAGCCTCAAGGCTATAAGAGACTCGGTTCCGGGAAGCACTCCAGAAACAAACAAATAAAACAAGATTGATTCATGAGTGACTCTGATTCCCTCTGGCTCCCGAGATGGGTCAGCTAAAGGCTCATCACCTCCATGACGCCCCCTACGTCTCCTTGCAAGTCCATGCCATTCCTGTCTCTACATGTGTCTGCCTCCTCCACTGCCCGGGGATCTCCCGGGTGGCAGAGACCCTGCCTCATTCACTTTGGAGTCCCAGGCAAACAGTAGGTGATCAAAAGTTTTGTAGAACAAGTCGATGAGCTCCCATGGGCAGATGAGACATTTCCACTACCAGGTACACATGGGGAGGAAAATAACCATCTGCAAAGATTCCATTCCCCCAAATCCTTCATTCCAGCCTGCATCTTGTCAACAGCCATGATTCATTTCAGGCCTGGAGTCCTGGGAGGGGTTCTGCTTCCAGCTGGCTTCTCTCCCTGAGGTAAATGGGCCAGGCTGGTGGGAGGGAGGGCTCTCCTTCTGGCAGTGGTGGTGTGCTCTGTTGAAGAGACATTGCATGAATGGAGTCACCCCCTTGTCCCTCTCTGGGACTCAGTGCTCACTTCTCTAGGATAGGGGTGGGTGGACCAGACCATATCTAGGTATCCTTTCACCATCGGCTTATCTCTGTACCAACCAGGGCCACCATGTTCACTGATGAAGGTCACACTGGGCACAAAAGTTACCCAACTGCGGAAGCAGGTCACTCTTGGGAATCAGCACGCACTCCATCTCCTTCCCTGGTGGGTCAGTGGTAAAGAATACACCTGCCAAGGTAGGGGACATGGGTTCTATGCCTGGGTCAGGAAGAACCCATGGAGCAGCTAAGTCCTCGTATCACAACTTCTGAGCCCACGTGCCACAAGTACTGAAGCCTGCATGCCCTAGAGCCCATGCTCTGCAACACGAGAAGCCACCACAATGAGAAGCCCAAGCACCGCGATGAAGAGCAGCTCTCACTCCCTGCAACTAGAGAAAGCCCAAGTGCAGCAACAAAGACCCAGCACAGCCTTAAATAAATAAACTAAGGGAAGACAGCCTGGCAGGAGAAGGCAGAACCATGCCTGAGAGTCTCTGGGAAGTTCCTGGAGGGGAGACGTTGCATCTAGTGTTTTTTGTTTTGTTTCGTCTGTGCCCCACGTCACATGGGATCTTAGTTCCCCAACCAGGGATTGAACTCATCCCCCTGCAGTGGAAGCGCTGAGTCTTAACCACTGGACAGCCAGGGAAGTCCTGAGACATTGTATCTAATTGGCCTCAAGAGCGCCAGGACCCAGCACAGGCCTTGATACAAATGAACAAACCTCTGGTCAGTGGAAAGCCAGCACAGTGCCTGGAGGAAAATTCCACCTGCAGGACCTGCAGGATGCAGAGAAAAAACTGCAGGAGCAGGCAGGCATCTGGGAGGTTGGAATGGGCACAGGACTGGGGCTTCTCAGTTTACAAAAAGTACTTTTCTGTCCTCCTCCCCAGCTCTTCCTGCAGCCAGAGGATCAGGGGTATGCGTGTCTCAATCGCAATTTATTAGACAGGAGCTCGGGGAAGTCTGTGGACTTGTGCACCCAGTCAGAATCAGAGCTGGAGCTTGGACCACCTCATTCTGGATCCCAAACCCTGTGGAGGGGGGCGGGTCCCAAGAAAGGAGCTGGGGTGTTCTTGAAGGGATGCCTTCTGCCTGTCATCATAACAAATCAGCTTGGGGCAGAACTATATGAAAGCTACCTCCAGGCCAGTTATTTTTCCCACCAAAGAGAAACAGCTCTCCACAGACACAGTCCCATCCCCCTGTTCTCGTCCCTCTCAATTCCCAAGCAGAAGGAGACACGAGCAACTCAGCTCAGACCATCCTCACTCTATGTCGTGCCTTCCTGCAGCTCAAAGTGTCATCTTTGTGCATCAGCTTGTATCAGGGTTGCAAATTTAGCAGTGACACTCAGAATTGCAAAGAAAACATATTTATTTTCCACAATTGATGTAAGGAAATTCAATCTGATCTAATAATGTAGAACAGTCTCTTTAGATAATTCAGTCTCTATTGGATAAATGCTTTGTATTTTTCCCCCCAGTTTTTGGCTGCACTGTTTGGCATGCAGGATCTTTGTTCCCAGGGAAGGGATCAAACCCATTTCCCCTGCAGTGGCAGTGCAGAGTCTTAACCACTGGACTGCCAGGAAAGTCCCATAAATGTTTTGTATTTTTTAATTCTTTTTAATTCCTCTTCACCTTGCTTGGCTTCCCTGGTGGCTCCGAAGGTAAAGAATCTGCCTCCATTGTAAGAGACCCTGGCTCAATCCCTGGGTCAGGAAGATCCCCTGGAGAAGGAAATAGCAACCCACTCCAGTATTCTTGCCTGGAAAATCCCATGGACAGAGGAGCTTGGCAGGCTACAGTCCATGGGATCACAGAGTCAGACACGACTGAATGACTTTCACTTCCTTCACCTTGCTTATCTCCAGGATGGCATCTAGCTGTATGAGAGAGCTGGTTTGTGTGACCGTGATGCTGCCACGGTCCATTCCAACTCTGCTGATCTCTATGAGGATGCCCCTGTCCACCTGTTTGTCAGGAGCCCAGCTGGCACCTGAGGCTGAATTGTGTCCTCCTGGGTTCTGTCTGGGCTCAGTAGTCCTGCTGCCTTGATTCCAGCTCAACCCTCTCCAGGACTGCATGTCCAGGAGGTCTAGCTGTGATGTCTGGCGAGTGCTTTATTTATTTGGCTGTGCCAGATCCTAACTGAAGCACGTGGGATCTGGTTCCCTGACCAGGGATTAAACCCTAGGCTCCCTGCATTGGGAGCGTGAGTCCTAACCCCTGGAGCACCAGGAAGTCGTGACTAGCCAGTTCTTGGTCAGGATGGCCTGCCCTCCAGCCCGCAGCTCTAGCACTCCCTTACCACAACGCAGCAATAGCTTTCTCCCCAGGTAAACCTCCCGGCCAACTCCATCCATCTCGGATCTTCTAGGGGCACCAGGAAACAATGAACAGCGTTCCCTGGTGGGAAACATTGGGGAGAGGACTGCGCCCTCCCCAGCAGCTGAGGAAGCCTCTGGAGTCTTAGCTGTGAGGGTTCCCACTTCAGCTGGGAAAGTCAGAACACACCTCATTCTCTACTGACTTCCTGCTTCTGACCCTCTCCTTCCTCCCCCGCTTCTTTGTGGCCAGAAGGGGTGACTTCTCCCTTCCTCCTCCTTTGATGGAGACACCCCTTATTCTGCATTTCTACAGGAGGTACTTGCCCTCCCCTCTCCTGTATGCTTTGATGGAGGAATGGCTGCCAGTACACGTGGTGTCTGGGTGAGAGAGATGAAAAGCACATCAGTCTGGCACTTCTGGAAGATGACCTCACTGCACAAGAACACCAGCTCCTTGGGCCAAGCTTCCAGACCCGGCAGAAGACCTCTCTTCCGGCCACAGGTGCTCTTAACATCACAGAGACAGGCGAGCAGAAGGGAATGGAAATTTCTTAGACCCGAAAGAGAATTGATGCTTTATAGCAAAGTGAACATTTGTTCCAACGCAGAGCAAAAAGCAAACTTTCAGGTTTGGTCAAGGGAGCCTTGTGGCTGAAGTCTGAACCTTGAGCCCTTAAAGACACAGACTGACCTTGAAAAATGTTCCTTTTCCAGGAACATTTTGCTGGCAGCATTTGGGGCAAAATGCTCAATACCTGGCAATATCTGAGGTGTCCAGCCTAAGTGTTTGACATGGCAGGCTCATCTGCCAAGGTCGTGTCTCTGGTTTCCATATGGAATGAGAGCAATCTGGTTCCAAGACCACAGGCTGGCTCCCGGGGGGTGGGCGAGTTGGAGCAGAAGTCTGAGCTTTTGGTGTCAACAGGAAACAATATGAGTGAGTGTGGCTGACTCAGCACTCTAACTTATCTCTTTGGGAAAAACAAAAATGTCTCTTAAAACTCACATTTTACCAGTGTAAGAACCATGGTTCATAAACCTCCTGAATCTGCCAACACATCAACAAAATGTCTGTGTGTGTGTGAGAGAGAGAGAGTGAGGGATGGAGGGGTGTCATTGCTTTTTTTTGTTTTGTTTTCCAAACATTCAAAGAAATATTTGACATGTATCAGCATACATTGGGGTGAATTTAGCCCATGGATGTGGTGACACTGGCGAATATGAACAGGAGGAAATAGCTAATAATAGGAATTAATGAAATAGACACCAGAATCTGTAATAGAATCAACAAAGCAAAATAGTGGTTCTTTGCAAGCTCTGATGAAATTGCTATCTTTCTATATGTATGCATGCATGTTAAGTTGCTTCAGTCATGTCTTAACTCTTTGTGACCCCCATGGATTGTATAACCTGTCAGGCTCCTCTGTCCATGGCATTTTACTGGAGTGGATTTTCATTTCCTTCTCCAGGGGATCTTCCTGATGCAGGGACTGAACCTGCATCTTTTATGTCTCCTGCATTGGCAAGTGGGTTCTGTACCACTAGTGCCATCAGGGGAAACCCCATCTTTCTGTATGAAAGTGAAAATGTTAGTCACTCAGTCATGTCTGACTCTGCGACCCATGGATTGTACCCTGCCAGGTTCCTCTGTCCATGGGATTCTCCAGGCAAGAATACTAGAGTACCCTGGGTCTCCTTCATTGCAGGCAGATTCTTAACTGTCTGAGCCACCAGGGAAACATATCTTTCTGTATATGTGTCCACAAAAAAAAATTTTTTTTATCTTAACTCCCCAACCAGGGATTGAACCGGTGCTGGTAATAATTTAAAAATGAAAAAAAGAAAAATTTTTAGAACAACAAAATTCACCCAAATTGAACCAAAAGAAATGGAAGACCTACAGAAAGAAAATTCCAAACCCAGTTCCAAAGAATTCCATCTCAGCTTACGAGGCCAGTAAACCTGTGATAGAAATCAGAGAATGACGTTACAGGAAAAATCAAATGTAAGCCAGACTCTTTATGAATGTAGATGTAAAATTCCTAAATAAAATAAAGTAGTTCAAATCCAGTGACACGTGAAAAGAATTTTTTTAACTTTAATAATGCATGGTTGCTTTAACACTCAAAAATAAATTGTCATTATTATTATTTTTCAAAAAAGAGAATGCAAATTTTTAATTCAGAATATAGTTGTAAAAACAGTGATTTAATTCTGAACATGTGGAAAATATTAAATATCTCAAAGAAAAAATGAAAAGTTATAGGAGAGAGGTCATATGATCATTTCAAGTATGTGCAGGAAAAGTATTTAATGAAATGCAATATCTGTTTGTGTTAAAAGCCTTTACAAAGATAGGAATGAAAGAGGACTTCCTTAATCTGATAAAAGTTATCTATGGAAAGCCTGTCACAGTCATTCTGATTACAGAGCTCTCCCCTGATGCTGATAGCATCAGAGTTTCCTGCTACCTTCAGTTGACTCAACCCTTCACAGGAGATTCTCAATAAGAAGATAAAGGAATTAGAAAGGAAAGAAAAAAATTATGCTTAGTCATAGATGGCCTGATCATGTAAGACGAATCCAGAGAAAACCGCTCTTTTCCTTGAATCGGTAAGTACAGTTGGCCCCATCCAATCTCCCTTGTCTGGCCCCTGGGCCCAGGCTTCCAGAGCAGTTGTTTTCTGGAATGCCATCACGGTCAGGAAAAAGAGGTGGTGAACCGTGCTCTGACTTGGAAGTCTTTTGCATGATGTAACCTGCATCACCTGCAGTCACGGGTCTTTGGACAAAGCTGGTGACACAGCCACTCCTGGGTTCAACAGGGCAGGGCATGCCATCCTCCTGCAGGGAAGGGCATGGCAGAGGGGGACATGATGATGTTGCCTGTCCTAAGAGTGAAGGACAAGTGAGTGGAGGACAGAGAAAGAAGCTGGGAGAGGTACAGGTGTGGTGGCAGGTTACAAGAAACCAGAATTCAGGAGAAAAGAAGCAAGTGAAAACTTCCAGTGCAGAGTTCCCAAAAGACCAGGTAGGTCTCATCTTCATCTTTATAGTACTTGTTTGCTTTGCTATAACCTAAATAACCTCAGATATGCAGATGACACCACCCTTATGGCAGAAAGTGAAGAGGAACTCAAGAGTCTCTTGATGAAAGTGAAAGAGGAGAGTGAAAAGGTTGGCTTGAAGCTCAACATTCAGAAAACAAAGATCATGGCATCTGGTCCCATCACTTCATGGGAAATAGATGGAAAAACAGTGGAAACAGTGTCAGACTTTATTTTGGGGGGCTCTAAAATCACTGCAGATGCTGATTGCAGCCATGAAATTAAAAGACACTTACTCCTTGGAAGGAAAGTTATGACCAACCTTGATAGTATATTAAAAAGCAGAGACATTACTTTGCCAACCAAGGTCCGTCTAGTCAAGGCTATGGTTTTTCCCATGGTCATGTATGGATGTGAGAGTTGGACTGTGAAGAAAGCTGATTGCCGAAGAATTGATGCTTTTGAACTGTGGCGTTGGAGAAGACTCTTGAGAGTCCCTTGGACTGCAAGGAGATCCAACCAGTCCATTCTAAAGGAGATCCATCCTGGGTATTCATTGGAAGGACTGATGCTAAAGCTGAAACTGCAATACTTTGGCCACCTCATGTGACGAGTTGACTCACTGGAAAAGACTCTGATGCTGGGAAAGGTTGGGGGCAGGAGGAGAAGGGGACGACAGAGAATGAGATGGCTGGATGGCATCACCAACTCCGTGGACATGAGTTTGAGTGAACTCCGGGAGTTGGTGATGGACAGGGAGGCCTGGCGTGCTGTGATTCATGGGGTCGCGGAGAGTCGGACACGACTGAGCGACTGAACTGAACTGAACTGAACTCCTAATTCTGAAGCATCTAAGTCCATCACGTACTTAAATGCTTTCTGTGTTTTTGCAGGAAATCAGGGAAAGGAGATGAATTTCATACTTGGAGTGCACAGCGCAGGGAAGAGACCAGCCATGGGAGGAAGAAACCCATGAGAACAGAAGTTGAGCAAAAGCAGAAAACTAGAGAGGGATGTGACTGAGAAATTATGCCCCTGGGAGTTCTCAGAAATCTAGAGAGGGGCATTGAAACTCCCATGGATACGGAATTAGAGGCTTGAACTTATTTCTCTACATCTCAGCCTTCTTGGCTAAGATCCAGGCTACATCTATGACAAGCATGCATTTCTTAAATTGTAAACTAATTAGCAAATATTATGGTAGTTTTAAGAACTCCAGGCAGGGCCATCAGCTGTGAGACAGCTAAAGCCGGGCAGGTAAGTAGAGGAATGGTGTTCTGCTGAGTTCTTCTTAGTGTTGCCATAAAGTTACTCAGGAGATCATTGAATATTTTTAACCCTTGTGTATTGCAAAGAGTGTAACTGGGTTTTCTTTGTAGCTAATAAAGGCAATGGATTTAATAAATATCACCCAAAATTTTATTTCAAATCTCAGAGACATAATTTTAGATGTTAAATCTAAGCAATTCTCTAAGAATAAAAAAAGCCTCAAGATAAAGATTTAACCCAGAGTCAACGTCACTGTTGGGTGTCACCCCCACACAGGGACTTCAATCAGTTACACAACATCAGCAAGCAAGAACTGTATACCAGTGCATACACTGAAATAAGAGCATTTAAAGTGTGTTTAGACACATAAACCAATGCAAATGAGAACGCACAAGTCTACACAAAGTCTTTGCCTTCTAGAGCTGATGCGGATGGTGACTGAGGCCGCAAAATTAAAAGATGTTCACTCCTTGGAAAGAAAGTTATGACAAACCTAGACAGTGTAGTAAAAACCAGAGACATCACTTGGCCGACAAAGGTCTGTCTAGTCAAAGCTATGGTTTTCCCAGTAGTCGTGTACGGATGTGACAGTTGGACCACAAAGAAGGCTGAGTGCCGCAGAATTGATTCTTTTGAATGGTGGTGCTGGAGAAAATTCTTAAGACACAAGGAGATCAAACCAGTCAATCCTGCAGGAAATCAGCCCTAAACATTAATTGGAAAGACTGATGCTGAAACTCCAATACTTTGGTCACCTGATGGGAAGAACTGACTCACTGGAAAAGACCCTGATGCTGGGAAAGATTGAATGAAGAGATGAAGGGGGTGACAGAGGATGAAATGGTTGGATGGCATCATCAACTCGATGGACGTGAGTTTGAGCAAACTCAGGGAGGTAGTGGAGGACAGGGAAGCCTGGTGTGCTGCAGTCCATGAGGTCTCAAAGAGTCAAACCTGACTTAGTGACTGAACCATAAGTGAGAAACCAAGCCAACCAATCTCAAAACAAAATGTGAGGAAATTAAATTTTGCATGGGGTCACCAAGAGAGGCCTCCTCTGAATTTGGAAATTCAACATGTGCCACGTGCCAATGATGCATTTGACATTGCATATCTGTGTGCACCCTTCTGTCAACATACAGACACAACCCTAGAGCAGGTAAATACCACGTCCTCATCTGTTAGTATTCAGTCAATGGTTTCAGTTCAGTTCAGTTCAGTTCAGTTGCTCAGTTGTGTCCGACTCTTTGCAACCCCATGAACCGTAGTACACCAGGCCTCCCTGTCCTTCACCAACTCCCGGAATTTACCCAAACTCATGTCCTTTGAATCGGTGATGCCATCTAACCATCTCATCCTCTGTCATCCCCTTCTCCTCCTGCCCCCAATCCCTCCCAGCATCAGGGTCTTTTCAAATGAGTCAGCTCTTCACATCAGGTGGCCAAAATATTGGAGTTTCAGCTTCAACATCAGTCCTTCCAAAGAACACCCAGGACTGATCTTCTTTAGGATGGACTGGTTGGATCTCCTTAGAGTCCAAGGGACTCTCAAGAGTCTTCTCCAACACCACAGTTCAAAAGCATCAATTCTTCTGCGCTCAGCTTTCTTTATAGTCCAACTCTCACATCCATACATGACCACTGGAAAAACCATAGCCTTGACTAGACAGACCTTTGTTGGCAAAGTAATGTCTCTGCTTTTTAATAGGCTGTCTAGGTTGGTCATAACTTTCCTTCCAAGGAGTAAGCGTCTTTTAATTTCATGGCTGCAATCAGCATCTGCAGTGATTTTGGAGCCCCCCAAAATAAAGTCTGACACTGTTTCCACTGTTTCCCCATCTCTTTCCCATGAAGTGATGGGATCAGATGCCATGATCTTAGTTTTCTGAATGTTGAGCTTTTAAGCCAACTTTTTCACTCTCCTCTTTCACTTTCATCAAGAGGCTCTCTAGTTCCTCTTCACTTTCTGCCATAAGGATGGTGTCATCAGAATATCTGAGGTTATTGATATTTCTCCCAGCAATCTTGATTCCAGCTTGTGCTTCTTCCAGCCCAGCGTTTCTCATGATGTACTCTGCATATAAGTTAAATAAGCAGGGTGACAATATACAGCTTTGACGTACTCCTTTTCCTATTTGGAACCAGTCTGTTGTTGCATGTCCAGTTCTAACTGTTGCTTCCTGACCTGCATACAATGGTTTGGGTTTCCTTAAAGATAAACTTTATTGATACATTGAGGATTTGAGAATAGATGGTTTATTTAGGAGGTGATTCCAATATGCATTCTTATGAGGGAGGAAGTGAGATTGGAGAGAAAAAGTAGCCAATATGCAGTGTGTTAGCAAGCAAAAAACTCCACTGAGATAATGAGATAGTTGGAGCATAATCCTAACCCAGAAACACAGAGCCAATGTAGAATACTTGTGTCAAGAGTATAAGCAGAAGGGGCAAGGGAGCTGGGGTATTGCTACCCCAACTGCCTTCGACCATTCGTTTCACGCTTCTGGAGGCAGAGGACTAATTTTCTAGTACTTCCTGCTTGCCACCTCCAAAGCCCTCAGACAGAGAGATGCAGAGACTGGCATAAATCAGCCATGGTGGACCATAATGTCCTAAACCAAAGAGACACAGTTGGGGCGCTGACAGCCACCTCTGCTTCCACTGCATCTCTTGTCTTCCAAACAGTCTGTTTGTCTGGTCCTTTATGTTCTAGTATGTCTTGCCGACTTTTATGCAGATTTTGACAAGGGCTAGGAAACCACAATGTTGGGGTCTTGTTCCCCCAGCTTACGTCTTTTGTCCTCTGCTCTGCACTGTCTTGTTTCAAGAACTGACATCAGGTGCCTACCAACCAATAGGGTCTGAAGTAGGTGCCACAGAATAACCAAGACAGAAGCTATAAGTGATCAAAGTGTTTTCCCTCCTGATCCACAAGGAGGAAGATGCCGCTGTAATTAGCCCCATGGTGGAACAACTGTCAGCCAGCCAGCTGCTTCGTTCTGCCAACGTCGTCTCCACCCTTATTCTGAGATGCTTGCTCCCTGCAGGAGAGGAGCCCCATCTGCTCTCTAGAAAAGCCTCATCAGAGACCTTCAGATGTAAATAAAGCCTTGGCTGAAGCAAGCCCCGCTCAGAATAGCAAGTATCGAAGAAGCAGATCTACGCGGCTCTGTCTTCCCAGCAAGTAAACTGCTGCTACAGTGCCCACCACACCACTCCTTAATTATCTCAGGGCAGCACAGAAGCCGGAAAGCCCCAGTCATGAACTTTTATGGTGGATGCTTCCCAAGCGGCTGACCATGCCCTGCCCTACTCTTCAGAGCTGGCAAGTGATACACCCAGAGCTTGCAAAGGGTTTGAAAAGTGGAAGGTGGCCACAGTCCATCTAAGACAGTGATTCTCAACCAGGGGTGTTTTTGCTCCTCCCTGGGGCTTCCCAGGTGTCACAGTGGTAAAGAATCCACCTGCCAATGCAGGAGATTTGGGTTCAAACCATGGGTCAGGAAGATCCCCTGGAGGAGGAAATGGCAATGCACTTAGCATTCTTAGTATTCTTGCCTGGAAATCCCACGGACAGAGGAGCCTGGCGGGCTACAGTCCAGGGGGTTGCAGAGTTAGACATGACTGAGTGACGAGAACACAGGCATCTACCAGGAGACACTTGGAAATGGAGACGTCTGGAGAAACAGATGATAGTGGCATCTAGCAGGCAGAAGCCATGAAAGCTGCTGAGTATTCCCCAAAGACCTTCTACCCACACAGCAGACATCTGAGGGTCTGGCTAAGAAGATTCTGGGACTTGGGTTCTCTGTTCCCTGACACTGACAGCTGGAGCCCCATTGCTGATGTCCTGGCCATCTGGCAATAGTGAGACGGAGGCTTCTCTGTTTGCTGGCTGACATGGCAGATAAGCTCCATGTCAGAGTACCACTTCCCCACAGCAAAGTCATCTCTATGCTTGGGGTTAGAATGAACAATCTGAAAGTTTGGGCACTGAAATCTGGGGATGGTTCACTTGGGACTGTCCTGGTTTTCTTTTTTTATCTTTTTTTTTTGGGGGGAGGATAATTGCTTTACAACCTTGTGCTGGTTTCTGCTGCACCACAATGTGTAAATCAGTTGTGTTTGAGTGTGAGTGTGTGTGTGTGTGCTCAGTCATTCAGTCACGTCCAACTCTTTGCAGCACCATGGACTGTAGCCCACCAGGCTTCTTTGTCCATGGAATTTTTCAGGCAAGAATACAGAAGTGGGTTGCTAGTTCCTTCTCCAAGGGATCTTCCTGACCCAGGGATTGAAATTGCATCTCTTTCATCTCTTGCTTTGGCAGACAGGCTCTTTACCACTAGCACTACCGGATAATCAGCTATATGTATACATAGATCCCCTCCCTCTCGAGCCTCCCTCCCACCCCCACCCCACCTCCATAGGTTGTCCTAGTTTTAAAAATGAAAGTCCTGCACCCTAGGAACCCCCCAGGAGGGTGTCCCACCTACCTGGGTGAGCGAGGTGGAAGCAGCTGGATAGAGGAGGGCAGAGCAGAGTTGCTGTTTCTGCTCTTCACTCTGGTTCACTCAGGTCAGCCTGTTTCTTCCTGATGAGAGAGAGAATTGCTTCTTGGGTTTGGGTCTGGAAGTCCAGCTAAGAAACTCAGACTCGATAGTTTCATGCCATGTGATTAGGTTCAACAGACCTCCTCAGAGCATTGCAACATACATCCCACTCCTGGCCAGGGGTGCAGAAGACACTAGACCACGGCTCCCCACTGGAGGACCTCTGGGTCTGGTGACGTGTGAAAATACAGAGACAGTGCCATGTAGCAAGAGTTTTGACAGAGGGCTGGGCTGCGAAGGAGATGGAAGAGGCAGTCAGGGAAGGTTTCCTGAAGGAGTTGGTGCCTGAAAATGTGGGTTTAAGGGACAGAGAAATTTGCTAGGTAGAAAGGGAGGTTTAAGGAAATATTTTCCTGCTGATGAAACAAGAAGATAAAGACATTGACAAGCCTTGACGATACTTAAAGTCTTAGAGTGGAGTGAAGTGTGATTCTCTTTGACCATGAAATGAAAGTACATCTGTATGTTAGAATGTGGGCTTACAAGTTTTCAGATGGATCCTCAGCTACTGCCCCATTTTTCTTTTTCATAATCTCTGCTTTAGGATAATGAAACAGAGATTATTATTCCAGTTCACATTTGGAAGAGCTGGCCCCACAGATTTAAGCAATGTGTACAGCTCACATGTCTAGTTAAAGTCTCCAGGGTTGTGTGTTTTTTTTTTTAGTTTTCATTTGATAATCTTATAAATGATTTTAATTTTACCATAAGCATGCATTTCTTTTGTGAAACAAAATAAGGCAAATAAACTACAATGTGAAATCTAGAAAAAATGGTATAGACGATCTTTCCTGAAAAGCAGAAATAAAGACTCAGATGTAGAGAACAAACATATGGACACTAAGTGGGAAGAGAGGGCTGGGATGAATTAGGAGGTTGGGACTGACACGTACACTACTATGTAAAAAATATATAACTAATGAGAACCTACTGTACAGCTCAGGGAGCTCTACTCCATGCTCCGTGGTGACCTGAATGGGAAGGTAATCCAAAATAGTGGGTATATATGTATACATACAGCTGCTTCACTTTGCTGCACAGAAGGCCTCCAAGTTTTGACCTTGAGGGAGGCTGCTGAGGGCAGTGTGGATCTCCTGGACTTTGGAACTAGAAAGACCTTGCAGGATTTGAGATCCTTGACTTATTAACTCCGTGAACTAAAGCAAAATTCTGAGTCACAGTTCTCTCTTGAAGGAAATCCAAAATAGAGGGGACACATGTATACATATGGCTGATTCACTTTGCTGCACAGCAGAAACAAACAGCATTGTAAAGCAACTATACTCCAATAAAAAGAGAGAGAGAGAAACCAAAAAAACAAAATGATCTCTACAAGTTTGAGTTCTTAATTATGAATTTCAAAGGATAAGTTTGTTGTTAAACTGAAGTTTTCCACTGTTAAGATCTTTTTTTGTGGTTTTGCTTGCTTGTGTTTCTCCAACTTGATTCTCAGTGTGTTCAAACTAATTAAACAACCTTTCTTCAAAGATGAGAAAGCCGACATGCTTTTGAGGGGATGCTAATTACACTTGATATCTTCTTTAATAATATGAGATTAAAAAGAACTGAAAGTAAGGTTTTTAAGTTCACAAGACAACCATGGCAATGACACACCGATCTAGACTGGATCTGTAGACTTGTTTACTTGGATCCTATCTTTGTGGGGTGTTTATATATATATTGAAACCAAGGAGCAGAAGATGTTATCAGTGATGAGCCATTTCAAATGGTGATGCAGTGCAACCTCTGTCACTGGCACTTAGGGTGCTTCCATGTCTTAACTACTGTAAACAGCGCTTCAGTGAATATTCGGGTGCATGTATCCTTTCGGATCATGTTTTTCTACAGGTATATTGGGCTGGGGTTTTCTTATGTGCCCTGCAGTGTTCCATTCCTATGCCATCTCATCTGCACCAGATTCTTGCCCTAAAATTTTCCATTTTAGTCTCAGTCTGTGCTCATGCTTTGCTCCAAACACAAACTGAATTCTAGGCCTTTCTTTTGAAAGCCCTGGAGTAGGACGTATTCTCTATAACTGGACAATTTTTTGCAGCTGTGTTCCTCTGTATTAATACCCATCTGGACCCATGAGGGAGAATTTATAGCCCTTGGAAGGAAAAAAATCTCTTCTTACTTCTGGTCAGTTCTAAAAACATGATCCCCTTGTTGCTCAATCCCAGGCCTGCCCGGGAACACTGTTAACCAGTCTTTTGGCCAGTATGGTCAGAACAGGAAGGTTTAATCATTCATGCCCATGGCTTTTGTGTTACCATAGCAACCATTTTTTGTTTCAATCATCTGTCTACATCTCTCTCCCCTTGAGGTTGTATACTCTTAAGAACACCAGTGAGGTGTTCCATTTTCTCATTCCTAGCACCAACACAGAGACCAACACAGAATAGACACTTGCAGTTTGTTGAGTGAATGAGGAAAGGCATTTGTGTTCAAGAGGCTGTCCCATGAAGATGTACCATGTTATTCATTTCTGCATCTTATTGACTAGCATAGCACCTGGCTGGGATACAAACATGAATGCCTTCTGGACAAGGAAGATGGTCAAAATGAATAAAAACCACTGAGTGTGGTGGGATGTTCAGAGCAGGAGGCCACCTGCCCTTCTAAAAAGAGAAAGAAGGCCTTCCCTGGTGGTCTACTGGCTCAGACTCCTTGCTTGAGGAGGCCCAGGTTTGATCCTTGGTCAGGGAACTCAATCCTGCATGCCTCAACTAAGAGTTCAAAAGCCACAACTAAAAAATCCTGCAAGCTGCATCTAGGACCCTGCACAGTCAAATAAATAAATACTTTTTTAAAAAATAAAGAGAAAAATGGCCCTCAGCTCCTGCTGATTGTTGGCCCCTAAAAACACAGGCCCACTGTGGCCAAATCCTTTTTCTTTTTCAAGAAAATAGAGAAATTTCCCTGTTCACATCCTATCGAATGGTCTGCTCTGTGCCTCCAGCAGATGATCCACAATTCAGTTCAGTTCAGTTCAGTGGCTCAGTCACGTCCGACTCTTTGTGACCCCATGGAGCACAGCATGCCAGGCCTCCCTGTCCATCACCAACTCCTGGAGTTTACCCAAACTCATCTCCATTGAGTTGGTGATGCCATCCAACCATCTCATCCTCTGTCGTCCCCTTCTCCTCCTGCTTTCAATCTTTCCCAGCATCAGGGTCTTTTCCAATGAGTCAGCTCTTCACATCAGGTGGCCAAAATATTGGAGTTTCAGCTTCAACATCAGTCCTTCCAATGAACACTCAGGACTGATCTCCTTTAGGATGGACTGGTTGGATCTCCTTGAAGTCCAAGGGACTCTCAAGAGTTTTCTCCAACACCACAGTTCAAAAGAATCAATTCTTCGGCGATCAGCTTTCTTCATAGTCCAACTCTCACATCCATACATGACTACTGGAAAATCCATAGCCTTGACTAGATAGACCTTTGTTGGCAAAGTAATGTCTCTGCTTTTTAATATGCTATCCAGGTTGGTCATAACTTTCCTTCCAAAGAGTAAATGTCTTTTAATTTCATGGCTGCAGTCACCATCTGCAGTGATTTTGGAGCCCCCCAAAATGAAGTCAGCCACTGTTTCCACTATATCCCCATCTATTTGCCATGAAGTGATGAGACCAGGTGCCATGATCTTAGTTTTCTGAATGTTGAGTTTTAAGCCAACTTCTTCACTCTCCTCTTTCACTTTCATCAAGAGGCTCTTTAGTCCTTCTTCACTTTCTGCCATAAGGGTGGTGTCATCTGCATATATGAGGTTATTGATATTTCTCCTGGCAATTTTGATTCCAGCTTGTGCCTCATCCAGCCCAGCATTTCTCATGATGTACACTGCATATAAGTTAAATAAGCAGGGTGACAATATACAGCCTTGATATACTCCTTTCCTGATTTGGAACCAGTCTGTTGTTCCATGTCCAGTTCTAACTGTTGCTTCCTGATCTGCATACAGATATCTCAAGAGGCAGGTCAGATGGTCTGGTGTTACCATCTCCTGAAGAATTTTCCACAGTTTGCAGTGATCCACACAGTCAAAGGTTTTGGCATAGTCAATAAAGCAGAAGTAGGTGCTTTTCTGGAACTCTCTTGCTTTTTTGATGGTCCAGCAGATATTGGCAATTTGATCTCAGGTTCCTCTCCCTTTTCTAAAACCAGCTTGAACATCTGGAAGTACATGGATCATGTATTGCTGAAACCTGGCTTTGAGAATTTTGAGCACTACTTTACTAGCGTGTGAGATGAGTGAAATTGCGCGGTAGTTTGAGCATTCTTTGGCATTGCCTTTCTTTGGGATTGGAATAAAAACTGACATTTTCAAGTCCTGTGGCCGCTGCTGAGTTTTCCAAATTTGCTGGCATATTGTGCAGCACTTTCACAGCATCATCTTTTAGGATTTGAATTAGCTCAACTGGAATTCCATCACCTCCACTAGCTTTGTATGTAGTGATGCTTCCTAAGGCCCACTTGACTTCACATTCCAGGATGTCTGGCTCTAGGTGAGTGATCACACCATCGTGATTATCTGGGTCCTGAAGATCTTTTTTTGTACAGATTTTCTGTGTATTCTTGCCAACTCTTCTTAATATCTTCGCTTCTGTTAGATCCATACCATTTCTTTTTTAAAAATTTTATTTATTTATTTTTTATTGGAGGCTAATTATTTTACAATATTATATTGGTTGGTTTTGCCATACATTGACATGAATCTGCCCCATGTGTACATGAGTTCCCCTTCCTGAACCCTCCTCCCCTTATCCTCCCTCTGGGTCATCCCCACATACCAGCCCCGAGCATCCTGTAACATGCATCGACCCTGAACTGGCGATTTGTTTCACATATGATAACATACATGTTTCAATGCCATTCTCCCAAATCATCCCACTCTCACCCTCTCCCACAGAGTCCCAAAGACTGTTCTATACATCTGTGTCTCTTTTGCTGTCTCGTATACAGGGTTATCATTTGCATCTTTCTAAATTCCATATATATGCGTTAGTATACTGTATTGGTGTTTTTCTTTCTGGCTTACTTCACTCTGTATAATAGGCTCTAGTTTCATCCACCTCATTAGAACTGGTTCAAATGCATTCTTTTAAATGGCTGAGTAATACTCTATTGTATATATGTACCAAAGCTTTCTTATCCATTCGTCTGCAGATGGACATCTAGGTTGCTTCCATGTCCTGGCTATTAAAAATAGTGCTGTAATGAACATTAGAGTACATGTGTCTCTTTCAATTCTGGTTTCCTTGGTGTGTATGCCCAGGAGTGCGATTGCTGGATCATATGGCAGTTCTATTTCCAGTTTTTTGAGGAATCTCCATACTGTTCTCCATAGTGGCTGTACTAGTTTGCATTCCCACCAACAGTGTAAGAGGGTTCCCTTCTCTCCACACCCTCTCCAGCATTTATTGCATGTAGACTTTTGGATAGCAGCCATTCTGACTGGTGTGAAATGGTATCTCATTGTGGTTTTGATTTGCATTTCTCTGATTATGAGGGATGTTGAGCATTTTTTCATGTGTTTGTTATCCATCTTTATGTCTTCTTTGGAGAAATGTCTGTTTAGTTCTTTGGCCCATTTTTTGATTGGGTCATTTATTTTTCTGGAATTGAGCTGCAGGAGCTGCTTGTATATTTTGGAGATTAATCCTTTATCAGTTGCTTCATTTGCTATTATCTTCTCCCATTCTGAAGAAATTATTATTATTATTTTCACCTTGCTTATAGTTTCCTTTGCTGTGCAGAAGCTTTTGATTTTAATTAGGTCCCATTTGTTTATTTTTGCTTTTATTTCCCATATAATGGGAGGTGGGTCTTGGAGGATCCTGTTGTGATTTATGTCGGAGTGTGTCTTGCCTACATTCTCCTCTAGGAGTTTTATAGAATCCGGTCTTACATTAAGCTCTAATCCATTTTGAGTTTGTTTTGGTGTATGGTGTTAGGAAGTGTTCTAGTTTCATTCTTTTACAAGTGGCTGACCAGTTTTACCAGCACCACTTGTTAAAGAGACTGTCTTTTCTCCATTTTATATTCTTGCCTCCTTTGTCAAAGATAAGGTGTCCATAGGTGTGTGGATTTATCTCTGGGCTTCTATTTTGTTCCATTGATCTATATTTCTGTCTTTATGCCAGTACCATACTGCCTTGATGACTGTGGCTTTGTAGTAGAGCCTGAAGTCCGGCAGGTTAATTCCCCCAGTTCCATTTTTCTTCCTCAAGATTGCTTTGGCTATTCGAGGTTTTTTGTATTTCCATACAAATTGTGAGATTATTTGTTCTAGCTCTGTGAAAAATATCATTGGTAGCTTGATAGGGATTGCATTGAATGTATAAATTACTTTGGGTAATATACTAATTTTTACAATATTTATTCTTCCAATCCACGAACACGGTATATTTCTCCATCTATTAGTGTCCTCTTTGTTTACTTTCACTAGTGTTTTATAGTTTTCTATGTACAAGTCTTTTGTTTCCTTAGGTAGATATATTCCTAAGTATTTAATTCTTTTCATTGCAACAGTGAATGGAATAGTTTCCTTAATTTCTCTTTCTAATTTCTCATTATTAGTGTATAGGAATGTAAGGGATTTCTGTGTGTTGATTTTATATCCTGCAACTTTACTGTATTCATTGATTAGCTCTAGTAGTTTTCTGATACAGTCTTTAGGGTTTTCTGTGTAGAGGATCATGTCATCATCGAACAGTGAAAGTTTTACTTCTTCTTTTCCAATTTGTATTCCTTTTATGTCTTTTTCTGCTCTGATTGCTGTAGCCAAAAAACTTCCAGAAGTATGTTGAATAGTAGTGGTGAGAGTGGGCACCCTTGTCTTATTCCTGACTTTAGGGGAAATGCTTTCAGTTTTTCACCCTTGAGGATAATGTTTGCTGTGGGTTTGTCATATATAGCTTTTATTATGTTGCGATATGTCCCTTCTATTCCCACTTTCTGGAGGGATTTTTATCATAAATGTAGATCCATACCATTTCTTATTGAGCCCATCTTTGCATGAAATGTTCCCTTGGTATCTCTAGTCTTTCCTATTCTGTTGTTTTCCTCTATTTCTTTGCACTGATCACTGAGGAAGGCTTTCTTATCTCTCCATCCACAATTGGCCGATGACTAAGAGGCAAGGGTCCCAGGTACTACGTCATCCCAGTTTAAACGGTGACTTGATCCTGGGACCGCCCGCCCAACCCCCAGCCTGAGCTGCCTGAATTTCCACAGAGTTTGCCCTGGCTTCAGAAGCGTGGACTCCAGGGGTTTCTCATCTCTTTTCCCCTGTCAGAGTCTATGAGTAGTTTCACATCATTGCTCTAATCCAGGGTCTAACATCGGGTTTCTAGTCTCTTAAGACCAGCTTCAGCTTTATAAACTAGCAGGCTATATTTCAAAGCTGGTTCCTGAAGTTAAAGTGTATCTTTTGTATCAGGACATATGTCTACTGTATCCATTTGTGAAGCCCTCATTCCAGTGGATGGGCCCTTGCTCAGCCTTGTTTGTGGCTGTTGTTGTTCAGTTGCTAAGTCGTGTCTGACTCTTTGTACCGCATGGACTGCAGCACGTATGCCAGGCCTTCCTATTCCTCACTGTCTCCAGGAGTTTGCCCAAGTTCATGTCCATTGAGTTGGCGATGCCGTCCTACCATCTCACCCTCTGCCACCCTCGTCTCCTCCTGCCCTCAATCTTTCCCAACATCAGGGTCTTTTCCAATGAGATGGCCGTTTGCATCAGGTGGCCAAAGTATTGGAGCTTCAGGTTCAGCACTTCTCCTTTTAATGAATATTGAGGGTTGATTTGTGTGTTAGGTGGGCCCAGTTGTAAGATGAAAGTGTGTGTTCACTGTTAGCAAGTTGATGCCTCAAAGACCTCCTTGTGCTCTGAGACACAAAATCTCTCTGTTATTAAAGCCGATGGCAGACCTCTTCACGTCACAAAGCATTCCCAAGGAATCAGAAGCTACTGATGTGTATCAGCAATTTAAATGGTTTTGTCTGTAGGCATTAAGTTGCAATTATCTGCATTAAATTCATTAACTATTGTACCACCTAATTATCCCATGTTTGCGAAGGTTTGAAAATTCCGTCTTTCCCTTCCTAAGCAAAATCATTTTGCACGGACCACGTATCTGTCTCCATGCCTCGTCAATGCTTCCAGATGGCAGGCATGCCAGGTCATGGCAGAATGGCCTCGGAAGCTCAGGAACTGACTCAACCTGAACAGGGGAGAAACAATGAAAGGAAGGCAGCCTGGGGTCCAGAGACACCAGAGGGGGCTGTACCATCCCTGCTCTTGCCTTCAGATCAAGCCCAGTCTCCCTTTTTCCTGGACTCTTGATACATTTAAGCCTGGCTACCACCCCAGCAGTCCCATGTGCTGTGAGGACCTTCACATCAGAAGTAAACACCTATGAGTAGACCTTCACAGGGACCCACTGTGCAGTGAACACACTAAAAAACGGAGAGGACAAGGGATATTCGGACATGGAAAAATAATTGGGAAAGTCTATACGCCCAGCTGTTCATTTTTTGAAAAAATCATTAAGAGAAGTAAGGATGTCTACAATATAGTAATAACAGAACTGGAGAAAATAGAACTGACTGTTTAAAATTAATTTGTTTAACTTGAATGAAGCTGTAGTCCACAAATAAGCTACAGATAACTAAAACTGGGGCAAGGGGGTGGGGAGGAAGGGAAGGTGAAGAAAAATAAAGTAGCATCAAAACCCAGATTTTACTAATGAAGAAAGGGCTGAGAAAGAAGGACAAAGGGAAAGAAGCCAAACCTGTAAAAATCTTTCATCAGCTCTGAAGGGGAGTCAAAAGTTGTACTTGTTTAGAAAGATTAAAAAAGATGATTATAGCTTTAAGAAGGTTTATGGAATGTCTCATTCATTGATTGTAAATGAGTTTTTAAGAATCAGAGTTACTTTTTAAAATTCTATAAGACAGAAAATGAAGTATAAAACAATTATTTATCAAAACACACATCAAAAATCAAAAGGAGGACAAGTAGACATAAAGTGGGATGACAGACGGTAAACACAGTGTGGTGTTTATAAAAATGGATGTAAGTAGAGACTTCCCAGGCGGTCCAGTGATTAGGACTCCATGCTTCCAATGTAGGGGGCATGGGTTCAATCCCTAGTTGGGGAACTAAGATTCTACATGTATCGTGGCATGGCAAAAAAAGAAGTGGCCTATCAAGCTATTTAAGTGTTTTTTCCACCTCTTTTTGGCCCTGCTATGTGGCTTGTGGGACCTTAGTCCCCTGATCAGTGATTGAATCCAGGCCATGGCAGAGTGCAGGGTCCTAACCACAGAACTGCCAGGGAATTCTCTAAAGGTTGTATTTTTTTTAAAAGTTTCTGTTAAGTTGCCCATAAGATATGTTTCTTCAGCAGAAAGATTCTAGAAGTTAAAAATGAATTCATGGACCAGAAAACACCTGTCAAATTCAAACCAAGGAATAGTCAGATTAATTCTGGACAGCACAGTGTTAAGTAGAAGTTTTACCTAAGACTTGCAAGCACATAAAGCGAAAAGCTATAAAAATACACAAGAAATGAAACAAAGACAAGCTTTTTTGTTTTTGTTGAGAGGAAGAAAGTAATTTAGCTTTATCAGTCTGTTACAGATTCAAGTAGACAGAGATTAAATAAAGATGTAGAAAAAAATGAGACACAATGAATGCAGTCCATCTAACAGACTTAAACTAAATTTCGTAATCCACAAATATGGATTACTTTTTCTTTTGAAGTATATATACCTGGTCTATAAACAAACAAACAAAAAAAGATCACATACTAAATCATATCTATAAACACAAGAGCAGAAGTTTTATAGAGAATACTTTAAGATCACAATACAGTAACTTTAAAAATTCAAATAGATATTAAAAAAATACTCAGATATCTAGAACCTAAGAAAAATAATTTACACACTGCTCAGATGAAGAGAAAGTTGAAACCAGGAAAGAGAGAGCAAGAGATAGTGAAAAATGGGAGAATGGAAAGTGAGAATGAACTTAGCACTTTTGGAACAGAAAATCACAACAAGGGAAAAATAAAAGAAATAAAACAATATCTATAACCTTGGAACATTTGGTGAGTTTCTCTGTGACCCACTTTCCCATGTTTCTCATCTGTAAAATATGGGTAACATTTTTATAGGGTTGTTTTAAAAATTCATTTCCATAATGCCCGATAAAGCTTAAAGCACAGTGTCTGGTGAAATGCTGATACAGGCTGAATGAATCTTCAGTGGCTGAAGTGGTAGCGTTTATGTAAGAATGGTAGTGGTAATGGCAGTGTTATTGATACTGAAAGCTATGACTTTGAAAGGCAAACAGAACAATCAAACCAAGTCCCTGGTCAACCTTTTAACAATATAAGAAATACCAAATAGATCATTAAAGATGAGAATGAGAATCTAGTAACTGACAGTAAAAGAACAGTTTTAAGTGATGACACTGTTACATGTAGTTGTAAGGTAAGAAATCTATCATCCTTTCCTCCACATCCTCACCAACATTTGTTACTTCTGGTCTTTTTGATAATAACCATTCTGACAAGTGTGAGGTGATATCTCATTGTGGTTTTGGTTTGCATTTCCCTAATAGTTAGTGATGTTGGACATGTTTTCATGCACCTGCTAGCCATCTTAATGTCTTCTTTGGGAAAATGTCTATGCAGGTCTTCTGCCCTTTTTTAACCAAGTTGTTTGGTTTTCTGCTATTGAGCTTTATGAACTATTTACATATTTTGAATATTAACCCTTTATCTGTCACATCACTTGCAAATATTTTCTCTCATTTCATAGGTTGCACTTTTGTTTTGCTGATGGTTTCCTTTACTATGCAAAGGCTTATAAGTTTGATTAGGTCCCATTTGTTTATTTTTGCTTTTATTTCCTTTGCTTTAGGAGACAGAGCCACAAAAACAGTCCTGTGATTTATGTCAAAGAGTGTTCTGCCTATGTTTTCTTCTAGGAGTCTTACATTTAGGTTTTGGTTTTGGTCTTACCTTTAGGTCTTTAATCCACTTTGAGTTTATCTTACGTGAAATTAGAGGATGTTCTGAAAATGACCATTTTTGGTATGGTAAAAATGCAATGAAGTTAATAAAAAGATTAGAAAATATATGTGTGACACTTCTAAAAACAAAGAATTAACTTCCAAAACACCTAAAGAACCTCTACAAATTAGGAAAGGAAAGAAAAGAGAATGAGCAAAGATAACAACTGGGCAATTCTGAGATATATAATGTACAGCATAAAAAGTAGAAATACCTCTATGCTCTCTAAAAGCAGAGACTTTTTTTCACAGCAAAACCAGGGAAAATATTCTAGAAGTAGCCATATCAGTTATATCTCAATGAAGTGATATTTTGGTTTTGACTCTAGCTCTCCACCCCATCTCTGCACTGTATCAGGAAGTGGAATAAACCTGTATCTGTATGTGCTGAGTCGTGTGTGACTTTTGGGATCCCATGGACTGCAGCCCACAAGGCTCCTATGTCCATGGGATTCTCCAGGCAAAAAAACTAGAGTGGGTTGCCATTTCCTTTTCCAGGGGATCTTCCCGACCCAGAGATCGAACCCTCCTCTCCTTTGTCTCCTGCATTGCAAGCGGATTCTTTACCCGCCGAGCCATATCTGTATATCTTACACTAAATGTGCTGAGCACAGAGGCCCACAGTAAATACGGAACTGCTGAATTGAATTATAAATTATACTAGGGGCATGAGAAAAAGTGGTTATTTACAAGACAGGAAATCCAACTAGAAAACTGACATATGGAAAAAGATCTGTTCTCCCCAGCGATCAAAAACATTGCAAATTAAAACAGCCGGGCATTGCCATCTTTCACCTACTTCATTAGCAAGAAGTCAAACAAGATCACAGCCTGGTGGCCTCAAGCAACAGGGCAGCTAGGTTGTGACCACTCTCGCCCCTTCATTGGAACAGAAGTTGCTGAAGATTTACTGTGATGGTTTCAGCACTGCTGTTCCTTTGATTTGCTTACAAAAAGGTGCAGTGAAAACGAGATGTAAGCACCTTGGCTGCCGGAGACCCTGAATGCCCCATCTTTCTCTCCTGCAGTTACCCAAAAACCTCGAAAGGCAGCTTTAATTTCCTCTCGCTGTTCATCTGAGATCTGGTTTCCCAGGCAGCCGAGGCACTAGGGGAACGCAGGAAAACCCATCCATCAATTTTGTGGCTGCCATAGCATGGCGATTTCGAATCTTGCAATAAAACAAGATTAATGGGCTTGACTTCAGTTGCTCTGACATTTCAGCAATGAGGGCTGTGTTTGCTAGGTTTCTACACCGCGTTCCTTCTTGTCTCCGAGCCATTTTGTCATCACCAGCCGGGTCTCTCCCACTCCCTCGGATTCCTGAAGAGAATTATGGAAAAGGAGCATGTATTGCGAGCTCAGAGGAGGGAAATAGCTCCCATTTTTGCTCATCTTCAAAGGCCAACAAGGATTTCAGTGGGAGATGGACCCTCAGAGCCATGGTTATGGGACCAAGTATTTATTATTTCATTGGTTGAGTGATCATTTCATCCAACAAAATGCACCTATCGTGTATCCAGCACCATGTAGGCCCTGGGAGAGGCAGGAGGGGATATACAAAGAATTTCAAGGTGTCTTCTCTCAAGGAGTCTGAGGGCTGCTGGCATGGTTAGAGCTCGGGGACGTGGTTCTAAATAAAAGTACAAGGGCATAGAGAACAAATGTATGGACACCAAAGGGCAAGTAGGGGAGGAATTGGGAGATTGGGATAGACATATATGTTTATACTACTATCTATAAAATAGACAACTAATGGGAACCCACAGTACAGAATGGGCTTCCCTGGTCGCTCAGATGGTAAAGTGTCTGCCTGCAACGAGGGAGACCTGGGTTTGATCCCTGGGTTGGGAAGATCCCCCTGGAGAAGGAAATGGCAACCCACTCCTGTACTCTTGTCTGGAAAGTCTCATAGACAGAGGAGCCTGGTAGGTTACAGCCCATGGGGTCACAAAGAGTCAGACACAACTGAGTGACTTCACTTTCTTTTTTTACAGTACAGTACAGGGCACTCTACTCAATGCTCCTTAGTGAACTAAATGGGAAGAAAGTCCTAAAGGGAGGGGATATATTATAGGTATGGCGGATTCATTCTGTTATACAGAGGAACCTATCAAAATGCTGTAAAGCAACTATTCTCCAATAAAAATTAATTATAAAAAAAGTACAAGGAAAGAACACATGAGTTAGAGAATTTGAGACACGTTTCTTGGGAAAAGTGGGGCTTGAGCTGGACTTTGTTTTTTATTTTCTTGGTTGTGCCACAAGGTATGTGGGATTTTAGTTCCCTGACCAGCGATTGAACCTGTGCCCCCTGCATTGGAAGCACAGTGTCTTAACCACAGGACCACCGGGGAAGTCCCTTGAGCTGGACTTTAAAAGAAGATGAGGGGACATTCTACAGGGAGGTAAACAGCATGGGGAGATTCTCGGAAGTGGAAGGCAAGACATGATGTTTGATGGGCCCAGAAATGCCTCTATGCCTTTTCATGTCCTGTGTCCTGGTCTGTAAATTTAGCTCAGACACTGAGTCCAGCATCCATCAGGAACCCTGTTCTTCCTCCAGAGCCTGTCCTTCTCAGCTCTCCCTTTTCTTTTCTTCTTTCTGTCTCTTCCCCACCTGACTTATGTTGATGTGGTTCTAGTTGCTACACTGCTTTATAGCATTTTTTTTAAAAAAATTACTTTATATTCATAGTAAATTACTATTCATACTGCCTTATCATTCTTATATTGAAATATCCATCTCCTGCAATAGTTATTGAGCAGCACGGTATCTGGAACATAGATGTTGCTGTTGTTCAGTCCCTAAGTCATGTCTGACTCTTTGCAACCCCCTGGACTGCAGCACGCCAGGCTTTTCTGTCCTTCATTATCTCATAGAGTTTGCTCAAACTCAAGTCTATTAAGACAGTGATGCCATCCAACCATCTCATCCTCTGCTGCCCACTTCTCCTTTTGCCTTCAATCTTTTCCAGCATCGGGGTCTTTTCCAATGAGTCAGCTCTTTGCATCAGGTGGCCAAAGTATTGCAGCTTCAGGATCAGTCCTTCCAATGAATATTCAATTTTTTCAATGAATATATATACTATTAACATATATGCACACAGACATACATATTTGTATATGTACATATAATCTGGATATTCATGCAATATCCCAGGAAAGATACAGAAGATTTAGTGTTGGTAGTTGCCTCTAGAGAGGGGCACTGAGTGACGGGGGCCAGAGGAAGGAGAGATCCTTTCTTTTAACTATGATCGTTTTGGTACGTTTTTAACTTTTTAGATAAATGTATCAGTTCAGTTCAGTCGCTCAGTCGTGTTCGACTCTTTGCAACCCCATGAATCACAGCACGCCAGGCCTCCCTGTCCACCACCAACTCCTGGAGTTCACTCAAACTCATGTCCACAGAGTCAGTGATGCCATCCAGCCATCTCATTCTCTGTCGGCCCCTTCTCCTCCTGCCCCCAATTCCTCCCAGCATCAGGGTCTTTTCCAGTGAGTCAACTCTTTGCATGAGGTGGCCAAAGGATTGGAGTTTCAGCTTTAGCATCAGTCCTTCCAGTAAACATCCAGGATTGATCTCCTTTAGAATGGACTGGTTGGAACTCCTTGCAGTCCAAGGGACTCTCAAGAGTCTTCTCCAGCACCACAGTTCAAAAGCATCAATTCTTCAGCGATCAGCTTTCTTCACAGTCCAACTCTCACATCCATACATGACCACTGGAAAAACCATAGCCTTGACTAGATAGACCTTGGTTGGCAAAGTAATGGCTCTGCTTTTTAATATGCTATCTAGGTTGGTCATAACTTTCCTTCCAAGGAGTAAGCGTCTTTTAATTTCATGGCTGCAATCAGCATCTGCAGTGATTTTGGAGCTCCAAAAAATAAAGTCTGACACTGTTTCCACTGTTTTCCCATCTATTTCCCATGAAGTGATGGAACTAGATGCCATGATCTTAGTTCTCTGATAAGTGTATACTGCCCACTTGAAGCAAACAGGGAGGGACTTCCCTGGCGGTCCAGGTTAGGATTCCGTACTGACAATGTAGGGGGTACGGATTCCATCCCTGGGTGGGGAGCTAAGATCCCACAGGCCATGCTGAACAGCCAGAAGATTTTTAAAAAAGAAAAGAACTGTTTTTTAAAAATGCAAATGGAAAATTCCTGAAAAGTAGGCCAGAAACTATTTCCTCTAAAACAACTACAAAAAAACTATTACAAACAAAAAGCAAACACTCCAAAGAAGAAGTTGATTAGGCAAAAGACAAGATGGAACAATTCACAAGAGAAGAATGGTCAGTAGACAACTAATTGTTCAATCTCACAAACAAACAGCCCCTCCCAAACCCAGTTTCTCAACTGAAAGTGCAGGCTGAGCAGTGATGTGCTTAGATTCTCCAGCATGGACCCCCAGTGGGAGGAGGTAAAGAGGAAGGGAGGCAGTCAGGAGAGATGTAGGGATGGAGGGGGTATGTCTGATCTGGCCCTTAGGTGGGAGCACCACACCGGAGACTGGGATGGTTTTCTTCCTTGAGCAGGAAACAGGATCCCAGGCTACAAGTTCAGTGTCCCAATCTAAGGCTTATCATCCCTCGCAGTACTTATCATCACAGCCCCATGCAAATTTCTGTGAATTGTCTTCCCCTTCCCTGTTTTAAAGTAAAGATCTTAATGAGTCAAAGAACAGAGCCTGAGGGAGAGACTCTGAATGAGCTAACTGCCTCATTCAAAAGTTAACTGTTTCTAGAACAGTGTAATGGGAGGCCTGACGTGCTGTGATTCATGGGATCGCAAAGAGTCGGACACGACTGAGCGACTGAACTGAACTGAACTGAATGGCAATTAGAAACCACCCAAATGCTTGACAATTACAAGCTGTTGTTTGCTCTCCTCGACTTTTAATATCTCACCTCATTTAATTCCCCCAATAGCCCGATAAGTTAATTTCCACTTTGTAGGTGAAGTCGTGGAGGCTCAGAGCATTTAAATAACTTTCTGAACATCTCACATGCCAAAGGTGGGGTGGACAGGACTTAAAAGCAGGCTGCACAGTCCTCTTACATGAAGTCCAGATGGAGACCATTTTCTCTCGTCCTCACAAGGCCAAGAAGAGTGTGGACAAGATGGCCAACTTAATAGTCAGGAACGGGTAGGTCTCACCCCACCTGTCACCCTCTGGACCCCCAGACACATGGATGGAGTGATGAGAAGGAGCCAGGAAAGGTCACTTGCTGACGTGAGCACAGAGATGATTAACAAATCAACGAGATGAGTTTCCATGGAAACCATCCACCTAAAGTGATACCAGTGAGTTCCTGGACGGATGAAGGACCTTCTGAAATCTTAATAACCAGCTTGAAGGAAGGCAAGCTGTCAGGCTATAAGGGAATTTTAAACACCACTGGACCAGGCAATAGAGTGGACAGGAAACTCAATTGCAGCCAAAAAACTTTTGTTGATTAGTAAGGAATTTCAGAAAAGTGAAGTTGGATGAGTCACTAGTACTTGTCCATAACTATCCAGAAGTGAGACCTATCTGGAAAGCATCACCCAGACAGTTACTGGCATCTCTCTTCCGTCAGTCCTTCTCTCACTGCCCCTCTGTGGTGCTTGATCACACCTGCCTTCCTGCCTTCCTTTCTTGCCTCTCTGCATCACTGTCTCAGTGTCCTCACCTGGGATATCTTCTCTGGGATAGCTTTCCAACTGTTTGTCTGTCTTCTTCCGTCTCTAGTGACCAAGCAGCTTGTCCAATCCTCACCCCACTTTGAGTAACTATAACCCCCTCCATCCAAGCTCAAATCACCTCCCCTTCTCCACTTCCACCTCCTCCTTCAATGCCCTTCTTGGGTCAAGAGACCACCAACCCTCCAAGTACCTTAAGAAACAGTCTCAACCATTCCTTTCATTCACCTCCAGGGTTTAATCAGTAATCATTTTTTAATTGATCTGCTTTCTCAATATCCCATAAATCTAGCCTTTCTTTCCCATCTCCTTTTATACTACCTTGATGTGGGGTCCCCAGATCTTGAACTTAAATAAAAACTGTATTGGAGTTTAGTTGCTTTATAATGTTGTGTTAGTTTCTGCTGTACAGCAAAGTGAATCAGCTGTGTGCATGCAAGCTCAGTCACTTCAGTCATGTCAACTCTGTGCGACCTTATGAGCTGTAGCTTGCCAGTCTCCTCTGTACATGGGATTCTCCAGACAAGAATACTGGAGTGGCTTGCCATTTCCTCCTCCAGGGGATTTTCCTGATCTAGAGCTCAAATCCACATCTCTTACATCTCCTGCATTGGCAAGCAGGTTCTTTACTACTAGCACTACCTGGGAAACCCTTCCCACTCAGGTCACCACAGAGCATTGGGTAGAGTTCCCTGTGCTATACAGGAGGTTCTTATTAGTATTCTTTTTTTTCTAATCAATAGTATAAATGTGTCAATCCCAATCTCCCAACTTATCCCATCCTCTCTTCCCCTCTTGGTCTGTGTCTCTATTTCTGCTTTGCAAATAAGATCATCTATACCATTTTTCTAGATTCCACACTGACTCTGACCCCCCTACCCCCAGAGGTTAAGCTTTCCTTGACTTCCTGGAAAACACACTTTCTCCTCAGCTATGTGCTCATAGCTCTTTTTTTCATCAAAAAAAGACAAGGGATAAAAGTAACAGTAGCCAGCATTTACTGGGTGCTCCTGAGTCATGCACTGGACTCACAACTACTCTGGTGCGTTATTTCAGTGAATCCTCACCATAGACCTCTGAACTCACCTGCCTTAAAGGCAAAGAAGCCATCATCAACACGTTTATTCTATATTGCCTGGGTTTTTTGTTTTGTTTAGACATTTTTTTAATGTGGATCATTTTTTTAAAGTCTTTATTGAATTCTGTCTCTAAACCATCTTCACCAGAATAGATGAGCAATGCACTAAGACTTGACTTTTCCTTTATTTCAGGTTCCCTCCCATCTAGCCATTTCTTGGGGTCTAGTTTGATCTCACGCTCATATCTACGTATGCCATGTTGACAGGCTGGCTGGCTCAACAAACCAAGTCTTTCTTGCGTTAAGGCAACAAAGGTCCTTCCCTGGCAGTCCAGTGGATAAGATACTTCCCTTCCACTGCAGAGGGCATGGTTTCCATCCCAGGTCAGGAAACTAAGATCCCATATTCCACGAGGTACAGACAAAAAATTGGAAAAGAAAGAAAGAAAACAACCAAGAAACTGGCTTATGATTAACAAGGAAATGACTACATGGGAGAAATTTTCCAGACTGCCATCCAACAATTTATATACGGGCAGATGAGGGTACTGTTTAGATGGCCACACCACAATATTGACTTCCTGAGATGAAATATCAGAGCTAGACGCAGGACTTAAAGAGATCAATCTCACTGAGCCTGGCTGCACAGAACTGTTTTGTAGTGTGATTCAGCCCAAAAAGCTCGGTTACTTTTTTAATGCATCTGAGTCTGTGCTTCGTTTTTCATTAAATCTGTCATTTGACAAATGCAGGCTTCAACATGGCCAGCCACGGAGGCGGCTGGCTGAAAGGCCTGTCTGGAATGGCCATTTTTGGAATCTGAGGGAAAAGAAAATATACCAAGGCCATAAAAGATGCCCTGGGCAGCCTGGGCCTGGGGTAGCAATACAGGGTCAGGCTTGGTCATTGTCCCACATAAGGGGATCCTGTTTGAGTGTCCATGACCAGACCAAGAATACAGGGAGTAAGATCTATTCCAGTCCCTGCCTTTAGCTGATGTGGTTGCTTTTCTCCAAGGAAACAAAAGGGGTAAAGATTCAGCACTTATTAAGCACAGATTGTGTGCCAGCCACTGGGCACTGTACTCTATTTTGTTCTCTTCAGTTGCTAAGTCGTGTCTGTACGTGACCACTGGAAAAATCATAGCTTTGACTATACAGGTCAATGCTAATCTCTCAATTAACTTAAAAGCTTTTGCACAGCAAAGGAACCCATAAGTAAGATGAAAAGATAACCCTCAGAATGGGAGACAATATTTGCAAATGAAGCAATGGACAAAGGATTAACCTCCAAAATATACAAACAGCTCAATATCAGAAAAACAGTCTAATAAAAAAATGGCCAGAAGACCTAAAAGGCTGTCTCTCCAAAGAAGACATAAAAAATGGCCAAGAGGCATGTGCAAAGGTGCTCAACATGTATGCGTGGATGTGAGAGCTGGACCACAAAGAAGGCTGAGCACTGAAGAACTGATGCTTTTGAACTGTGGTACTGGAGAAGACTCTTGAGAGCCCCTTGGACTGCAAGGAGATCCAACCAGTTGATCCTAAAGGAAATCAACCCTGATTATTCATTCGAAGGACTGATGCTGAAGCTGAAGCCCTGATACTTTGGCCACCTGATACGAAGAACCGACTCATTGGAAAAGACCCTGATGCTGGGAAAGAGTGAGGGCAGGAGGAGAAGGGGGTGACAGAGGATGAGATGATTGGATGGCATCACTGACTAAATGGACATGAGTTCGAATAAACTCTGGGAGATAAAGAAGGACAGGGAAACCCAGTGTGCTGCAGTCCATGGGGGTTGCAAAGAGTTGGACATGACTGAGCGACTGAACAACAAAAAGCTCTGACACATACACTACCATGTGTAAAATAGATAGCTAGAAGGAAGCTGCTGTATAGCACAGGGAGCTCAGCTTCATGTTCAGTGATGACCTGCGGGGGTGGGTGGGGCAGGGAGTGAGCCTCAAGGGGGGCAGGATATATGTACACGTATAGTTTATTCAATCTGCTGTACAGCAGAAACCAACACAGTGTTGTAAAGCAACTATAATAAAAAATAAAAATAACTTTTAAAAAGAGGAAGAAGAGAAAAAAGATTCCACCAGAGAGGAGTCAGGAGGTGACAAAGACTTTCTGCTTCACCAAACTTGAGTCAGGCTCCTCTGAGTCCTCATTCCAAACTTGAGCTCAGTGTCTGGCCTGCTGATTCCAATTTTAGCAAGAATCTTGGCAGCTTAGTTTAAAGAAAATCCCCCATCCTCGATCCTATCTGATCAAATTCCTTACTTTTCACCCTTGAGAGCTTATTGCCCTGGCCTGCCCTCAGCAAATATCCTGTCAAGTTGGTTTAGACAGGATCCTCCTTAATTCTGCTATTTCGTCTTAGTAATTTTCCATCTACAGCCCTTACCTGCTCTTTGGTTATAAATCTCCACTTGCCCTTATTATATTCATAGATGAGCCCAGTCTTCCTCCCCTGCAAAAGCCGTTGTAGTGGGGTTTCCTTCATGGTCCAGTGGTTAAGACCCTGCCTTCCAATGCAGGGAATGAAGGTTCAATCCCTGGTCAGGGAACTAAGATCCCGCATGCCACAGGGCAACCAAACCCGAGCACCAAAGTGAAGACCCAGTGCAGCCTAAACAAAATAAATAAACTCTTTAAAAAATTGCAGGAATTCTACCTTGAGTAAAGTCTGCCTCACCATTTTTAACAAGTACCATACGTTACTTTTCTCTTTGAGGAGGCAGCCAGTTCCCAGAAACAGAATGGATATAGAGTGCGTCTAAGGAGATGAAGAGCCGACTCATTGGAAAAGACCCTGATGCTGGGAAAGACTGAAGGCAAAGGGAACAGGGGGCAACAGAGGGCGAGATGGTCGGAGAGCAACACTCACTCAATTAACATGAATCTGAGTGAACTCCAGGGAGACAGTGGAAGACAGAGGAGCTGGCATGCTGCAGTTCATGGGGTTGCAAAGAGTTGGACTCGACTTAGCAACTGAACAACAGTAAGGTAGATGAAACCTTACCTGGCCTCCTAAAGACATCCTTGGCAACTTCCCCACACCTCCACAAGCACACACCTGTGGACAGAAGGAGTGGAAATGTCCCCAAGCCCCCAAGTATGACATGGAAACAGCTTGGAAAGGGACCATTTGGACAGGAATAAAAGATGACTCTGCTCTTGCCTGCTAAGTCACATCAGTCATGTCCAACTCTCTGTGACCCTATGAACCATAGACCGCCAGGCTCCTCTGTCAATGGGATTCTCCAGGCAAGAAGACGGGAATGGGTTGCCATGTCCTCCTCCAGGGGATCTTCCCAACCCAAGGATCGAACCTGTGTCTCTTAAGTCTTCTGCATTAGTAGGTAGGTTCTTTACCACGAGGGCTACCTGGGTGTGGACCCACCATCAAAACTCTTCATCCCAGCACCTACCGACATGCAAGACTCTTGAAACTACCTTTGACTGACGTAAGGTTTCCTCGGCTCTCCCATGATGTGAGCCAAAACAGCCAGGAATGTTTCTTGCACGCAGCAGAAGATGTATTGCCTTTCTATGTCCCTCACTGGCTAGACTGGGATACTTAACAGAGGTGTCCATGTCTTATTCACTTTCATATCTCTAGTGTCTCTTATGGAATTGCACTTACATAAGCGCTCAATGGATGTGTATGAAATAACAGTTTAGAATTTTAAAAATCGTTCTCAATTATCTTAGCATATTGAGTTGACATTCTTGATTGCCCCTCTGACTTCTCCATCAGATGAGGAAGTCCTCAAAGGCCAGCACCATATTTAACTCAAGCCTGGGAACATAGAAGATGGACACCCAGAGACGGTGGTCGATCAAAGCAATGGATGAAGAAGTATATGAGTGCTGGTAGGAGACAGAGAAAAGGAAAGCTGCCTCTTTCTGAAACTTACTGATCTCTTCATTCATAAGATAAAGAACAATATCTATTACACAGACATGTTTTGAAGATGAAGTTAAAGGTGACAATATTTGTGAAAAGACTTTGCAATGCAAAGCATGCAGGAGAACACTTAAAAATGTGAAAAAAAATCAAAATTCACACTCATTGATTACATACAGATATGCCACTTGAAATAATTCATTTCTCCTCCCAGATCCAAAACAAGAATAGCAGTTCCTGCCTCTGTGGAATGGTATATGCTTGGAATTCCTTATATGTGCACAGATTTAAATTGCAACTTGGGTTAAAAAAAAAAAAAGAAAATAAAACAGAAGAAATTCCCCAGAGAATAGCATTATTTTAAAAAATGAAACCTCAAGTCAACCCCTAAAATGTTTATTTAGAAAATTGGAAATGTTGAGCCCTATCACAAATATATTATCATTTTAGATTGTCTGACATTATGATTAATAAAACATCAAAACCAGGCTGCTCGAGTACATGCTATAAATCATCTTCCAGACACCAGGATGGGTACTGCTTCTGATAGGTGCTCCCAGATCCAGGAGTGTTGTCCAAATGGGTGGGCACATCCCTAGGAAGCTCTGACCCATAGATTCAAGCTCTGATTCAATCTCTGAATCCTGAGAGATTCAGTCATTAGGAGCAGTCCTGGGTGGCTCAGTGGTAAAGAATCTCCCTGCCAATGCAGGAGATGCACGTTTGATCCCTGGGTTGGGAAGATCCCGTGGAGGAGGAAATGCAACCCACTTCAGTATTCTCACCTGGGAAATCCCGTGGACAGAGGAGCCTGAAGGGCTACAGTCCATGGGGTCACAAGGAGTTGGACACGAATTAGCGACTAGACAGCAGCATCATTAAGGCTCCAGAATGGTAGAGCAAGAGTCCCCTTGGAGAACTTCTCAATGCTTCCAGCAAGGGGTGAAGCGTGTTCTATGGCATCTGAAGTCACATCACTGAGGTCAGGGAGCAGAGCCTCCCAACCAGCATGCTTCCTTTTCTGCACTGTAGCCTCCAGCGGGGATTGATTACTTTGTTCAGAAGGCAAGATCAGCAGATGTTACTGATATAGGACTGGAATTCTGCACTGCAGCTACCACACAAAGCTTTTTTTCTTTTTTTTTTTTAAGCCAAAGCAGCATTAGTAAAGGCTCAGACATAAAAAGGAATGAAGTTGGGTCATTTGCAGAGATGTGAATGTACCTAGAGTCTGCCACACAGAGTAAATTAAGTCATAAAGAGATTTAATATTGTACATTAACTCATGTATATATGGAATCTAGAAAAATGGTACAGATGAACTTATTTGCAGGGCAAGAATAGAGACACAGACATAGAGAATGGACTTGTGGATACAGGGAGGAAGGGAGTGTGGGACAAATTGAGAGAGTAGCATTGACATATATATACCACTGTATATAAAATAGATAGCTACAGGGAAGCTGCTGTATAGCACAGGGAGCTCAGCTCAGTGCTCTGTGATGACCTGGAGGGGTGGGATGGACAGTGGGAGGGAGACTCAAGAGAGAGGGGATATATATATGTGTGTGAACTAAGTTACTCAGTTGTGTCTGACTCTGTGACCCCATGGACTTTAGACCACCAGGCTCCTCTGTCCATGGAATTCTCCAGGCAAGAATACTGGAGTGGGTTTCCATTTCCTCCTCCAGGATACATGTATACATATAGCTGATTCATATTGTTGTACAGAAGAAACTAACAATGTTGTAAAGCAACAATTCCCCAGTAAATAAATAAACTTTAATAAAAGAAATAAGCCTTCCTGTTTTAATAGATTCAGTGTTGGGTCATGTGCAAGATCTGCTATTTAAGATGTGCATTTACAGGCCACTGTTGAAAATAGCTGCTTTTAAAATTCCTTGGGCTGCAGACTTGCTACACGCAGCAAGACTCTGTCATCAGAGTTATCATTTTTACCAGCATCCGATTTCCTTTAGGATTGACTAGTTTGATCTCCTTGCTGTCCAAGGGACTCTCAAGAGTCTTCTCCAATACCACAATTCAAAAACATCAATTCTTCAGCACTCAGTTTTCTTTATGGTCCAACTCTCATGTCCATACATGACTACTGGAAAAAACCATAGCTTTGACTAGACAAACCTTTGTCAGCAAAGTAATATCTCTGCTTTTTAACATGCTGTCTAGGTTGATCATAGCTTTTCTTCCAAGGAGCTTTTAATTTCACGGCTGCGGTCACCATCTGCAGTGATTTTGAAGCCCGAGAAAATAAAGTCTGTCACTGTTTCCATTGTTTCCCCATCTATTTGCCATGAAGTGATGGGACTGCATGCCACAATCTTTGTTTTTTGAATGTTGAGTTTTAAGCCAGTTTTTTCACTCTCCCCTTTCACTTTCATCAAGAGGCTCTTTAGATCCTCTTTGCTTTCTGTCACAAGGGTGGTGTCATCTACATATCTGAGATTATTGATATTTCTCCCAACAATCTTGATTCCAGCTTGTACTTTCCAGCCCGGCGTTTCACATGATATACTCTACATATAAGTTAAGTAAGCAGAGTGACAATATACAGCCTTGACATACTTCTTTCCCAATTAGGAACCAGTCTGTTGTTCCATGTGTGGTTCTAACTGCTGCTTCTTGACCTTGACCCTATGAGGACATAACATACAACATTTGCCCCCCTTTGGTCTCCAACAGCAAATGAGAAAGCAAGAACCCTGGGCACTGGTGAATGAGAGTGAAGCAATCTAAAAAGAAATAGAATTTAAACAAACCTCTTTCCCTGAACACTCTGCCCCTGAAAGAATGCTCCAGTCACGCAACCTTGCCTTTAAACCCTCAGTTTTTCTCTCCAGGCCCTACACATGTGTCATCTTGAACTCCCCCTAGAGGCTGGAGCACATTAGGATCAGAAATCACAGCTCCACCTTGAGAGGACTGGACCTAACTCTCTCTCTCTCTTTTTAAGCGTGTGTGAGTGTCCAGTCACTCAGTCCTATCAGACTCTTTGAAACCCCATGGACTATAATCTAGTAGGCTCTTCTGTCCATGGGATTTCCCAAGCAAGAATACTGGAGTGGGTTGCCACTTCCTCCTCCAGGGGATCTTTCCAACCCAGGAATTGAACCCGAGACTCCTGCATTTCCTGCATTGCAGGCAGATTCTTTACCCCATGAGGCCCTGGGGAAGCCCCTTCAAATATATGAGAAACTATATATTTACTGCCCTTTCTCTTTTTTTAAGCTTAAACAATATCTATAATTGGCTTCCCTTTTGGCTCAGATGGTAAAGAATCTGCCTGTAATTCAGGAGACCTGGGTTCTATCCCTGGATCAGGAAGATCGCCTGAAGGAGAAATGGCAACCCACTCCAGTATTCTTGCTTGGAAAACCCCATGGACAAAGGAGCCTGGCAGGGCTATAATAGGGTCGCAAAGAGTCAGACACGACTGAGCGACTAACACATACACACCCCTAATAATCCTTGCAGTTCCTACCATCTGCTATCTGGGTTCCTCTTTCAGGTCCCCCAGTCCTCAGGCTCACATTAACGCAGTGATCATGTGCAGTGTTGGCTGGGTTTGTGGGCATCCACCGTGAACCTCAGGAGTTAAGCCCGTCTGCCTGCACCATCGTCAGAGCTGGTCACTCAGAGCTATGTCTACGGAAACCTAAGGTCCAGGAACAGATGGGAGTTTCCTCTCAATATATCCCTTGTGAACTCCTTCCACACCACTTGGCAGCCTCTTTTCTCATCCAGACCCTGAGGGTCAATTTGGAGGCAAATGACGCCCATATGGACGATGTTTGAATAGAAAGCATGTGCAGCTGTTGGGGCTGCCAGGACCAGATGTTTAGCTGATGATCTTCTCGGGCTCAAGATGAACTTGTCTGAAGTGGTGTTCACAGGAGACTGCCTGCTGAGAAACTACTGTTCTACCTTAGAAAACGCTTGTCTTTCAGCGAGTCTAAAATAGCCTGAGATTCAAGGAACTTGGTAATAGAGACAGGCAAAAGTTTTGTGAAGTAGAGGTCCCCCACTGGTAGTTGTGTGGTTTGCAGCTATTGCTGTGTTTGGCCTCCCAGACTTTTTAAAAAATTAATTGCCATGATTTTATGAATTGCTCACATAGGTACCACCTCCAACATTACACACCTGGCTTGCTTTCCTATTTCACTATACCTGCCTGGCTAGAGCATGCCACTCAGTTCTGTTTTTCCCAGTTTTATGACTCTGAGGCATGGCAGGATTCAGGGACTTCTCCTGAGTTGCTGTTCTTGGCTGAGTGTTGAAGAGTAGCTCGTAGAGTAATTGTGTCTTGCATTTGTTTCTCTTAAGGGGGGAAATTAGTTTTTAGCTCTCTCTTGAAGAATACAATGATGCTTTTTACTGAAAGGAGTTTTGAAGCCCTCACCCACTGCTGGAATGGGCTAAGAACACAGCCATGTCAGAGATCCTAGAGGCCCATGGGCTGCTCAGATAAGGGATCCGGAGGTCTGAGATCTCAGCCATGACCGACATCAGATGATGTCACCAGATGACATCATCTGTTGACGGGAGCAGAAGTTTCATAGTCTCAACTGATGTAACCGTGTCCATCGAGATGGTTCTTGGAGTAAGGGCATGCTGCAAACTTTCCTACCCCACTTCCTTATCTTTCTGGGGCTTCAGAGACCACAATTGCCAGCCTCCTTTACACATTGGGGGGGCATGTGGCTAAGTTCTAGCCAGCTGGGCAGAGCAAGGTGTTTCCTTTGCTCAGAGCTTCATTGTCTTTCCCTTTCCGTGGGTGGCATGGGAGAAGCTTTGATGTTCAACAGAGCCACAAAACAGAAGAAGGATCCTGGGTTCCTGAGTCACCGCTCCTTCCCACTGAAATGACTTTTCTTCCTTTCTCTCTTCTGTTGCTCTCCTTCCTCATCCCCTGCTTTGAATCTCAGTGTTCTCCCGGATGGAATACAGAGAAAACCCTAAAGATGCCACACACACACACAAACCCCTTAGAACTAATCGATGAATTCAATAAAGCTGAGCTGCAGGATACAAAATAAATATACAGAAATCTGTTGCATTTCTATGTACTAATAGGGAACTATCAAAGAGACAAATTAAGAACACAATCCCATTTACAATTTCAACAGAGAATAAAATATCTAGGAATAAATTTAATCAAGGAGGTGAAAGATCTGTACACTGAAAACTATAAGACACTGATAAAAGAAGCTGAAGAAGACACACACATATGGAAAGGTATTTCATTCTCATGAATTGAAAGAATTAGTATTGTTAAAACATCCTTGCACAAATTCAAAGCAATCCATGTAAAATTTCCATGGCATATTTCACAGAATTATAACAAATAATTCTAAAATTTGTATGGAACCACATCAGTTGTATTAATATTACTCAAACGTGTCAGGTAGATTTCCTTTAATTCATATCCTCATTCTTTTTAAAATTTTTAAAATAATTTTATCTATTTATTTTTGGCTGCACTGGGTCTTTGTTGCTGTGCTCAGGCTTTCTCTAGTTGCAGCAAGTGGAGGCTACTCTCTAGCTGTGGTGCTCAGGCTTCTCACTGCAGTGGCTTCTCTTGTTGCAGAGCATGGGCTCTAGGGTGAGTGGGATTCAGTAGTTGTGTCACATGGGCTTAGTTGCCCCAAGGCATGTGGGATCTTTCTGGACCAGGGATGAAACCCATGTCCCCTTCATTGGCAGGCAGATTCTTAACCTGGCTGCTGCTGCTGCTAAATCGCTTCTGTTGTGTCCAATTCTGTGCGACCCCATAGACAGCAGCCCACCAGGCTCCACCGTTCCTAGGATTCTCCAGGCAAGAACAGTGGAGTGGGTCGCCATTTCCTTCTCCAATGCATGAAAGTGAAAAAGAAAAATGAAGTCGCTCAGTCATGTCAGACTCTTCGCGACCCCATGGACTGCGGCCTACCAGGCTCCTCCATCCATGGGATTTTTCAGGCAAGAGTACCGGAGTGGGGTGTCATTGCCTTCTCCTCCTAACCACTGGACCACCAGGGAAATCCCTAAATCCTTGCTTTAATTGATTTGGTGCCTGGCTAATGATCAAACACCAAAAACTAGTTTTATCCAATAAAGACCATCTTCAAAATGTGCTACTCCAAAGTTAAAAAAAAAAAGAAATACCTACCTAACACCCCATTCGGAGAAGACAATGGCACCCCACTCCAGTACTCTCTCTGGAAAATCCCATGGATGGAGGAGCCTGGTGGGCTACAGTCCATGGGGTCGCTAAGAGTCAGACACGACTGAGCAACTTCGCTTTCACTTTTCACTTTCATGGATTGGAGAAGGAAATGGCAACCCACTCCAGTGTTCTTGCCTGGAGATCCCAGGGACGGGGAATCCTAGTGGTCTGCCATCTATGGGGTCGCACAGAGTCGGACATGACTGAAGCGACTTAGCAGCAGCAGTAACACCCCATTACCTGGAACACCAATCTGGAGTTCACAGATAGGACTCACAAGCCCCTGAGTCTCTATGGAGATTCATCAAATTCTGCATCAGCTTGCCTGGCCAGTGATGTTTGCCAACTTTTCACATATTTCTTCATCTTCAAAATGGAAACAAGGCATTTCTCAGCTGGAGATATTGAGAAGAATAAATAATAAGCAAGTGTTTGTAAAGCAGTTGACACCAGCTAAAGGGCTTGCTGACCGAGAAAAAGTGAAAGAACTCATAAATCCCATTAACATCATCCTATCTGTCTCGACCTCTCCCTGTCCACTTACTTACAATCATTCATTATTAATCAGAAAATAAGTTACCTTAGCACAGAGGAGTTTTTAAAGAGTACACAGAAAATATGACTGAAAGAGATCAGGTGCAGGTTTTGAAAACCTGGCATTGACTGCCAGCAAACAAGTGATCCACATTACTCAAGCCCAAGCTAGTTGCACGTACCCTTGGCTCCTGCTACCTGTCTTCAATCAAGGCAGTGGAGAGCAAACAGATGATATGCTTTCCTGTCAAGGTCCTGTATGAGGTTGCAGTCAGCACTTTGAGCCAGAGAAAAAAGATAGAGAAGAAAAGAAAATCAAGAGCGAAATGAAAAGAGAGAACACATAAGCCTGAGAGTATGGGTGTCCATGTGTGACCAATACGTATGACCTTTCAAATGTTTATTACTATCTACTTGACCTACTGTGGCCATGCCAGAGAATGGCTGATACACTCACATATCTAGGTATGTGTCTGGTGTTGAGCAGGCATTCAGTAAATCATTGTCACACATGGAATTTGCTTCAAACGAAGCAGCAGTTAAAACTAGATCTTTTTTAAAGTTATTCAAGGTTTTATCATATTTGATAGCAACTTTTTCATTGGTTACAAAGCCTAAGCCCATATACAAAATTAGGAACACACTTAGAAGCCTCTTTAGAAGAACACTTTGTTCAGTTGCTAAGTCGTGTCAGACTGTGCAACCCCATGGACTGCAGCATGCCAGCTTCCCTGTCTTCCACTACCTCCCAGAGTTTGCTCAAACTCACGTCCATTGAGTCAGTGATGCTGTCCAACCATCTCATCCTCTGTCACCCACTTCTCCTCCTACCCTCAATCTTTTCCAGCATCAAGGACTTTAGAACACCTTACTTTTTTTTTTAACTGAGTTTTTAAAAAATAAAAACAATGCAATATTTCAACACTGCTTTGAAAACTTAAATGTGCAGACATAGAATGTCAGCTCGTTGCTCTGTGATGACCCAGAGGGTGCGATGGCAACAGGGTGGGGAGGTGGGAGGTAGGCTCAGGAGGGAGGGGATAAACATATACATGTACATGTATATATACATATACATATATCTGGTTCACTTCATTGGCATGATGAGGGAAACAATAGACAAACTCATTTCTGTGTAACAACAATGCAAATCAAAACTCTGCTGCTTCCCTCTAGTATAAAATTTAACTTCTGCTTTGAGTCAAGGACACAATCTTAAATGTTATCACATGCCAGAGAAAGCCCGAACACACAGGTGAGAGGACCAAATTGTGGCTGGACATTCAACGTCATGCACTAGTCCCATGCAGACCTGATGGAGGTGTTTAGGGGCTGGTAGCTTAGTTTACCTGGGTCAAAGGACAGGAACAAAATTGCGAACAAATGTTCTGGTTTTCTCTCCCTTACCTAATATGAACTTCCATGACAGCAGTGAAGACTGAGGTTCAAATGTTCTCCCACTTTTTAAATTAATAATTTGTGTTTTTCTTTTTGAGTCATGCTGTGCATCCTGTGGGATCTTAGTTCCCTGACAAGGGATCAAACCCATAATTGATGCATTGGAAATTTGGAGTCCTAACCACTGGACTGCTGGGGCAATCCCTAAATATTCTTCCACTTAACAGTGCTAATAAACTATGGAAAGTACTCTTTCTGTGTATCTTTCTGTTCAGTTCAGTTCAGTCTCTCAGTCATGTCCAACTCTTTGCGACCCCATGAATCACAGCACGCCAGGCCTCCCTGTCTATCACCAACTCCCGGAGTTCACGCAAACTCATGTCCATTGAGTTGGTGATGCCATCCAGCCATCTCATCCTCTGTCGTCCCCTTCTCCTCCTGCCCCAATCCTTCCCAGCATTAGGGTCTTTTCCAATGAGTCAACTCTTTCCGTGAGGTGGCCAAAGTACTGGAGTTTCAGCTTCAAAATCAGTCCTTCCAATGAACACCCAGGACTGATCTCCTTTAGGATGGACTGATTGGATCTTCTTGAAGTCCAAGGGACTCTCAAGAGTCTTCTCCAACATCACAGTTCAAAAGCATCAATTCTTCGGCACTCAGCTTTCTTTACTGTCCAACTCTCACATCCATACATGACTACTGGAAAAATCATAGCCTTGACTAGACAGACCTTTGTTGGCAAAGTAATGTCTCTGCTTTTTAATATGCTATCTAGTTTGATCATAACTTTCCTTCCAAGGAGTAAGCATCTTTTAATTTCATGGCTGCAATCACCATTATCAGAGAAATGCAAATCAAAACCACAATGAGGTACCATCTCACGCCGGTCAGAATGGCTGCTATCAGTCTACAAACTATAAATGCTTGAGAAGGTGTGGAAAAAAGGGAGCCCTCTTACTCTGTTGGTGGAAATACAAACTAGTACAGCCACTATGGAGAACACTGTGGAGATTCCTTAAGTGAAGTGAAGTGAAGTTGTTCAGTTGTGTCCGACTCTTTGCGACCCCATGGACTATAGCCTACCAGGCTCCTCCATCCATGGAATTTTCTAGGCAAGAGTACTGGAGTGGGTTGCCATTTCCTTCTCCAGGGGATCTTTCCAACCCAGGGATCAAACCTGGGTCTCCCTCATTGTGGGCAGACACTTTACCATCTGAGCCACCAGGGAAGCTCCAGAGATTCCTTAAAAAACTGGAAATAGAACTGCCATACGACCCAGCAATCCCACTGCTGGGCATACACACCGAGGAAACCAGAATTGAAAAGAGACACGTGTACCCCAATGTTCATTGCAGCACTGTTTACAATAGCTAGGACATGGAAGCAACCTAGATGTCCATCAGCAGACGAATGGATAAGAAAGCTGTGGTACATATACACAATGGAATATTACTCAGCTATTAAAAAGAACACATTTGAAACAGTTGTAACAAGGTGGATGGAACTGGAGCTTATTATACAGAGTGAAATAAGTCAGAAAGAAAAACACCCATACAGTATATTAACACATATACATGGAATTTAGAAAGATGGTAATGATGACCCCATACATGAGACAGCAAAAGAGACATAGACATAAAGAACAGAATTTTGGGCTCTGTGGGAGAAGGCAAGGGAGGGATGATTTGAGAGAATAGCATTAAAACATGTATAATACCATATGTGTAATAGATGACCAAGTTCAATGCATGAAGCAGGGCACTCAAAGCCGGTGCACTGGGACAACCCTGAGGGATGGGATGGGGAGGGAGGTGGGAGGGGGGTTCAGGATGCAGGACACATCTACACCTGTGGCAGATTCATGTCAATGTATGGCAAAAACCACCACAATATTGTAAAGTAATTAGCCTCTAATTAAAATAAATTAATTAATTTTAAAATTTTAAAAAATTCATGTGTCAGTTGCTCAGTCATGAGCTGACTCTTTTCGACCCCATGGACTATAGCCCGCCAAGCTCCTCTGTCCGTGGGATTCTCAGTCAAAACTACTGGGATGGGCTGCCATTCCCTTCCCCAGGGGAATTTTCAGACCCAGGGATAGAACTTGGGTCTCCCCCATTGCAGGCAGATTCTTTACCATATGAGCCACAGGGAAGCCTTAAAATTCATAGATAGCACTGAACTCTGCCTACTTCACTAGTTTAAATGAATGCAACTTACCTTAGTATTATATTCAGAAAAAATACATAAGTCTCAGTTCAGTTCAGTTGCTCAGTCATGTACGACTCTTTGCGACCCCATGAATCACAGCACACCAGGTCTCCCTGTCCATCACCAACTCCTGGAGTTCACTCAAACCCATGTTCATCGAGTTGGTGATGCCATCCAGCCATCTCATCCTCTGTCATCCCCTTTTCCTCCTGCCCCCAATCCCTCACAGCATCAGGGTCTTTTCCAATGAGTCAACTCTTTCCATGAGGTGGCCAAAGTATTGGAGTTTCAGCTTCAGCATCAGTCCTTCCAATGAACACCCAGGACTGATCTCCTTTAGAATGGACTGGTTGGATCTCCTTGCAGTCCAAGGGACTCTCAAGAGTCTTCTCCAACACCACAGTTCAAAAGCATCAATTCTTCGACGCTTAGCTTTCTTCACAGTCCAACTCTCACATCCATACATGACCATGGGAAAAACCATAGCCTTGACTAGATGGACCTTGGTTGGCAAAGTAATGTCTGCTTTTTAAAATGCTATCTAGTTTGATCATAACTTTCCTTCCAAGGAGTAAGCATCTTTTAATTTCATGGCTGCAATCACCATCTGCAGTGATTTTGGAGCCCAAAAAATAAAGTCTGACACGGTTTCCACTGTTTCCCCATCTATTTCCCATCAAGTCCCCAATAATCAAAAGTACTAAACTAGATAACCACCGGAAAGATACTTTTACCAGAGGTAATGCAGTGCATAAAAAGATTTCCAGAACTTGCTGTTAGAACCTAAGCACACACAGACCACACTGACATCGGTCACTCTTCAGGCTGGTTTGCTCTGCTGACAGTCCATCAGTCAACTCTACTAGCCTGAGTCCAGCAGGAAAGTTCATGGTATTCCAGAGTCACCAGCTCTTACGCTGTTACTGTTTTCTCTTCTTTACTGAAAGGCTGTCCTTAGCTAGGATTTACCCATTACAGGCCAAGAAAGTGGACACTTTTATTATGCTGTTCTTCAGGCTTTGCCTGAGTCAGCATCTTCTCTCTGGTTTCAGCATATACAGAAGGATTCCACAGAGAAAAGCTAATTATGTTGGGGTCTTCTATTTTAGGTTGGCCAAACAAATGAGCAATGCACACCTTAACACTGCCAACCACTTTACTTTTCAAAAGCTAAATAGATTTTACACCCAGTATTGCAGTCTCTGGGTTTAGGGGACTTGTTGGATCAATCTTGTAGAAAACTTGCCTTGCACACATCAATACTTGCCAAATACGATTATTGTTCTGCTTCCACTTTGCAATGGAGAAGGAAATGGCAACCCACTCCAGTATTCTTGCCTGGAGAATCACAGGGACAGAGGAGCCTGGTGGGCTGCCATCTGTGGGGTCACACAGAGTTGGACACTGAAGCGACTTAGCAGCAGCACTTTGCAAATACTCTCTTTGCATCCAGTTCACCTTTGTGTGTTCTCAGTGTGTGCTCAGTCACTCATTCATGTCCAGCTCTTTGCAACCCCATGGACTGTAGCCCTCTAGGCTCCTCTGTCCATGGGATTCTTCAGCCAAGACTACTGGAATGGGTAGCCATTTCCTTCTCCAGGGGATCTTCCCAATGCAGGAATCGAACCCATATCTCCTGCATTGATAGGCAGGTTCTTTACCACTGAGTCACCTGGGAAGCCCCCAGTTCACGTGAGATGGGATCAACTAACGGGTGAAAGATGGGAATATGAAACACCAAATGTGGACAGTCACCATCTGGGTAGTTATCAAGGATGCAAACTTAAATACACCACCGTGATAGAGTCCATGCCCTACCAACATGACTCCAAACCACAGTAATGCAGATTGATAGGAAGGCAGCACATAGACACCTGGTGACTTCTGCTTCATAATCAAGGTAAAATCCGCAAGAAGGAAGAATTCCAAGTAGAAAGGTCCGTGAGAAACATAGATGCCATTTGTGTTGCTGGGGCAGGAGATGTAGGTTTAATTATGGGCAGAGCATTTTGGGGGGAAGAGAAGGCAACTGTTTATTTGGAGCAGTGTGAGGAGGACTGGTTTTCACATCCTGTCACTGTCTGCTCTTCACCATCAGATCGTTTGCATACAGAACTTGTAAACGTGCTCGGTTTACAAGCAAGCTCCAGGAGTTGATGATGGACAGGGAAGCCTGGCGTGCTGCAGTTCATGGGGTCGCAAAGAATCGGACACAACTGAATTGAAATGAACTGAAACGTGCTCCAGAAAGGGTGATAACTTGTACTCCAAACAAAGAAATTCGGTGCTCTGTGTCATCAAACTCTTTCATGCTCAGAATTCACCTTACGTTGGTGTTTTAAAGGCAGTGCTCCCAGCTGCCCCACGAGCCAGCACTGTCACAGGCCTACAGCATCTCTGGTTGTCTGGCCCCTGCAAGCAGGATCTTAGTTCCCCGATCAGAAATGGAACCCTGGAGTAGAAGTATGGAGTCTCAGCCTATGCGCCACCAGGGGAAGTCCCAAAGCCACTCTGAACATTACTTGGCTTCTTCAAGAGCTAAAAAAGATGTAAACACCTGACATTCTTTTCAAAATGGAACATGGTAATAGTCACCACTCATGAAAAACAGGGAAGGCCCTGAATGACATTTTTTGGAACACAACACCCTACCCTATCTTCCCCCTACCGTCTATAGGAACCCGGCCCCATTACAGAGATAGGAAATTGGGGTGTGGATTCCATGAACCTGAGTTGGCAGCCCTGTTGGATTTTCAGCAAGGGCACTAGGGAGGAACTAGAGAAGCAAGGAAAGAACAAGTATTCTTACGTACGAGGGCCAGCCCAGGGAGACTCACCTAGAAACCTGGGGCCCAGTAGATTCATTGTGGGTAACAAACAGGGGCACTCACTGCCATAGTGCCTCCCAGATCACTAAGCAATTTCATAACCAGAAGAAGTCTGGAGCAGAAAGCAGCTGGGCTGGGCTTCCCCCGTGCCCTCTATGAGGGCTCTGGTCTAGGCCAGTCTGCACAGCTTGTTGATGACTGCTCTCCTGACCTTTCCAAGCATCCAGGAATTGATGACCCAGAAGAGAGAGTGAATAATTATCAGAATTTTACACAAAGGCACAGAGAGGTTGTATAAATTACCCAGAGTCACACAGCCCACTAGTAAAAGACTGGGATTTCAATGTCAGACTTCTGCTCTTCGAAATACCCCAGCTTCCTGAGACAGAAGCACTTAGACCTACTCCATCACCCAACGTGCCGATCCGTTTGGCATTTTGGTACCAACAGGTGTGGAAGGAAGACGCCTGTCAGAAGCCGCCAGAGTCTGTGCCCTGGTTTTTGCAGTGAAATGAATCCAGGTGGGTTGGAGAAAGGAAGCAGAATGTTTGGTAAGGTATTACACAGGGTAGGGCAGCAGGGGGCCACACCAATGGAACAGTCATTAAGTTGTCTCCCAGGAGACTTGAAGCTCTAAAGGGAGCAGCTCCAAGTGCTTTCTAGGAAAGGAGCATTTTCAAAAGACTCGAGGCTACACTTCTCCCTTCTCCTCTTGTCAAACATCTTTTGCTAAACTCTGATTTTTAGCAAAAGCAGTTTTATACTCAGCGTCTCTCCTCACATTAAACATAGCCCTGGTCCTTATCTTTCCAGCCTGGGAAGAATTTGACATGGTATTGACATTAGGGAAATCAGTTGAGGAGACAATGTCAGAGACAGATTGTCTGGGCTGAGAGCTTGAAGAAGTTATTTTCAAACAAAACAGCAGGCATAAAAGGGAAATGGGCAGCTGTGTGTGAGGAAGCCCGGGAAAGGAAAAGACCTGCTCAGCCCCTCCACCGCTTACCCAGCAGCAGGGGGCAAACACATCACAAGGAGGTGTCAGACAGTTTACATAGAAGGATTCTGAGCTTCAGACCATCACCCACTTCCAGACATCAAATGAAATCATAGAGCACTTTGAAGACATAAAGCATTCAGGGGCCGTAAGTATCATAAGCAACTCTTGTTGCTTAATCAGTGGAGCTGGGTGTCTGTCTTGGGGAGGATACTTTCAGACCCAGGTGAATGAGATATGTCTTTAGTACACATTTAGGTTGTCTTCTCTATATCTGTCAGCTCCCACAGAAGAGTCAGACTATAAATGGAGAATGACAGAAGGACGCTGTTGTGTATTCATAATAGCCATCCATCAGGTGTGCACAGCTGCTCACAGCCTGCACAGCATTTCCATTCCCATCAGCTCGCATATCCTCAGCACCATCCCCTAGTCATGGAGTTGGGACTTGAGTCCTCTCCCCAAGGGTAAGGACAGGACTCTCGGCCTTTCTGCCTTTGCCTCTGTGACATAAGAACTCTGCCTTCCATATACCCTAAAGTGAAAGTGAAGTCCCCCATTCATGTCCGACTCCTTGCAACCCCATGGACTGTAGCCCACCAGGCTCCTCCGTCCATAGGATTCTACAGGCAAGAGTACTGGAGTGGGTTGCCATTTCCCACTCCACCATATACCCTAAGGAAACCATAATAGAAAAAGACACATGTACCCCAATGTTCACTGCCACAGTATTTACAATATCTAGGACATGGAAGCAACCTAGTTGTCCATCAACAGAGGAATGGATAAAGAAGATGTGGTGTATACATATATACAGTGGAATATTAGTCATAAAAAAGAACACATTTGAATCAATTCTAATGAGGTGGATGAACCTAGAGCCTATTATACAGAGTAAGTCAGGAAGAGAAAAACAAATATCGTGTACTAACGCATATATGTGGAATCTAGGAAGATGGTACCGATGAAACTATTTGCAGGGCAGCAACAGAGATGCAGACACAGAGAACAGACATGTGGACACTACCCACAGGGGAACCAGCCCGAAGATCCAGCCACCCACTTGCTGGGGTGGGCAAAGGAGAGACAGAGACAGTGGGTCCTTGATGACCATCCCAGGACCCTGACTCAGCCAACCCCAGAGCCTGCGCTAAGTTCAGCTTCTCAAGACATGAGATGATAGATGTCTTTATTGCATAAGCTGCTGTGGGTCAAGTGTTCTGCTCCTTGCCAAGAGCATCCTGATTAATTCAGCTCCTGGCAGGCAGCAGCTGGACATATCTGAGCTGTCCACTCAAGTAGCCGAAATCCAAACTAATAAAAACAGTTAACGCAGACTGTGTTCACTATGCCAGGCTCTCTTCCAAGTGGTTTATATGGATTATTTCGATCATTCCTCACAGCCGTCCTATCAGATGGTTACTTACGGGGAGGACTCATTTACAGAAGTGGAAACTGAGGAAGAGACTGTTTAAAAAACTCCTTCAAAGATAGTGGCAGAGCCAGAATATGAATCCAAGGAATCTGACCCCGGCATTTATGGTATCAAAGCCACACTGAGATGCTGCGTGTTGAAGACTTGTTGTTGTTCAATCGCTAAGTTGTGTCTGACTCTTTTCGACCCCATGGACTATAGCATGCCAGACTTCCCTGTCCTTCAGCATCTCCTGGAGTTTGCTCAAACTCATGGAGTCCATTGAGTCGATGATGCCATCCAACCATCTCATCCTCTGTTGTCCCCCTTCACCTCCTGACCTCGATCTTCCCCAGCATCAGGGTCTTTTCCAATGAATCAGCTCTTCGCATTAGGTGGCCAAAGTATCGGAGCGTGTTGAACCAGGCTGGTGTTCAAACAGGCTGGTGTTCAAGAAAGGTGGGGCTGAATTTGGTCAATAGGATTTTACCATCCTGGACAATGTGTTCATATCCACCAACCAAGGTACTAACTGTAAGGTCAAAACGGCCCATGACGTTAAATAAAAGAACCCAGATGCCAAATAATGTAACAGGCTTTAATGGCCAGGCCCCTGGGCGGGATTTCCGGAGCTAACAGAGCGAGGTTGGGGAAGTCCACGCGGAACAAAGGCAGTGAGCAACTTAAATAACTTTAGGCAAGATTTGGAGTGGTGGTCTCTCATAGGTCAGTTAGTTGAGGGGACGAGATCAGGTTGGTCGCTCCGGAGGTCTAGGAGGGAGGGTTGATTTCTGTCAGAAGCTGTTTCTCAGAGGCTCTTCAACGGTCTGGCGGGACTTTTTCCCGCTGGCAGGAAATAAAGAGGAGAAGAAAAAGCCAAGATGGCCACCGGGGAGGAGAAGCCAAGATGGCCACCGGGGTCCAGCCTTACACTAACCCATCTTGAAAGCATCCGCCAAGAAAGAAATGCCAACTTCCCACTGAAGGATCAGTGGTAGGGCAGCCTCAGGTGGGGCTTCTGGGCAGCCTCAAAGATCTTGAATATGTCCTGTTCTCAGAGGGAGGTGGGGCCCAAGGAAGGAGCAATTATTTATCTTTTCTGTTCAGATTCTCCTGCCCTGTGAACTACACTGCAGTAACCCCAGCTGCGAATCAGGTCCCCTCTGCTCATTTTAAATTCACCTGGACAAGAGCAGGGGATTCAAATGACAACTCCTCACGTTCCCGTCATTTTACAGGGCTCATCTCTGCTTCCTTTAGTTCTTGAAATGGAGAAATTTTGTATAGATTTTAGAAGGGACTGTGTTTTAAAAATTGAACAGATATAAAATATCAGCCTCCATACATACAATACATAGACTTTGTCCAGGTGAATTCCAAATCCCAGGGCCATAATGTGAAGTCAATTCAATCAGCTAATGAAAGAAGAAAAAATATGTCAGCCAGATTTTGTTCTGGTTTTTTTTTTGTTTTAACCCATGTAGATAACTAGTCTGTAGATTTTACTTTTCTTTTCCTTTTTAAAAAAATTTTTATTGAACTATAGTTGACTTACAATGTTGTGTTAGTTTCAGGTATACACAAAGTGACTCAGTTATGTGTATATATATGTATATATATATATATATATATATATTGTTCTTCCTTCTTTACATTCTCTTCCATTTTAGGTTATTACAAGATATTTAGTAGAGTTCCCTGGGCTACACAGTAGGTCCTTGCTGGTTAACGATTTTATATATAGTGTTGTTGTTGTTCAGTCCCTTAGTCATGTGCATATTTAATTAATTTATTTACATAACTTTTACTTTTTAGCTTCCTATTCTAGCTAGGGCTTTCTCTGGTTGCTCACATGGTAAAGAATCTGTCTGTAATATGGGAGACCTGGGTTCAATCCTAGGGTTGGGAAGATCCCCTGGAAGGGAATGGCTACCCATTCCAGTATTCTTGCCTGGAGAATCCCATGGACAGAGGAACCTGGTGAGCTATAGTCCATGGGGCTGCAAAGAGTTGGACATGACCGAGTGACTAACAGACATACATTCTAGCAAGTAGCTAAAAGCATGGTAGCATGTCTATTTATTAAAATATGTATATGTGTGTATATATATATATATTTGCATAGACACACAGCCACATCTGCTCCTGATATGCTCATAAATGTTTTATACTCTCAAAATCTTTGTGACATTTTCCTTCATCCCAGACTATGTATGCTTTTGACAAATACTGAATGAGATTCTGTGTTAGCCAGGGCAGGGTTCCCAGGCTAGCAGTTTCGGCATCACCCGAAAGCTCTCTAAAAACACAGCATCTCAGCCCTACGTCAGCCTGCCGTCTCAGACTCTGGTGGCCCCACTTCATTGCTCTAGAGGATAAGATGACAGATGAGACCGGGTCCATGTCCTTAACGAGTTCAGACACTAGAGGAAGAGAGGAACATGAAACTGGGGACTTGCAATCCGCAGTGCTAACTGCTATGAGGGAATCAAGCTCAGCAGGTTCCGAACATCCAGAGGAGGGGTGTGCTGGCTCTGGGATGTCAGGCAAGGCTCCTGGGAGGAAGTGAACCTGAGCTGGCCACAGTGTAGTGGGAGTTGCCCTCCTGAGAAGATATGGGCAATGGTTCACAAGAAGAGGAGGCCCTGGGACTTCCCTGGTGGTCGAATGACTAAGACTCTGTGCTCCCAATACAAGGAACCCAAGTTCAATTCCTGGTCGGGGAACTAAGATCCTACATGCTGCATTGCAGGGCCAAAAAAGTCTCTGGAGGCTCCTGGATGCTCATCTCTGGCAATACAAACAACAGTCCCTAGAGAAAGGCCAGACATGGTGGGGTGCAAGGAGAATGGCTTGGCTACACCATGCACAAGAAGCTTCCACAAAGGGACCCTGTTACAACTTCTCTGGCGGTCCAGTGGCTAAGACTCCACACTCCCAATGCAGGGGACCTGAGTTCCATACTTGGTCAGAGAACTAGGTCCCACGTGCTACAGCTGAGAGTTCACATACTGCAACTAAGACCTGGCGTGATCAAATAAATAAGTAAAGATAATCTTTTTTATTTTTTTTTAAGAATAGGGTCCCCCATTGTAAGAGTGATGCTATCTGGGACATTTTCCACATCTAGAGCCTTATTAAGAACTGTACAAAAAAGATCTTCACGACTAAGATAGTCACGATAACGTGATCACTGACCTAGAGCCAGACATCTTGGAATGTGAAGTTAAGTGGGCCTTAGAAAGCATCACTACTAACAAAGCTAGTGGAGGTGATGGAATTACAGTTGAGCTATTTCAAGTCTTGAAAGATGATGCTGTGAAAGTGCTGCACTCAATATGCCAGCAGATTTGGAAAACTCAGCAGTGGCCACAGGACTGGAAAAGGTCAGTCTTCTTTCCAATCCCAAAGAAAGGCAATGCCAAAGAATGCTCAAACTACCGCACAATTGCACTCATCTCACACGCTAGTAAAGTCATGCTCAAAATTCTCCAAGCCAGGCTTCAGCAGTATGTAAACCGTGAACTCCCAGATGTTCAAGCAGGTTTTAGAAAAGGCAGAGGCACCAGAGATCAAATTGCCAACATCCGCTGGATCATGGAGAAAGCAAGAGAGTTCCAGAAAAACATCTATTTCTGCTTCATTGACTATGCCAAAACCTTTGACTGTGTGGATCACAATAAACTGTGGAACATTCTGAAGGAGATGGGAATCCCAGACCTTGCCTCTTGAGAAACCTGTATGCAGGTCAGGAAGCAACAGTTAGAACTGGACATGGAACAACAGACTGGTTCCAAATAGGAAAAGGTGTACGTCAAGGTTGTATATTGTCACCTTGCTTATTTAACTTATATGCAGAGTACATCATGAGGAAAGCTGGGCTGGAAGAAGCACAAGCTGGAATCAAGATTGTCGGGAGAAATATCAATAACCTCAGATATGCAGATGACACCACCCTTATGGCAGAAAGTGAAGAGGAACTCAAAAGCCTCTTGATGAAAGTGAAAGAGGAGAGTGAAAAGGTTGGCTTGAAGCTCAACATTCAGAAAACAAAGATCATGGCATCTGGTCCCATCACTTCATGGGAAATAGATGGGAAAACAGTGGAAACAGTGTCAGACTTTATTTTTTTGGGCTCCAAAATCACTGCAGATGCTGATTGCAGCCATGAAATTAAAAGACGCTTGCTCCTTGGAAGGAAAGTTATGACCAACCTTGATAGTATATTAAAAAGCAGAGACATTACTTTGCCAACAAAGGTCCGTCTAGTCAAGGCTATGGTTTTTCCCGTGGTCATGTATGGATGTGAGAGTTGGACTGTGAAGAAAGCTGATCGCCAAAGAATCGATGCTTTTGAACTGTGGTGTTGGAGAAGACTCTTGAGAGTCCCTTATACTGCAAGGAGATCCAACCAGTCCATTCTAGAGGAGATCAATCCTGGATGTTCATTGGAGGGACTGATGCTAAAGCTGAAGCTGCAATACTGTGGCCACCTCATGCGACGAGTTGACTCACTGGAAAAGACTCTGATGCTGGGAAAGGTTGGGGGCGGGAGGAGAAGGGGACGACAGAGAATGAGATGGCTGGATGGCATCACCGACTCTGTGGACATGAGTTTGAGTGTACTCCGGGAGTTGGTGATGGACAGGGAGGCCTGGCATGCTGTGATTCATGGGGTCGCGGAGAGTCGGACACGACTGAGCGACTGAACTGAACTGAACTGAACAGAGCCTTATTGGTAAACACTAGCGATGATACTGTTTAGGCAACAATGGCCTTTGCATCGGAGAAGGCAATGGCAAGCCACTCCAGTACTCTTGCCTAGAAAATCCCATGGATGGAGCAGCCTGGTAGGCTGCAGACCGTGGGGTCGCTAAGGGTCAGACACGACTGAGCGACTTCACTTTCACTTTTCACTTTCACACATTGGAGAAGGAAATGGCAACCCACTCCAGTATTCTTGCCTGGAGAATCCCAGGGACTGGGGAGCCTGGTGGGCTTCTGTCTATGGGGTCACACAGAGTCGGACACGACTGAAGTGACTTAGCGGCGGCGGCGGCCTTTGCATACCACAGATAAAGAGGGAACTTCATTTGCATCTCTGAACCTGGGAAACATGGATGAGTAGCAGTGGAAGATAAGGCTGTGTATGTGGTCCCTGTGATTGGCCCTAATGTTTTCATTTTCACTTAATATTCATGTAGTTTGCACATGCTCCTTGGGTAATCCTTCATCGCACCTTAGTAGGATGCAGGCACATCTGAGTCCCCTATAGAAGAAGCAAATGAAATAAAAATGCCTCTCTTTTGACCCATTGCATGGAAGAGGTCACTGACACCAAGTAATATCATTTCTGGTACCTTCCAGGAAGGCACACGTGACTGACATAGGACTGACGTCAGAGTCAATGGACTCAGCCTGAGACTGGACAGGCTCTGTGAGCCGCCTGGAGGTGATATGTCACAAACTGTGATGTGGGAGGTGGATGAAGTTGACATGGCAGGGAGGGGGTGGAGGAGATCTGCGGTATGCCTAGGACTGTGCTAGGTGCCTTTCTTTTTTAAAATTTTTCTTTTTATAGCTGTGTGGAATCTTCATTGCTGCACATGGACTTTCCCTAGTTGTGGCGAGCAGGGGCTACTCTAGCTATGGTGCGTGGGCTTCTCAATGCAATGGCTCCTATTGCTGCAGAGTTCAGGCTGTAGAGCACGTGGGCTCGGTAGTTGCAGCTCCCAGGGTCTATAGTACAGACTCAATAGTTGTAGCACATGGGCTTAGTTGCTCCACAGCACAGGGGATTTTCCTGGACCAGGGATTGAACCCATGTCTCCTGCATTGGCAGGTAGATTCTTAACCAGTGGACCACCAGGAAAGTCCTGCTAGTTGCCTTTCTTTCTGTGATCCTCACAGCATCCCTGGGTGTCACTTCCCCTCATGACAAATAACAAAGCAGAGGTGAGGAAGCCCTCTGTTGGCGCCTGAATGAGACTCCAAACTTCTCCTTCTCCACTGCTGACTATTTCTCACCAAAGGTACTCCCCCCCGAAAGATTTCTTTTTTCTTCTGCATCCATTCGCATCTCCGTTCCTCCCCTTCTCTCTCTCAGCTTCCCACTCTGCATGTCAGGCTTTCAATAACAGTACTCATCACCATGGTGCCTGTGGGTCCCGCAGACATCCCGTTAATGCATGCTTCAAGATGCATTTAAATCTACAATTCTACTGCTGGCTATTTTCTGTCTTTTAAAAGCCTTGATCTTGATCTGCACATCAGGTCTTTCCTGTCTTGCAACCCTCTGTCTTGGAGAAGGACATGGCAACCCACTCCGGTGTTCTTGCCTGGAGAATCCCAGGGAAGGGAGAGCCTGGTGGGCTTCTGACTATGGGGCCACACAGAGTCGGACACGACTGAAGTGACTTAGCAGCAGCAGCAGCAGCAACCCTCTGTCTGAGAGACACTGTGGGGTTTTCACCTCTAACATCCTGTATCTTCAGTTCAGTTCAGTTCAGTTCAGTCGCTCAGTCGTGTCCGACTCTCCACGACCCATGAATCACAGCACGCCAGGCCTCCCTGTCCATCACCAACTCCCGGAGTTCACTCAAACTCATGTCCAGAGTCGGCGATGCCATCCAGCCATCTCATTCTCTGTCGTCCCCTTCTCCTCCCGCCCCCAACCTTTCCCACCATCAGTCTTTTCCAGTGAGTCAACTCGTCACATGAGGTGGCCAGAGTATTGCAGTTTCAGCTTTAGCATCAGTCCTTCCAATGAACACCCAGGATTGATCTCCCTTAGAATGGACCGGTTGGATCTCCTTGCAGTCCAAGGGACTCTCAAGAGTCTTCTCCAACACCACAGTTCAAAAGCATCAATTCTTTGGGGATCAGCTTTCTTCACAGTCCAACTCTCACATCCATACATGACCATGGGAAAAACCATAGCCTTGACTAGACGGACCTTTGTTGGCAAAGTAATGTCTCTGCTTTTTAATATACTATCAAGGTTGGTCATAACTTTCCTTCCAAGGAGTAAGCGTCTTTTAATTTCATGGCTGCAATCAGCATCTGCAGTGATTTTGGAGCCCCAAAAAATAAAGTCTGACACTGTTTCCACTGTTTTTCCATCTATTTCCCATGAAGTGATGGGACCAGATGCCATGATCTTTGTTTTCTGAATCTTACTTTCTAGCAAATCCTTAGTTTTCAGTTTCCCCCTCAAGGACACATGGGAAGACTTATGAGACCCTAATACTGTGAGGGTAGCAATGCTGAAGCAGGGCCAGGGTGGAAGTGAAGCAGGCAGGGTGCTGAAACCATGTGGTCTGGGGGAGAAAAGCTTGTGAGAGCTTAAATGGTGGTGAAGGAGGACACAGAGGTGACTCATAGAAAGACCGTGCCCAACGTCCAATACAAGAGCAAAGTTTCAACGTAAATGAGACGAACGAGTTGCTTGAAGCAAGTTGTTCCAGAGTCATCATTTTATGCAGTGCCACGGACAGTTTCTGCAAGTGGAACTTGAAGGAACCTGCAGATCTGATTACATATGGCTTCAAAAGCTCTTTCCCCAGGTACGGAAAGCTGGATGGCCCGCCCATAGGCAACACTGCCTTCCGTTTGAAACATAATTTTGCTGTCTAATGCTCCTTGGGTGGTTTAATCAAAACAACAAAGGCAGAATGCTTCTTCTAAGAGCCCTGGTAACCATTTTCTGAACCTTCTTTTGGTGCATCTGTTTTGTATTTTGTGGAATAAAGGGAAACATATTCAGACTTCACAGCAGGGTGGACTATTTTCACTTACAAACTAAGGAAGAATGACCTTCTCCCTACGTATGCCCCTACACTGATGACTAAGCAGCTACTGTCAAGTCAGTGGCAAGAGAGAGAAGTAGTTTAGAACAGGGTCACAAACCTTCTGTAAAGGTCAGAGAGTAAGTAGTTGAGGCCACAGACACATGGTCTTGATCACAATTATTCAATCCCACAGCTGCAAGAAAGCAACCATAGACAAACTGTAATTGAATGAGTGTAGCTGGGTTTCAATGTTTGAAATTCATGTAATTTTCACATATCACAAAATACTATTCTCCCTTTGCTTTTTTGCTGTTTAGTTGCTAAGTCATGTCTGTTTCTTTTGTGACCCCCATGGACTGTAGCCCACCAGGCTCCTCAGTCCACAGGATTTCCCAGGCAAGAATACCGAATTGGGTTGCCATGCCCTTCTCCAAGGGACCTTCCCAACCCAGGGATTGAACCCCTATCTCCTGCATTGGCAGGTGGCTTCTTTACCACTGAGCCGCCAGGGAAGTTTTTTTAACTGTTTCAAAATATAAAGTACATTCCAATCTCATAGGCCAACAAAAGCAGGCAGCAGGATGAATTTAGACTTTGGGCCATAGTTTGGCCAACCCTGACTTAGTCCCACCCCTCTGATGACCTAGATGAGGGAGCAGATGGAGGGGTGGGAGGAAGGCTCAAGAAGGAAGGGATGTATGTATATGTATACATATAGCTGATTCACTTTGCTGTACTGCTGTTGCTAAGTCACTTCAGTCGTGTCCGACTCTGTGTGACCCATAGACAGCAGCCCACAAGGCTCCCCCACTCCTGGGATTCTCCAGGCAAGAATACTGGAGTGGGTTGCCATTTCCTTCTCTTTGCTGCACAGTAGACACTAATTCAACACTGTTAAGCAACCTAGATAGCATATTAAAAAGCAGAGACATTACTTTGCCAACAAAGGTCCGTCTAGTCAAGGCTATGGTTTTTCCCGTGGTCATGTATGGATGTGAGAGTTGGACTGTGAAGAAAGCTGATCACCGAAGAATTGATGCTTTTGAACTGTGGTGTTGGAGAAGACTCTTGAGAGTCCCTTGGACTGCAAGGAGATCCAACCAGTCCATTCTAAAGGAGATCAACCCTGGGTGTTCATTGAAAGGACTGATGCTAAAGCTGAAACTGCAATACTTTGGTCACCTCATGCGACGAATTGACTCACTGGAAAAGACTCTGATGCTGGGAGGGATTGGGGGTGGGAGGAGACGGGGACGACAGAGAATGAGATGGCTGGATGGCATCACCAACTCGATGGACATGAGTTTGAATGAACTCTGGGAGTTGGTGATGGACAGGGAGGCCTGGCGTGCTGTGATTCATGGGGTCGCAAAGAGTCGGACACGACTGAGCGACTGAACTGAACTGAACTGAAGCAAGTATACTCCGATTTTAAAAACTAATTTACTTCCCAGGATATTAGATGTTCTCCGACTATCAATGGTTCGTATCCTATAGGCAAAACAGAATCACCTATGGCTCTTCTATTTAAAAAAAAATTATAAGGCCCAAAGTTTTTCAAACCTACCTAACTAGATTCTCAAATTAGAGGGTTATTCTCTGGAATTATTATATCATAATTTAGTGATGATATTTAGAAATAATATTTATATTTATTAATAATAGTATTTAGAAATACTGTAAGTTATTGAATCCCTTACTGATGGACATTTAGGTTGGTTCCAGCTCTTTGATTTGATTGTAAAAAACTGTAGCAAACATCATTGTACATTTATTATCCAATTGTGTCCTTAGGATAAATTCCTAGATTTTTAATTGCTGAGCCAAAGAGTATAAAAATTTCCAAGTTTCTTGTAAGACACAAAACACAATCCTCTGCTCCAAACCAAAGCAATGCTTCATCTTAAACCTTGGTGTATTAAAAAAAAAAAAAACTGATTAGGGACTTTCCTCATGATTCAATAGCTAAAACTCTAAGATCCCAATGCAGGGGTCCCAGGTTCCATGCCCAGTCGGGGAACTAGAGCCCGCATGCCACAACTAAAAGGTCCTGCACATAGCAAATAAGACTTGGTGCAGCCAAATAAATAAATTTTTTTTTTAAGTTTTAAAGAAAGTGATAAGCATCTTGATGGAAGAAAATGAGAGATTAATACATAACCTTAGGCAGAGCTAGAGCTGTGGGCCTTCTGGACTCCAAGAACATTAATACAAATAGCCCATAATCAGCTTCAGTAGTGGGCTGATGTGAGGCCTGGCCTGTGAAATCAGGAGCTGGAATAGAATGAGGTGGGGCTCCCTCACTCAAGAACAAAGGTTGAAAGAAGCTGGCCCAGCTTCCTGGCTGTATTCGACATTAAGCTGCTGCCCAAGGTAGCACAGTTGGTAAAGAATCCTCCAGCAATGCAGGAGATGCAGGTTCGATCCCTGGGTCAGGAAGATCTCCTGGAGGAAAAATGGCAACTCGCTCCAGTATTCTTGCCTGTAGACTCTCATGGACAGAGGAGCCTGGCGAGCTACAGTCTATGGGGTCTCAAAGAGTCAGACATAACTTAGTGACAAAGCATGGTATGGCATGGCAAGGTAGCAGAAGGAATTAGACATTTAGGCAGGCAAAACTTAGCCACACTACCCATCGGCTCTAGAACTGAATCTGAAGCATCCCTGTGAGACAGGAGCCTCAAACTTCTACTGTAAGTCCTGGTTTTGAGTTGTGAAGTCTAGTTCAGTATAAAACTTCTAGACATAAAGAAAGCGAGTAGGAGAAAAAGAACAAAAAAGGCCAAGAATGGCTCCTCCTCGTGAACCATACACTACAATTGTGAGTCATATGAGGACAACTGATACCATTGACAGACACTGAAGACACCTCGGAGATCATTCAGTTCAGAGAAATTTAAGACAATAAAGCAATTTCCTTAAAAAAAAAAAAAGCCACTAAGGAGTGTATGGTTAATGCTATCAAAAAGACAATAGAAGTTATAGTTGCATATTTTAAACATTGAGAAAAAGATCAATTTTGGATATAAGTTAAAATTTTAAAGAAAAAGAAACTCAAGGTGTAATTCACACATTAGCAGAAGTGAGAGAAAGAGAGAGATGGAGGACAAAGAAAACTTTACCAATCCAAGAGAAGACAGGAAAGGAGAAACTAATAAATATACCACACTATAGAAAATAAGATAGAAGAAATAAATATATTTCACCCCAAAAAACAGAGAAAATGTAAACTCATTGAACCCATATATTTAAATCAGAGACTATCAATTAGACTTTTTACTTCAATTTTGTATTGATGAAAACAGACATTTGCAATCTAACACAACGGACTTCCTTGGTTGTCCAGTGGTTAAGAATCCGCCTGCCAATGAAGGGGGACACAGGTTCAATCCCTGGTCCAGGAAGATTCCACATTCCTTCTGGACAGCTAAGCCTGCATGCCAGAATACTAATAAACCATTAAGAGATTTTAAATGGTCATTGGAGATCTCTCCTGCTAGCAAAATTCAGTTTAAATGTAGATTTCCCCTGCTGCTGCTGCTGCTAAGTCGCTTCAGTCGTGTCCGACTCTGTGCGACCCCATAGACGGCAGCCCAACAGGCTCCCCCGTCCCTGGGATTTTCCAGGCAAGAACACAGGAGTGGGTTGCCATTTCCTTCTCCTAGTCACTCTATAAAAACAGAAGAAAAACCCATAGACAATATCTTTAAAAAACTAGCTGATAACAGGAATCCCCAGGAGGTCCAGTGGTTAGGACTCTGCACTTTCACTGCTGTGGGCCTGGATTCAATCCCTGGTTGGAGAACTAAGATCCCACAAGCCTCAGTACAGCCAGAAAAAAGAAAACAAAACAAAAAACTAGCTGATAACATTTCCAAGAACTTCAGAAAAAGGGTAGGTGGGGGCAGTCAACAAGAGTCTTATGGCTGTGTATGAGCAGCCCAGGGGCACATGAATGGACTAAGAAATGAGAAATCTAGAAATGACCTACCCGTGCTCACTTCTAAATGGAAGGAACCCTCAGATGAGGACTCAGCTAGCCAATATGAGGACAACGATCAACAGGAGTGGCCGTTTTCAGGTTCTAATGTGTGAGTGAGTTGTCCAAAGATGATGACAGGAGTTCTAGAATGACGGGCCAGGCAGAAATCTCAAGGAAAGGAGACAGCCCTGCACCAAGGACATTCTGCTAGGAATGAAACACAAATGGATCAGGACAGGAATGCATAGGCTGAAGGAGAAGGAAGGTTCAGATATTACCAGGGAAGAGGATCTAGAGAGATAGACCTCAGAAAGGAGAATTCAATATGAGAAACCCATTTACACAATTCATCATATTGATAGAATGAATTAAAAGATCATCTCTATAGATTCTGAAAAGAAAATTTAGTACTCAACTTAAAAACACTCAATAAAATAAAAACTGAGGGCTATTTTCTGAAAATGATATACAGAGCTCAACCTAAAACTGCTATCTTACTTAAACAGAAATTACTAGCAAGAATTCTTAATCATATTTGTTAATCTATGTATTAGTTGGGTAAAATCATAACACTTTTACTTTCACTAACCAACAGAAATTTAGTTTTTCCTTCAATTATGAATGTAGGTAATAAACCACAGTGGTATTAGAATTACCTATGGCTTTGTCACTAACAGAAATCATAGGTATTTTCATGTCATAGTACAGTGGTTGCAGGAACATGAAAAGAGTATTTATGCCTCTCATTGCTTTGAAACCACAGTATTTATTAGACCTGCCACTATATCTTATATTTAGTGCAGTAATAATATTTCAGTAACTACTTCATTAGTTTCCTTTGCAATCCTATGTATTTTATTTTATGCATTTAAACTCTTAATTCAGAGAAGGGTGTTCATAAACTTCACTTGACCACCAGACAGGTTCAATGCACAAAAGAAGAGTTATGAAAGTCCTGCATCTGTCACTTCCTAATAAAATTAGCAACAAAACACCAATGTCCACCATCTCCAGGGGTGCAAAGGATTCTCAGGGCAGAAATCTGACAAATTTGCAAATAATAATCGAGCCCAGCATCATCTGATCGTCCCCTGTACACACACACACACACACAGATACTCAATTGTCATTTCTTGCAAAATGAAAAGCTAGGGCAGGGAGATGAAGACTGAGAAAGGGAGGGAACTTCCCTAGTGGCTCAGCGGTGAAGAATCCTCCTGCCAATACAAGGGACATGGTTCGATCCCTGATCTAGGAAAATCCCACATGCCGGGCAGCAACTAAGCCCATGCACCACAACTCCTGAGCCTATGCCCTAGAGCCTGGGAGTTGCAACTACTGAGTGCTGAGGCTCGCATACCCTGGAGCCCGTGCTCCACAACAAGAGAAGCCACCGCAATAAGAAGTCCATACACCTACAACTAGAGAGTAGCCCCCACTCGCCACAACTAGAGAAAAGCCCATGCAGCAATGAAGACCCAGCACTGCCAAAATAAATAAATAAAATTTTTTTAAAAAAAAAGGAAGGGGAGAATTCATCCCCAGCAGGAAGCAATCCTTCTGCCCCCAACACTGGCAGATTCCTCAACAGAGGGCTGCAAGATGCCCCAAGAGAATCCTGACCAGGCCTAGCAGGAGCTGCAGGTGGGATCTGGGAACAAGGCTGCTACCCCCATCCAGTGCTCAGTGCATGTCGGGGGCTAGCTGAGTACCCCGCAAAGAGGTACCAGCATCCACTCCTCTTCTACTTGTCCTCTGGCTCTGCTTGCTCCCCTGGACTCCTGAGCATGCTCTGGTGCCCTGGCAGACATGGTGGCCTGACCTTGAACTTCTGTCTGGAACCCCAAATCCTTATCTGGCTTTAACGATCCCTATCCCCCAAAAAGGGGAAGAGAAGGGGTTGGGGTCTGTCCTGGACTACCAGGGGCTCACTGGAACCAGAGGTCATGATGTTGTCATCAACCTATCAATGAAGATGACGATTGCTTAGTGAAGTGTTGTAAACCCCAAGTTTTCAGAGTATCAAGCAGCTATAAACAATGTATTTAGGGAGTTATGAAGATAGGAGCTGAGGTGGAACAAACATCTTCACCTGAAGACATTTAAGTAATACATAAAAATACATGCACTCAAGTCAGACAGAGAAGGATAAATATTGTACGACATCCCTTATAGGTGGAATCTAAAATGAAATGATACAAATGAACTTACATACAAAACAGAAAGAGACAGAAAACTAAGAGAACAAACTTATGGTTGCCGGGGGAAAGGGAGAGTTAGAGAGTTTGGGATGGACATATCCACACTGCTATATTTAAAATGGATAACCAATAAGGACCTACTGTGTAGCACAGGGAGCTCTGCTCAAGGTTTTGGGGCAGCCTGGATGGGAGGGGAGTTTGGGGGAGAATGGATCCATGTATATGTGTGGCTGAGTGCTCTGCTATGCACCTGAAACTGTCACAGCTTTGTTAATCAGCTATATTCCAGTACAAAATTAAAGTTTTTTAAAATATGTGTGCTTCACAAAGTAAGTCAAGCCAAGTGAATCTGCAGTTTTTATTCAGCCCTGAGGGCCATCCGTGTGCAACCTACCCAATATGTACTGCAAACTACTCAGTCCTGAGCAAACAAGCTGTGCCCCAAACTATGCCTCCATACACGGCAGTCTCTGTACACCATAATCTGGACTGTTTGTTCCCGGCCAGCCCTGGGGAAGCTTGGGGGCTGCCCACTGCCATCTCAGATTCCTTGTTTCTTGTACTCACCAACTCAGCCGCTAAGCAGCCTCACAGCTGGGGTCTGAATAATGACCCAGGTCACCACACCCTCCTCAGCATCCTCAGGGCCTCTCTTCTCAAAGGCATACATAATACCGCGGCTATCACCAAAGAGAATATCTGGCCAAAGAAGGCGGCATGGAGAATCTAAATATAGCTATCAGACACGTGCGATTTCTCCATTGAATGGAGAATACAGCAACTAGAAATTTCTAAACACTTCGCATAGAATATATGATTGTGGGCTTCATTCATGAACCAATTCTTTTACATAATTCATGCTTATTTTAAAATATCCTTGTCACCTGACAGCCTACAGAAAGGTAGGCTGAGTAGAAAATTATTAATAGCATTAGCACTGCCTGCAAATTGCAGGTTTTAATAGCTCTAGTCACAGCCTCAGAAATAACCAGAGAAGATCATATTAAGGAACTGGAGCAACCCTAAAGGCCGAACAGAAAGGGAGACACGGCTGCTGCTGCTGCTAAGTCGCTTCAATTTTGTCCGACTCTGTGCGACCCCATAGACGGCAGCCCACCAGGTTCCACCATCCCTGGGATTCTCCAGGCAAGAACACTGGAGTGGGTTGCCATTTCCTTCTCTGGGAGACGTGGCAGTGCTTACCATTTACATGGGCTTCCGAGGCGGTGCTAGTGGTGAAGAATCAGCCTGCCAATTCAGAAGACATAAGAGAACAGGTTCGATCCCTGTGTCAAGAAGATCCCCTGCAGGAAGAAATGGCAACCCACTCCAATATTCTTGCCTGGAGAATCCCATGGACAGAGGAGCCTGGTGGGCTATAGTCCATGGGGTCCAAGAGTCAGACATGATTAAGCAACTGAGCATGCACGCACCATCTCCACCACAATCTGCTGTTTGCAAAGGGCTTACATGCACATTATCCACCGTGATGCTCACAAGCGATATGTGAAGGGCTTATTATCCCAGATCCAGAGGTGAAGAAACCCAGGTCTGCCATGGTTCTCTCAACACCCCAACTGGTAAGTTCCAAAGCCAGGAATTGAAGCTGGATGTGTTGGCTCCACCTTCAATGGCTTGGCAAACTTTTCCTATAAAAGACTAGACAGTACATATTTTTTAGGCTTTGAGGTCATGGGTCACAGACAGATCATCCTGTCTGTTTGTTACAATCCTCCTGCATTGGTAGGTGGATTCTTCACCACTAGTGCCACCTGGGAAGCCCATGTAAATGGTAAGCACTGCCTTGTCTCCCTTTCTGTTCAGCCTTTAGGGTTTGCTCCAGTTCCTTAATTTGATCTTCTCTGGTTATTTCTGTTACTGTGACTAGAGCTGTGTCTGTTTAGAAAGAGACTCACAGCCTTGGAAAATGAACTTATGGTTGGCAGGGAAGTGGGGGACAGGATATTTAGGAAGTTTGGGATGGACATGTACACTCTGCTATATTTAAAATGGATAACCAACAAGGACCTATTGTATAGCATAGAGAACTCTTTTCAATGTTATGTGGCAGCCTGGATGGGAGGGGGAGCTTGGGGGAGAATGGGAACTTGTATATGAATGGTTGAGTCCCTTCCTTGTTCACCTGAAATTGTCACAACATTGTTTGTTAATCAGCTATAGTCCAATACAAAATAAAAAGTTTAAAGAAAAATTATGTTGTTACATCTGCCAAAACTGCCAAAGACACTGTGTAAACAAATGGGTGTGGCTGTGGGTCAGTTAGGCTTTATTTACAAAAACAGGCAGAGGGCTGTATTTGGCCCTGACTATAGTTTGATAGAGGCTTCCCTGTTGGCACAGAGGTAAAGAATCCACCTGCCAATGCAGGAGACACAGGTTTGATCCTTGGGTTGGGAAGATCCCATGGAGGAGGAAATGGCAACCCAATCCAGTATTTCTGCCCAGAAAATCCTATGGACAGAGAAGCCTGGTGGGCTCCAGCCCATGAGGTTGCAAAGAGCTGGACACAACTTAACAACTAAACAACAACCACAGTAGTTTGGTAGAGATTCCTGCTCTACCATCTTCAAGCAGCCACTCTTCTTCGTAGTCTCATGAATCAGCTCACAGTTGAACTGGCGGAGAAGTAGGAACGGTGCTGAAAAAACAGAAAGCAGAAAGGAAACAGCTGTGATAAGACAGTCCCAAGAAAAGACATTATTTACAAAAGAGTTTGCTCAGGGTTCTGGGTGTTTGAATGTTAGGGAAGAGGTAGGAGAGACACCCTGATTTTCATTGCAATAGCCAAAATGCCCATCAACAGATGCATAGAGAAGACACAGTGGGTCATTGCCTGGCACACAGTGGAAGCCACTCTTAGTTGTCTGCACAACAGGTACTCTCTGTATCTTCCCAATTTTGTTTGGAACAATAGTTTCCCAGCCCTAGTGATAAACGGTGATGGGACCTAATCCTATAGTTTTACTCCCACTCCATTTGTCAAACACATGACTTCCCAGCATGCTTAAAGGGGGGAAGCTGCCGTGTCTCCTAGCTCCAGACAATGCAACTTTGCAATCTGCCAGAAGTGCTCAAGAAAGATTTGGTTTTCCTGATTAACAGGGTAGATGATGCAGATAGTCCTATTCCTCCACGTAGCTTCCCATCTTGAACATAGCCAAAAAGCCTGGGGTTTTTGTTGTTCAGTCGCTAAGTCGTGTCTGACTGTTTGTGACCGCATGGACTGCAGCATGCCAGCCTCTTCTGTCCTCTACTATCTCCTGGCATTTGTTCAGATTCATGTCTATTGAGCCTGTGATGCTATCTAACCACCTTATTCTTTGCCTCTCCCTTCTCCTTTTGCCTTCAATCTTTCCCAATATCAGGGTCTTTTCCAATGAGTCAGCTCTTTGCATCAGGTGGCCAAAGTATTGAAGCCTCACCTTCAGAATCACGCATGCTCTGTGGCTCAGTCGTGTCTGACTCTTTGTGACCCTATGGACTGTAGCCTGCCAGGCTCCTCTGTCAGTGGGATTTCCCAGGCAAGAATACTGGAGTGGGTTGCCATTTCCTTCTCCACGGGATCTTTTCCGACCCAGGGATCACACCTGGGCCTCCTGAATTGCAGGCGGATTCTTTACCATCCGAGCCACCTCAGCATCAGTCCTTCCAATGAATATTCAGGGTTGATTTCCTTTAGGATTGATTAGTTTGATCTCCTTGCTGTCCAAGGGACTCGCACAAGTCTTCTCCAGCTACAGTAGCCATCTGGTAGCCATACAGGAAAGAGCTATTGTATTAAAGGCAGCAGAGCAATCCGAGAGCAGGAACAGAGGCAAGGCATTGCCTCACAACATCGTGGAGCCCTGCACCACCCTTGGACCGCCTCTTTTTGGACTCCTCCTTATGGGAAAGAATTAAAAACCTTTATGATGTCTGGAACTGTTACTCTTCTACTGTTTGTTCCTGAAAAAAATTCCTCTTCCTTCTTACCTTTTCTCTGGATGTGCAAATTCATTTCGTCGTATCAAAGATAATTTTTGTATTTCACCTAGAATAATGTCTGGCTCATAGTAGGCACTCTGTAAGTCACTGCTCTTCCTGATTCTGCCATTTCTGGTCCTTAAGACTCAGATCCTAACTCTCTTGTACCTTCATGGTTTCAATTATCTGAGTCAATGCTTTAATAATGAACCACATAAAGTGAAAGCGAAAGTCGTTCAGTGGTGTTTGACTCTTTGCAACCCCATGACCTATATAGTCCATGAAATTCTCCAGGCCAGAATACGGGAGTGGGTAGCCTTTTCCTTCTCCAGGGGATCTTCGCAACCCAGGAATCGAACCCAGGTCTCCCTCATTGCAGGTGGATTCTTTACCAGCTGAGCCAACAGGGAAGCCCAGTGAACTATACAAGGTTGCCTAGAATGCATGTTGAAATATCATTTTTTTTTCTGGATATCTTTTCTTCTTTACTGTATTATAAACTCTTGAGAGGGTGAAATCTATCAGAGTTTTCCCCCATAATATTGTATTTGGTCAAATCTAAGATATTTTAGCCACCTCATGCGAAGAGTTGACTCACTGGAAAAGACTCTGATGCTGGGAGGGATTGGGGGCAGGAGGAGAAGGGGATGACAGAGAATGAGATGACTGGATGGCATCACCGACTCTGTGGACATGAGTTTGAGTGAACTCGGGAGTTGGTGATGGACAGGGAGGCCTGGCGTGTTGTGATTCATGGGATCACAAAGAGTCGGACACTACTGAGCGACTGAACTGAAGATGTCATTGATAAAAAAATAAATGACTATAAAAAGTCTATATTGAATTTGTTACAAATATTGCTTCTGTTTTATATTTTGTTATTTGCTTTTATTTCATTGTGAGGCACATGGGATCTTAGCTCCCCAACCAGGGATCGACTATGCAACCCCACATTGGAAGGCAAAGTCCTGACCTCTGGACCACCAAGGAAATCCCTGTCACCTTTAAATGCACCATTATTTTATGAGCCAGAAAGAAAAGAAAAATACTATGTCAATTTAATTATGCCATGTTGTAAAATGTAAGTCATAACCTAATTTCAGATATGTTAAAAATATAGCAGGAAAATGTGCCTTTCATAATGGAGAGACTGAATGTACAAATGATCGCCGGACTATGTAACAAAACCATAACTCACCACCTATTGCAACCAATCCAGAAAACTGCACCACAGTCTGTCACTGTGTCTATCAGCCCCAGACGCTCAAGGTTTGAGCAGTAGCTGACAGCTTCCCTGATTCTTGCCCCTACTCCCAACTTAGTACCAATCAGGAAACCTGTGATGGATCACAGAAGATGCTACACTCTGGTTAGCCTGCCTCCAGCATCCCCATGGCAATAACCCCCACTCAGGCACACAAGAAGCCTTCCCCTTTTGCCCACTGTATAGCTATCCACTCCTTTTCCTGCCTTTGAGTCTCTTCCAAATACCAGGGATGTGACTGGCTCCCTTACTGCAACAAGTTCAGAGGTCCCACTCAGGGAGTCTGTGTTATTTCCACAGAGTCAATAATTTTCCACAGTAGTATTTCTCATGGTAGTGTTCATTTGTTCAGCAAGCACTGATCTTCTGGATTATAGGAAAGATGCACAATTTGGGGTGAAGGGATATTTAAAGAGAGGGCTTGAGAAGGGAACCACTGATTGTAGTAGTTTAGCAGTGGGGTACGCAAGCCTGAATTGAAGGGACAGCTGTGAAGAGACAGAGGAACTGTCGGTTTTTAAAAAATGCACAACATGAGAGTTGTGAGTTAAGTTTTATCTGGAGCAAATGAGGACCACAGCCCAGAAGATAGCACCTCAGAGCTCTGAGAAACTGCTCCAAAGAGACAGGGACCGGTCAGGACAGACATGATTTTGGTGAAGGGAGAGTACGGGCAATCAAGAACATATTTTTTTTTGCAGAAAGTTTCTACTAGTCACGGGGAGCATATATCACTGTGAAGGAATTTAGTGCTTTCCTAGATATGAGGAGATACAAGAAGTGGGCTTATCAAAACGGTTCCTGAAAATATCGAACTATCTGAAGACCTGTCCAGCCACTGTCCCTGATTACAGATGCCTCATTCCTGCACTCCACCCAGAACTCCTTTCAGGGGGTGTTGAAGGTCAGCAGCCAAAACAGCGTATGATTTAATCCTTGTAGAGACAGATGGCAAGTGCCAATTTGTAGTTGATAGAGCATGGATTTAGGTACAGTCTAAAGAAAAGAGATGACACATTTGAGGTGGGAATCAAAGCAGAAGCAGAGGCAACCAAGCTATGGATGGGGGAGAAATCCAAGGGGACCCTGAGAAGTCGATACTGAGCAGGGCCCTTTGTGGCTGTGGGGCACAAAGCCTTTCTGTGTCCCCCGTTTCTCTGATTACAAGAAAAAGCCTCCATTCAGTCTCCTTGACCTTCCCTGAGTTCCCTGCGTTCAAGACTCAAGCAGTTGCTAATTAGTGAAGGGAGGGAATGGGACACCAGGGAAAAACAGTCAAGAGGAACAATAGTGCAGCCTTGGGCAAGGTCCCCACCAAGAGATAAACGCAACAGTATCTTTGAGCTGTTTTGTCGATACTGAAACCCCCTCCAGGTGGGAGAAGTTAAGATTTATCCATAGTAAGCTGCCCACAAGCATGTAGACCCCAGACCAGTTGAACCTGAAAGTTGATGATGCTGACTCTTTCTTACCTCACCACCCACCCATCGGAAAAATGTCCATGAGCAGACCATGACCTCTTTGAACTTTTACAGTAAAACTTCTCACTGTCCTCTCCAAGTTGGGACACATGGTTTTGAGGGCATGAGTCCGTTGTGGCCCCATTTACCTGGCAAAGCAATAAAGCTATTCTTTTTTGTGTGTTCAGACGTTCAGTCGTGTCCTACTCTGCAACCCCATGGACTATAACCTGCCAGGCTCCTCTGTTCATGGGATTCTCCAGGCAAGAACATTGGAGTGGGTTGCCATTTCCTCCTCCAGGGGATGGAGTGATCCAGTGATTGAACCCCTGTCTCTTGCATTGGCGGGCAGATTCTTTACCACTAGCACCACCTTCACCCAAAATTCTGTCTTCAAGATTTAATTCAGTGTCCAGGTACAGAGGCCAGATTCACCTTCAATGTGAAGCCTTGTTAAAGCTAGAGTCTCCAAGGAGATGGCTGTAACTCCTGGAGGTCAGGACGGGGAGCAGGTTCTGGAGAGGAAAGCTGAAGCACAGGATGCTGAAAGAACATCTTTGTCACCATGAGGAGGGAGGGGAACAGGTGTAGTGTGTGACACTGTCACATGTGTGTTCTTTAAAGAGAAAATGATGAGACAGGGCCACCAATGGATATGGCTGAATGTGACTCCTGCTGGAAGGCATCATTGCTACTAGGCTGCGTTTGGTTAACCTGTGTTCTACTGGGACTTCCCAGGTAGCTCAGTGGTAAAGAATTGGTCTGCAGTACAGGAGATGCAAAAGCCACAGGTTCAATCCCTGGGGTGGGAAGATCACCTAGCGAAGGAAATGGCAACTCACTCCAGTATTCTTGCCTGGGAAATCCCATGGACAGAGGACCCTGGAGGGCTACAGTCCATGGGGTCGCAATCTCTATGGACCTCACTGATGAGGTATCACTGAATTACATTTAATACAATCATGTAATGAGCTCATCCTGAGGGCTGGCTCCACAGAATAAAAGTCTTTTGTCAGGCCTTTATTCCTAGAAGTCCTCTCATTTGGAATTATTCATGTCTGGAAAATGATTGGGTGTGCCCCCTCCAGAGGCGGGAAGCTCTTGGTCACAAGAGAGCAGAAGACTGAAGAATTCATTCATTGAGTCGTGCCATTGAATTCACCCCTTTGAAAACCTCAGGGGGCTGAGTATAATTAAACAACATTAATTAAAAAACTAAAGAATAGAAAAGGGCAATCGGCAGGAGGGACAATGGAACAACATCAAAGAGATGGAAAACAACAAAAATAGCAGCAATCACTATGCATTAAAGCCCAGGAGGTTGACAGCTCAGCTGGAGCGCCTTCAGAGAAGTTTCATGGACAAGGGCTCTGAGTTTGAGAGGAAACATGGTGGCAGGATGGAAGGGACCCAGGGGTGCACCCAGGGGCTCCTTTTCCTTTCCACAGATACCCAAGAGGCTCAGACCTGTGCAGATCATAATTAGACACTGAAACAGGATTGTCTTAGAAGTTTCTATGAACACAGAACATACCACTGTCTTTGTGGTTTAATATGTCACTGCAGTCTCAGTGTTTTAGGTTGTATTTCAAAAGAAGAATTCTAGCATCTTGTTAAATTACAGAATCATTCTCACACATGAATTTCTTCAGCTCAACCTCTGCTAGATATAAAAATAAAGCAGCTGTATCCACCATCAGTAGTGGTGTGGTTTAGGTTCAAGGTGTGCAGAGTTGCTCAGCTGAGAGTGACTCTGCAACACGATGGATGGCAGTCCGCCAGTCTCTATCCATGGGATTCTCCAGGCAAGAATACTGGAGTGGATTGCCATTTCCTCCTCTGGGGGATCTTCCTGACCCAGGGATTGAAACTGCATCTCTTGCATCTCCGGTATTGGCAGGCAGATTCTTTGGCACTGAGACACCTGGGAAGTCCGTTCTATTTTCTCAAAGGTGGCCTATTTGTAAAGATGGTTTTGGTCAAGGTATTTTCATTTCTGGATATGTTCTCCCTACCATCTGAGAATAAAAATCGATCTTTTAAAATCAGACCTTAGAAACTAATTTTGTTAGGAGTAAAATGACTAACAACAACAAACAAAAGGAAATGCTTCTAGTATTTACATTTTCAACGAGTTTCTTCCTCTAGAAGACTGCTCAGAGGAGATATTTTTTAATGTTTTTTAAAAATAACTTTTACAGTGTTTTTTCCAATTGCTAAGTTGAGACCTGATTCACACTTCTGATTCTGCTCGTTGGATGGGAGAAGGGGGAATAGAAATGATGGCTAATTGTAGAAAAGCCACTTCCGAGAAGTCACAGTGGGCGACTTGGGGAGCAGGGAGGGGAAGCAGATGCCTCTGATTCACGCTGAAGGGGAGATTTGCTCCTTCTTCTCTGGCTTGTGCCTTTGATTTGTGTTATTTTCACCCCCAACCAGGATGTGTTTTCATACTTACTTTGTGTTTAGAAAAGGACATATTCAAAGGGATGAAGCTGCCCTTGACATTAATAAAACTGATGAAGATTTTAAAAAGAGAAATGTAGGTACATCAGACATCACTTTGCCAACAAAGTCTGTATAGTCAAAGCTATGGTTTTTCCAGTAGTCATGTATGAATGTGAGAGGTAGACCATAAAGAAGGCTGAGCACCAAAGAATTGATACTTTTGAATTATGGTGCTGGAGGAGACTCTTGAGAGTCCCTTGGACAGTAAGGAGATCAAACCATTCAACCCTAAAGGACATCAACCCTGAATATTCACTTGGAAGGACTAATGCTGAAACTGAAACTCCAATACTTTGGCCACCTGATGCAAAGAGCCAACTCAAAGGAAAAGACCCTGATGCTGGAAAGACAGGGCAGGAGGAGAAGATGGCGGCAGAGGATAAGATGGTTAGATGGCATCACCAACTCAATGGACATGAATTTGAGCAAACGCTGGGAGTTAGTGGAGGACAGAGGAGCCTGGAGGGCTATAGTCCGTGAGGGCGCAAAGAGTTGGACCTAGTGACTGAACAACAATAACAAACTAATGGTTTCAACTCCAGTGACTTCTTGAATCACTAAGCCATATCTGTTTCCTAAGCTCCAAATGCCAACTCAACTTCTTCATCTGGAGGGTCTCAGAGTCAGCATGACACGGATCAAACTCAGCTTGCGCCAGACTCACAGTCACCAAATGTCTCCAAGGATCGCACCTTTTTTTCAGTGGTTGTGACCACTAATGTAGCCCAGAAACGGGGGAATCGATCCTTCCTCTTTACTCAATCCATTCAAGAAAGAGGTCAAAGCGACTCTACCTCTGAAAGATCTCTCAGGGACATCCTTGTCCATCACTACCATTCCTGCTAAGCTTGGGCATCCAGAGCTCTCGTCTGAAAGACTGCAATAGCCCAACTAGTCTCTGCGGTAGGTGGTGTTTACCAGGATAGCTGCATCAAGGTCTTCCACCCTACATACTCACATGCGTGCAAGCAACACAGTCTTGACTCTCCTGCATGGGGGCGGATACAAGAGAAGCCTACTCTCTGTCCCCTAAATCTGAGCTGGCATTATGACTTGTCTCAATCGATGGATGCAGCAAAAGTCACTCCCCCGGCTGGGCTTCAGGGATCCACATTTCTGCCCTTTGCTACTTGGAATGCTCCCTCGGGAAGGCATTCTTCTGAAATCACTGACTTCTGCAAAATTCTGAACTAGCACCTCCCCAGTGGAGAGAGAAGGGCCACGTAGAGGAGTGCTGAAGGGCCAGACAGCAGAACAGATCCTTTGTAGACAAGTTCAACTACCAGCTGAAGTGTAAACTGTGCCAGTGGAGCAGATCTGTCCAGCCCAGCCCTGCCTGGATCCCCGACTGTCAGCAACAAGGAGGGAATGAAGGGACTTGTGTTCATCCAGGAGGCTTGGGGTAATCTGTTATACAGAAATAGATGATAAAGACAGTTTAGGTACCTCTAGTCCCTCTACTCTAGACCATTGGCCACCAGCATGGTGTTCCTGAAGTCAGAGAGTGATCCCATCCCTGCCTTTCCTACAGAACCAAAGCCAACCATATTCAGCCCTTTACTGAATAACCTTCTCAGGCAACCCCTTCTCCCTGGGCTAGTTTCAGCTCTTATCACGCCTTCTTTCACATGCCCAGTTTACTCAACACCCCAAGACATTCACGTCCTTGTGCTTATCATGTGATCTGCATCCTGCTGATGCTCTTCCTTCATCAAAATGCTACCAAGTGGAAAGTTCAGTTCCTCTGTGAAGCCTCAGAGGGAGGGCCCATAGTTCCTCCCTTACCCAGCCCCTTCAATAGCTCTGCCTGTTCCGGGCCTCCTCTCAGACCTGAATGTACATTGGAATCACCAGAGCAGACTGGCAATCTGTTGCAAACTTCTTTTTCATTGTGACCTATCATATCCTTCTCTTAATGGTGTCTTCTGTAGGAGAGAAACGCTTCATTTTAGTGTAGTATATATTGGGTTGGGCTTCCCAGGTGGCGCTAGCGGTAAAGAACCCATTTTCGAATGCGGGAGATGTAAGACATGGGTTCAGTCCCTGGGTCGGGAAGATCCCCTGGAGGAGGCTACTCACTCCAGTATTCTTGCCTGAAAAATCCCATGGACAGAGGAGCCTGGTAGGCTACAGTCCATAAGGTTGCAAAGTGTCAGACATGACTGAAATGACTTAGCACAGCACAGCACATATATTGGGTTGTTAATTAGCTTTTAGTGGTGTTTAGCCTTTTCACTTTCACACATTGGAGAAGGAAATGGCAACCCACTCCAGTGTTCTTGCCTGGAGGATCCCAGGGATGGGGGAGCCTGGTGGGCTTCCGTCTATGGGGTCACACAGAGTCGGACACGACTGAAGTGACTTAGCAGCAGCAGCAGCGTTCTCTCTCTTCTAACACATAAGGAAAAAGTGTGGTCACGCTGTCTCATAAAATCGGTGGAGCTATTTCTCATCTTTGACTCAATTATTTTTCAAAGTGGAAAACCAATGTTTGATACATATACATATTTGCCAGATTTATTTTATAAATGTCCTTTTCCATACATATAATACTGCCATATCACAAATTCAGTAAAGAGAAACTGCATTTTTATTTATGATCTTGTTTTTATAATATTATAAAATGGATAAATTAATTACATTAGTTCTGCATCATTTCAATCCTGATTTGACTGCTTTGATTATCTGTCCTGCAAGATGGGTTCTATAATTTTTTCCCCTCTGGTATTTTAATAGTCCTTGAAATTCTTATTAGCATGTTTGATTGAACTGAAAAAAAATCAGATGTTATCTTAACAGATAGTAAGAACTACCTGACTGATTGGTTTTACAATGAGGATTAGCTTTGCTGAGTAGTTGATATGGCAGATATTTTATATATATTTAATAAAACAAACTTATAGTTCCAAGTTTTGATGACACTATATTCAAACACATGATAATAAAAAAGCACTGTATCAGAAAAGATTGTTTTAGCAAAAGTGGAAGGCCATTAACAAACAGTATGTTGTTATTCCCAACAGTTTTTAAACTATATCTGATTAAACAACATGATTCTTAATAATTTATAATATTATAAAAGTCTTTTCTGTATTCTTTCCAGTAACTGAAAAAGTGAATGACTCTAAGTGGATAAGAATTCCATTTCCAAGCCAGGTGGTTCCTAATACTTTGTTTTTAATAAAATTGAAAGTCATCTCGATGATAAATCAGTGTGAATTTTGGGAAATAACTCAAAAGGCATTCAAAGTATTAAGCAACAGTGACATAACAAAGTTCTATTTCTGTGTAATTTTTTATATGAGGAAGTTTTCTCAGTGTTTCCATCTATTTTAAAAAGAAGAGTAGAAACCAAATAGATGCCTGACTCCATTTCACTGCCTACAAAAATCACATTCACACAGAGATATAAGAAATAATTGGGAAAACCTAATTCTTCTCATTAATAAGTACATTTCCAATAAAAATTGCTTATATTTAATTATCATTAGTAAACAAAAAAGGTACATTAGTAGATGCCAGGGGCAAGGGGGAATGGGGATAGGGAGGGGAGATGGGGAGTTAGTGTTTAATAGGGACAGAGTTTCAATTTAGGAAGGAGAAAAATTCAGGAAATGGATGCTGGTGAGAGTTGCAGAGCAATTGGATATACTTAGTACCACTGAACTGCACAGTTAAATATGGTTAAAATATTATGTTTTATATTATGTGACTTTTACCACAAAGAAACTTTTTTTAATCTGTGGAAGAAGTAAAATAAAAATGTGGGTTCATGGATAAAAGAAAAACATGAAATTTTAAAATGTTGAGAAATGGAGTTCATGTATTTCGTGGATTTCTATAAGTGAATGAAAAGGGTTTTCATATCTTCTTGGCACAATTACGGCCTGAATTTTATGGCTTATGCCCTTACACTGAAAAGGAGATAAATACACTCGGAATTTTTAAGTCAAAAACAACAGAAAAACAAAAACAAAACTTTGTCATAAGCATTTGATTCAAGTTAAGCTGTGTATGACATTTTGGGATAATAGTTTTTGGTTATTTTATTTAAAACATTTATGTTCATCAAAGAGAAATGCCAAGAATAAAAAATGGTACCACTCAAATACATTTTTCTTGCTGACATTTTAAAAATAAAAGTAATATGTTTAAAAGGATGGAAAGACAAGCTATAGACTGGGAGAAAACATTTGCAAATTACAATCTGACAAAAGATTTCCATCCAAAGTATACAAAGAACTCTCAAAACTCAACACTAAGAAATCTAAAGTCGTCAGTTTGGTTAGTCATAATGTATGAATGCTGATTTCTTAAGTTCTGAGAAATATATCAAGCTTATGAAGTATGTTAACAAAAGGAGAAACTGGGTGAGATTTATAAGGCAACTTTTCTGTACTATTTCTGCAACATTTTTGTAAATCTAAGGTTTTTTTTTTTCCAAAATAAAGTTTAAGAAAACTCAACAAAAAGGAAACACACAACTAAATTTAAAAATTGGCAAAAGACTTAAATAGACATTTTGCCAAAGAAGATATATAGGGAATAAATATGCATATCAAAAGGAATTAAGAACATCAGTGAAAATAACAGAAAAACTAAGGACCTTGAAAATTCTCTCCTTCATTTCTCCATTAAGGTAACAAGAACACAGGCAAAAATTGCCTAAGTCAACTTTTTTAAAACTCTAATTTTAACTAGAAGTTTGCAACAATCTAAAGAATATTTATTTCTTTAATTTATTTTTAAGAGAGCTGGATTTCAGTAAGAATAGCAAATTTTGTGACATTTAACTTGCCCATTTAACTCACACCTCCCTATTTCTCCACTTCAGTTCAAAGTGCCCTTGAAAACCAGTAACCTGCAACCACCACAGTTTTAGAGACTAAATAATGCACTTTTAAATAACACATGAATCAAAGAAGAAGTTTCAAGAGAAATCTAAACATATTTTGACCTAAGTGAAAAAGGCAACTTATAAAAATTTGCATGATACAGTAAAAGCAGTACTTGGGGCAGAGGGAGTTTATTGTACTGAATGCACACACTAGAAAAGACCAAACAAAGATCTAAAATCAGTCATCTGAGTTTTTATCCTAAGACTCTAGAAAGAAGAGGAACTGAATCTCAAGCAAGCAGAAGGAAATAAGCATCAAAAATTAGAGCAGGAATCCATGGAATTAAAAACTGGAAATCAATAGAGAAAAATAATATAATCAAAAATCTGGCTTGAAAGATCAGTAAAGTCGATAAATCTCTAGTCAAGCTGAAAAGAAAGAAGACACAAATTGCTAATAATATCAGAAATGAAAGAGGGATCCATCACTACTGATTCCAGGGACACTGAAAAGCTACTGAGGGATTACTAACCTTTTCTGCCAATGCAGGGGACACAGGACACATGGGTTCGATCCCTGGAAGATCCCTGGAGAAAGAAAGGATAACTCACTCTAGTATTCTCGCCTGGGAAATCCCGCAGACAGAAGAATGTGGTGCTGGGCTTCACTCCATAGGGTTGAAAAGAGTCGGACATGACTGAGCACAACCTTTCTGAACAACTCGAATAGTACAGATGAAATGCAACAATTCCTTGAAATACACAAACTGCCAAAACATACACAAGGAAAAATAGAGTATATGAACAGGTCTAGGTCTATTTTTAAAGCTGAATCGATAATTAAATTTCCAAAATAGAAAGCGCCAGCCCAGATGGCATCTCTGATGAATACTGCTGAACGTTTAAGGAAGAAAAGTTACCATTTCTCAACTATCACGTCCAGAAACTAGAGGAGGAGAAAACACATCCTTACTCTGTAAGGTCAAAACGACCCAATCATGTTAAACAAAAAAACCCAGACGCCAAATAGATAATGTAACAGGCTTTAATGGCTAGGCCACCCCGGGCGGGATTCCCAGACCTAATAGCACCAGGTCGGGGAAGTCCGCCCCGAACAAAGGCAAGAGGCAACTTATATAACTTAAGTCTAGATTTGGAGTGGTGATCTCTCATAGGTCAGTTAGCCGGGGGGCAATACTGGGTTGGTTGCGGGATCTGCTCAAGGTTGTGCTGACTCAGGGGAATAGTTCTTGCTGTTTCTGGGCAGAATGCTGTTTCTGGACAGGAGGTTAGGAGGGGGAGGTTAGGAGAGGGTTGATTTCTACCAGGAACCGATACCTCAAGGACACTCCAGCAGTGGGGGAGGGAATGAGAGAATAGAGCACAATAGTCAGAGTCCGGCGGGGCTTTTTCCCGCCGGTGGGAAAGGGAAGAGGAGAAGAAGAAGCCAAGATGGCCACCGGGGTCCGGCCTTACATACTCTGTGCAGCTTGCATTAACCTAATACCAAAACTAGACAAAGACATCACAAGGAAGAAAAACTGCATTCCAATATCTCTCATGAACACTGATGCAAAAATAACAGCAAACTGAATCGGAAATGAGATGGAGCAGGACGCTATGATCCTTGCCCCACATGTCGTTCACCTGCCTTTTGTCTCTGGAAAAACTTTAGCCAAAGGATAAATTTAATCAGAGTAGTGAGAAAACTCAGAAGCAAAGGAAAAGCGTCCAACGAGACTAAATAATAGTTTAGTCGTTAAGCAAAGTCAAGGACCTTTAGCTCCTCTTCAAGGGCTATAGAAAATATTCCAAGCCATATTCTGTGAGCTCTCTTATGGATACTAAACTCCCCACCAGGTGGAAGAAGTTAACTATATGATGACCAGACTGTAGCCATGACAAGCTCCCACGATTCTGAGAAAATCCTAGAGAATAAAAAAAAAACTGCTAGAACTAATAAATGTATTCAGAAAAGTTGCAGGATACCAGACCAACATGTGAAAGTGTTAGTTGCTTAGTCATGTCCAACTCTTTGCAACCCCATGCACTGTACTGTCCATGGAATTCTCCAGGCAAGAATAGTGGAGCAGGTTCATTTCCTTCTCCAGGGGATCTTCCCAACCCAGGGATTGAACCCAGGTCTCCCATATAGCAGGCAGATTCTTTACCATCTGAGCCACCAGGGAAGTCCAGACCAATATACAAAAGCCTATTACATTTCTGTATACTTGCAACGAATGAACCAAAAATAAATTTAAGAAGATAGCTCTATTTACAATAGCATCAAAAAGAATGAAACACTTAGGAGTGAATTTGACAAAGGAAATGAAAAATGTATACTCTAAAACAACAAAGCCACTCTAGTACTCTTGCCTAGAAAATCCCATGGATGGAGGAGCCTGGTAGGCTGCAGTCCATGGGGTCGCTAAGGGTCGGACACGACTGAGCGACTTCACTTTCACTTTTCACTTTCACACATTGGAGAAGGAAACGGCAACCTACTCCAGTGTTCTTGCCTGGAGAATCCCAGGGACGGGGGAGCCTGGTGGGCTGCCGTCTATGGGGTCACACAGAGTCAGACATGACTGAAGTGACTTAGCAGCAGCAGCAGCAAAACAACAAAACATTGTTGAAAGAAATGAAAGGAGATCCAAAGAAATGGAAAGGCATCCCGTATAACACAGGAACCAAACTGATCTCTGATTTCAAAGCAATTCCTGTCCAAATCCCAGCTGACTTCTTTATGTAAATTAACAAGCTCTTTTTTAATTTGTTAGGGAATTGCAAATAAACCAGAGCAGCCAAAACAAGTTTGAAAAAGAAGAACAAGGTAGGAGAACTCATACATTCCAATTTCAAAACTTACTACAAAGCAACAGTAATCAAGACATTGTGGGTACAAAATAGACATATAGTTCGGTAGATTAGAACTGAGAGTCTAGACATGTTCCAGGGCCTCCTGGTTTATAGTCTATGGGAACTTGAATAGAATTTGTACTACTGCTGCATGAAAATTGTATAAATCTTAATCATGTTGGATTGATTCATAGGGCTTTTCAGGTCTGCTATATCTTTCTTCTTTTCTAGTCATTCTATTAATTTTTGAGAGCTTGATATTGAAACTCCAACTAAAAATCTTAATTTATCTACTTAAAAATAACTGTAATATATAGTGGAATATATAATGGATTGAAGGCAGAAGGAGAAGAGGGCAACAGAAGATTAAATGGTTGGATGGCATCACTGATTCAATGGACAGGAACTTGGGCAAAGTCTGGGAGGTGGTGAGGGACAGGGAGGCCTGGCATGCAGCAGTCCATGGGGTCACAAAGAGTCAGACATGACTTGGTGACTCAACACACACACACATAGTAGAACTATATATAACTTTGTTCTGTATTTTCCAAGTCTCCTGTAAATGTGTTATTATACTTTTGTAATTTAAAAGAGAAAAAAGAATTAAGAGTCCAGAAATATCGATACATCCATATGTCCACTAATATTTGTCAAGACTGCCAGGACCATTCACTAGGGGGGGAAATCTGTCTTCTAAGTAATCACCTCTAACACCTCTCATGCTGATACTAGACTTTTATTAATTAAGCTTAATAAGCGACTGAATAAGAAGCAGATGGCTTCTCATTGCAGTCATTCTGGACAGTGATTGCTTTGTTTTTGTTTTCAAAAATTAAAAAATGCACAGCAAATCTTGGAATTTTTTAAACTGGAAGGGACCTACGTTATCACATAAGAACTTATCTTTGCATTTTGCAGCTGAAGAACTCTGATTTGCTCAAGGACACACAAATAACTGTTGTAACTGGAAAAAGAACTGACTAGTCAGATTTCCTGCCTCTCAACTCTGGGTTCTTTCCATCTAATGAGCCTGTGTCTCTAAGTTATGTCTCTTCTATGAAGATATGAAGAAAATGACTAACCAAGGCCTTGTATCACAGTGACTAAACACACACACACACACCCAACACAGTTTGTTTTCTGTATTATGAGAAAGATCCTTTTCTTATTTAAAGCATGCACAAAGCTGGAAAGATATTTTAAGAAGACCATTAATGGTCTTAGAAAAAAAAAGAATTGATTTATTCAAAATGTAACTCAATATTCCATTTGAATTCATGCCTCATTTGTGTAGAAGCTGCCTAGACTTGATTTTTCTATTAGTCATAAGATCATTTGGACCACAGGTTCAGTTCTATCCATTTCTAGTTTTTCCTCCAAGTCTTGTGCCTCATGGTTCACTTCTAAGACTAGAGTTGTGTCAAAAGGAGAGGGGAGCTGTGCCCATGCCATGGATGTTTGTAGTTTTAGGCCATCAATTTTACCCTGTATTGACAGCAGAGAGTGTTAAAAGATATCTTCCCTCCCTCTCTCTCCTCTCTCCCTCTCTCTCTTCTTCCTTTTTCCTTCCTTCCTTTTTTCCTTAACATACAGTGCCTCACCTCATTCTCCTTGTAAAAGGCTGAAGTAATACAAAATTACAAAGCATAAAATGTGACCTTACCTTTCCAAACACTCCTGCAGTCCTCCCTGGAGATAGCAACTGTTCATAGTTTGGTGGGTTGTCCTGTTCCATAGTCTTTCTCTTTATTCTTTTTCATCTATACGAATGTAAATATGAATATATTTTATTAAAAGGGGACCACATTCTATACACTATTGATACTGTGTATAAAATAGATAACTAATGAGACCCTACTGGACAGCACAGGGAACTCTACTCAGTACTCTGTGGTGACCTCAATGGGAAGGAAATCCAGAAAAGAGGGGATATATGTATAGCTGATTCACTTAACTATACAGAAGAAACTAGCACAACATTGTGAAGCAACTATTCTCCAATAAAAATTAATTTTAAAAAACAAAAAGAAAATAAAACATGAACTCTTTGACATCATAGCAATACCATTATACCTTAAAAATAAAATAAATCTGGATATCATCTAAAAGAAATGAAACCACACTCTATATCTTGTCCTGCTTTCTTAATAATAATTTGAGATTATATGAATCATCACACATTGACTTCCCTGGTGGCTCAGCAGTAAAGAAAACACCTGCCAATGCAGGAGACCTGGGTCCCATCCCTAAGTCAGGAAGATCCCCTGAAGAAGGAAATAGCAACCCACTCCAGCATTCTTGCCTGGGAAACCCCATGGACAGAGGAGCCTGGCAGGCTGCAGCCATCACACATTCTCATGCCTTATTCTTTTTTTAAGTGCCACATGATAAAGTTGCAATACTTAAGGGCAGGTATGTAAGGATCCATTTAAAGTGCTTTCCATGATTAATTCGCTTAATCCTCACACTAACCCTATGAAATAAAATCCTCATGCTTAATGTATAGATGGGGAAATGGAAGAAGTTAGGTAGTTTTCCCCAGGACACATGGCTAGTTAAGTGGAGGAGATGAGATTCAGTCTCGGGCAGTCTGGCATCAGAATGTCATGCTTTTCACTGCTAGGCAGCATTGCTCCTCCATAATGTAAATGTTCCTTAATGTATTTAAATAGTTCCTTATTAAGGAATCTGTAGATTGTTTCTAATTTTTCACCATTATAAACAATGCTGTAATTACCTCCTCTTAAATGTAATCAAGTCTATCAATCTTTTCTTTTACAGCTTCTGAATTTGCATCTTGTGTGGGAAGGCCTTTTTTCCTCCCTCAGTTATAAATAATCCTTCATTTTCTTCTATAACTTTTATGGTTTGGCTTTATTCATTTAGCACTTGAGTTCCTTTGGAATTTATATTGATATATGACATAAGTTAGAGGTCTAATCTGATTGTCTTCCATGCAGGCATGCGTGCTAAGTCGCTTCTGTCCTGTCTGACTCTTTGTGACCCATGAACTGGGTCGCCCACCAGGCTCCTATGTCCATGGGATTCTCCAGGCAAGAAAACTGAAGTGGGTTGCCATTCCCTCTTCCAGAGGATCTTTCCGACGCAGGGACTGAACCCGAGTCTCTGATGTCTCCTGTGTTGGCAGGCATGTTCTTTACCACTAGCGCCACCTGGGAATAAGCAAATGCTCTCAAACAACTGACACTCTATCTCATTCAGAATTTTGGGTGTAAAAACCAAACTGTCTTTTGGAGACGCTTCAATTCATTCACACACAAAAAATGGAAATCCTCCCCTAGTGCAGTGTTTGAGAGCATTTTCTTTTATGAGACATTGTGCAATGTTCTCAGTTTGACCTTGGTTGCAAGGTACAGATTTCCAAAAGCAGATGTGAAGGTTATTGTTGATTTCTTGGTGAAAGAAAGAGAATTCAATTCCTTTTACTTATCTTTACACTCTCAGAAACATGAGAAGGAAAAAAAATAAACTGTTGAAAGGCAAATTATGGCTCACTTTGTCCTATCTTCCTTCTCCTTATCTGCTGTTTCCAACCTTGCTCTTTCTCAGGACTTTTACTCTGCCGCCATTTTTACAATGAGCCTCATTGCATCTCCTCCATCAGAGAAAATGAAACTCAACTCCCCTCCACTTCCTGCCACCAGAGTCACCAGCATTTGCACCTGTCCTTGGTCCAGTCTCCTTTTCACCAGTCCCTCCCACCCCAGTACTGGTCATTTGCCTGTCTCTCTCACTGGTTGATGAGCACAGGGACCAGGTCATTGGAAAACTGTTTCCCATCACCTAATGTAAAGTAGGATCAGAGTAGACACTCCAAACCCTAAAAGTGGGACTTTCTGGTGGTTCAGTGGCTAAGACTCCAATACAGGGGGCCCAGGTTCGATCTCTGGTCAGGGAACTAGATCCCACATGTTGCAATTAAAGATCCTGTGTCCCACAGCTAAAACCTAGAGCAGCCAAATAAATAAAATTTTATTTTTTTAAATATTTTTTCAGTTTTATTTATTTAACTTTACTTTACAATATTATATTGATTTTGCCATACATTGACATGAATCCACCATGGGTGTATTTTAAAATTAAATTTTAAAATAAAATTTTAAAAAACACTAAAGGGAACCAGCATATGCCACCCCAAAACATGCTTCTTTGACATAAAAATTATTTTGAGCTGACAGTAAACATATTAAGAAGCAGTAAACATAGTTCATGGGGTCGCAAAGAGTTGGACACAACTGAGTGACTGAACAACAGCAAAACACAGTAAAAGCCGAAATATTCGACACTAAATTTCTTTACATCCCAGCTGTTTTATTGGACATACTAACAAACTAACTCATATTTTCCTGATATAATTCACCTGAACTGAAACTGAAGCTTTAATAATCCAGTATTCTACATGGAGCCCCTTTCTATGCCCATCAAGGATGAGCAATTATTCATCACAATAGCTCTCAATGCTTTCTCCTACCAAGGAGCAATCTAAAGAGTACAAAAATTAAAATAAAAAATAAAGAGTACAAGCCACTGGTAGGACCTATATTAAGTTAATCTCAAAAATGCATTCCAACATACATTAGGTGCAAACAGATATTGTTTGATTCCCCTTATACGAGGTAACTGGGCTTGCCTGGTAGCTCAGCTGGTAAAGAATCCACCTGCAATGCAGGAGACCCCAGTTCAATTCCTGAGTGGTGAAGATCCCCTTGGAGAAGGGATAGGCTACCCACTCCAGTATTCTTGGGTTTCCCTAGTGGCTCAGATGGTAAAGAATCCACCTGCAATGAGGGAGACCTAGGTTCGATCCCTGGGTTGGGAAGATGCCCTGGAGGAGGGCATGGCAACCCACTCCAATATTCTTATCTGGAGAATCCCATGAACAGAGGAGATTGGAGGGCTACAGTTCAGAGGGTTGCAAAGAGCTGGATATGACTGAACAACTAAGCACATACCTAGAATAGTCAAATTCATAGAGTCAGAAAGTACACTGGTAGATGCCAGGGGCCAGGGGTTGGGAGGTGGTTAGGGTGAGGAGTTCATGTTTAATGAGGACAGAGTTTCAGTTTAGGAAGGTAAACGATTAGGGAGATGGATGATGGTGAGAGTTGTGCAACAATGTGAATGTACTTAGTACCACTGAACTGTATAGTTAAATGTGGTTAAAATAGTATGTTTTGTGTTATGTGACTTTACTACAATAGAAACAAATTTTTAAAAAAGAGTTGCCTTACAAACAGTGGATCGTTACTAATTTATCTTTCTATTGCTCTCTCAAAATCACTGGAAATTTGCTTTTTACCCTGTCAAACTGCTCTGTTAAACTGACAGAGGCAACATTATACAGAGAACACGGAGTTGCAAGCATACAGATCTGGATTTGACCTTCCTTCACAATTTACTTAACCTCTCCAAGATTCGGTATCTAAAAAATTAGGAAAAATATAACAACTTCATAAGGTTGGTGTGAGTATATGGCATGAAGATATTACCACCAGGGATTTTGACGTAATTATCCTGAGATGGGACCTTGGCAGGCATTTTCAAAGCACATTTAGGTGATTTTGATGCACGCCCAGGGTTAAAAACCACTTGGTAAATTCTTCTCAAAAGTGCTATCTCCACATTCACCCTTGAGAAACTTTAAAATGACTCTTGAATATTAAAAGTGGAATGAAGAATACAAAACAACCTCTTTTCACATGTGTTAGCAAAACTGGAATATGCTTAGGGATGAAAAATGCTAACATTCATAGTAAAACTGTCCAACAACTGAGTTAAGAATGAATACACATAAAGGGCTTTTGAGAAAAGCTTTATCTTCAGCAAAGATCCTAGAGTTGTATATCTGAATTATTATGTCCCTCCAAAGTAGTTACTACATGAAGATCAGCTATAAAACCTATTTTAATGATGCTGCCACTCTGGAAAAATAAATTTATTAAGAGAAATTGCCCTTTGAAGCTGAAGCAGATTTATTAACATGTTTCAGATGGTGGAAATTTTGGATCTCTGGTTGCAGATTTAATCTCTGGAATAAAAAAAATATCACTTGGAATCAAGTCAGGTGAGTTGTTTGTTAACCAAACTGGGAGCTTTCTCTACAGGTATTACACCCAATGTCTCTGAGGGGCTCTTGTTAAATGTCATACCCTCAGTAACTAGAACTCAACCTAGCACAAGGCGTGGCTCAGTGATTGAACTTAAATGAAATATTCAGTACTAAATCAGATCTATCACAAGTGACCTTGAAGGTCATTCTCAAAGAAGAGATGAGAAATGGTTGAAGCAATAGTGACCTCATAAGAATAAGGATGTGGTTTTCCAGACAGGCAGTGTTCATGCCACATGCCTGCCACATGCCAAAGACCATTCCAATTCTTCCTAAGCGTGTTTGGATTAATGGGAATAACCCATGACAAAACCATGGTGGCTCTAAGAGATGATAGTGGCTGTGACTTTGGATCCATCACAGGGAAACATTCATAATAATAACAACCCAGAATGTATGTCTGACCCTTGACTGTGCAGACTCAGAACCATAATTGCCAGTTTGTGGAGAAAGGGTCTGATGCTCAAGGCTGTACTCCCACTAACCAACATGATGAGAAAGATGTATAACATCAGGATTCCAATTAGTGATGTTACAAAGAGAAGTATAACAGTTGTAATTACAACCAGTACACTTTCTTTCAGAAAGCAAACCTGGGTGGAAAGTTAAGTCCCATCAGAAAGTGTCGTGGTGAGCAGGAACTCAAGATCAGTGAATGAGTGAAGGCTTCTAATGGATCCAGTTGGGATAACCTAAGCACTATTTCTCACATTAGGGAAAGCCCTTCAGTGGGAATGCCACTCAATTTCAATGACCAGGATTGATTCCTTCTCTTATTTAAGAGGCATTGACTTAAGTTCACCCCTCCACTGTCTTTTAAAGTTCATTTCTATCACTGTCCAACCTCATTTCTTTTTTAAAAACATTTATTTATGTATTTGGCTGCACTGGATCTTAGTTACAGCACTCAGGATCTTTGAGCTTCATTGTGGCATGTGGGATCTTTAGTTGCAGCATGCGAACTCTTAGTTGTGGCACGTGGGCTCTAGTTCGCTGACCAGGGATCAGACCACTTGCATTGGGAGCATAGAGTCTTAGCCACTGGACAACCAGGGAAGTACCCTAACCTCATTTCTGACTGATGTACTTTTAATCTATGCTAGTATATTCAGTCATGTTATATCCACACTTATCAGCCTTTAAAACAGTGTCTTCTTTCCAAAAAAACTTTTTTTACTTTGTGTAGAGTATAACTAACAATGCTGTGATAGTTTTAGGTGAGCAGTGAAGGAACTCACCCACATACGTGTATCCACTCTCCCCCAACACCCACTCGCATCCAGGCCGCCACATAACACTGAGCAGAGCTGCTTGTGCTATTCAGTAGGTCTTTGTTGGTTATTCATTTAAAATATAGCAGTGTGTACATGTCCATCCCAAACTCCCTAACTATCCTTTTGCCCCACCCCTCCCACTGGCTACTATAAGTTAGTTCTTTAAGACTAAAACTGTCTTTTTAAGATGACTTTGATCTTTTGCTCTGGTCTATTGTGAATTGACCTTAATGCTTAACTCTTATTTCCCTGTTTCCCAAATTTATGAAGTTCAAGAAACACCAAACTTATTATATTCTGACAATACCTTATTGTACCAGAAGTCTCCCATGTAGAAAAAAAATTGACAAGAAAATCCATTACTCTCTCAATAGCAACTGTGCCAGATTCTTTTCTAAATGCTGGCAATTCAGTGGTAAACAGATAGATAAAGACCAAAACCTCATGAGGCTCACATTCTAGTTGAAAAAAGCAAAGAAATTAGAGAATAAAGAGTTATTTAAGATATTTTCATCTGGTGATAAAGTGAAAATAAAATTAGAAATTCTTACTGAAATATTTATTGGTAAATGAAGAGAAAATTGTTACCTCTGAGAGATTTTCAATTCTACCTTACCTGGTTCCAAGATAATAAGAAAGATCATGATCAAAGTAGAAAAATTAAAAAGGAAGGTCCCACTTAAAAAAAAAAAAACCCAGAAAAATATGAGAGCAGAGATCTTGGAAATTCACAAACCCATGATAATGAGGACAAGACCTGTGATGTTCTGCAGTCCCAGAAATCTATGCCCATGAATTTTCTCCCTGCTGGCACTGCTTGCATTTGTGACAGTTTCCTCAGGATCTACGGCCTTAAATGATGCATGGAGAAGGGGCAGAAATGGAATTACTCCTTTGTGCCATATTGGAATGTAATGTCTTGTAGCAGTGCCCCAGATTTTTACTTCGGGCCTTGCAAAAGTAATCTCTCTTCATGAGGGGTGGGCAAAAAAGGAAGTAAGAAAGACCTGAGGGCCTGAAAAGTGAACCATCATACTTAGCCGAAGAAAAATGGAAATGGCAACCAGCAGTGATTTTGATTGTTGTAGCATGTATCATTTATTGAGGACCCTCTATGTGTCCTGTGCCAAAGAGGCATTTGCATATTTTACCCAAATAAATCCAAAGATCCAGTGTAACCCAGTTTCCAGGCAAAAGCACATTCAAAGAAATGCAATCTGGTAGTCAAAAGAAATTTTAAAATAGCTCCATTCATTACTTGCATTTGAAATCAACTCCTTAGCATTTCCTTTCATCTACTCTCTATTCTCATATTCCCTCTGTAGTTCTGCAGTCTCCTATCCCAGTCTTACCTTTCATTTCTGTGTAGAATTCACTGAAACCCACTACCACTGGGACAGACTCTGGTCTCTTCTTTTTCTTCCCCCTCTTTGCCCATTTGTCGGGTTCTCCATCACTAACCATTCTCCTGATTCTAAATCACAAACATCCAGAGTGTCAGACAAGCAAGCCAGAAATCATCTTACAAGAAGGAAAATGATTGGGACTTCCCTGATGGTCCAGTGGTAAAGACTTTGCCTTCCAATGCAGGAGGTGGGGGTTCAATTCCTGGTTGGGGAGCTAAGATCACATATGCCTTGCAGCCAAAAAACCAAAGTATATAACAAAAGCAGTGTTGCAACAAATTCAGTAAAGACTTTAAAAATGGTCCACGTTGAAAAAAAAAGACAGGGAATGGGTGAAATAGGAAAGACAAAGACGATGTTCATTGAGTGTTCATTGGAAGTACTGGTGATGAAGCTGAAGCTCCAATACTTTGGCCACCTGATGCAAAGAGCCAACTCATTGGAAAAGACCCTTTTGCTGGGAAAGATTGAGGGAAGGAGGGAAAGGGGGCAACATCGGATGAGATGGTTGGATGGCAACACTGACTCAATGGACATGAGTTTAAGCAAACTCCAGGAGATAGTGAAGGACAGGGAAGCCTGGATTCCTGCAGTCCATGGGGTAGCAAAGAGTCAAACATAGCGACTGAACAACAACATATATGGTTAAGGGAATTGTTTGATCTGGACTTTTAAGGCATTTTAATGGCTGTCTCACAGTGGGGAGTTTTAAAGCAAAGAACTTGATTTCAACCATATATTTTAGCAAGAAAACTCTGGCAGGCTATCAGAGTAGATTAGACCAGAGAACAGAAGACCCCTGTCGATCCAACAAGTGATTGTGAACTTGAACTGGGAGTGGGGACGACAGGAGGGTTTCAAGGGGAATATCAAGGATGGACGAGCCTGGTAATAATGACAGTGAGAGAGCTTCCAGTGTCTGGTGAGGGTGACTGTGTAGATGGTGAGTCAGTGGGAAGCACTGGAGGGTTGAGGGTGTGTCTCAAGAGGAAGGGTATGGCCTTAGTAGTTCTCGATATGTGATCAGTGGTTGAGCAAGGGGATCTGGAAAGCTAGAGGCTGAATGAGGAGCCATTCGGCTCAGAGGTTCCTATCTCCTGCAACCAGCCACCCACGGTTTCTCCTCCAGGGGCCAAAACTCTTGACAACGTTGATCTGAATCTCAGTTCAGAGCGCTGAGTGCTGAAACACTAGCAAAAAGGTAAAAGAGTTTTTGTCTGAATAAATAAGGAGGTGATGTACAGTGGCTGCTGGAAAGATAACGGCTTTACATGGCAGTAAATAGAATCTGGTAGAAATTAAAACGTAGGGCAGCAGTTTAGAGTCACAGCCAAACGTCTCAAGATAGTAGTAAATATAGTAGAAGTCAAAGAAATTGGAAAACCAAGATTCCATTTTAGGATGAATTTTTTTCCCATAAAATAAATTAGTTTTCCTGTTTTGTGTATAGGAGAAGATTCAGAAAATGACCAAAAGAATGGAAAGAAAGAGAAAACTATAAAACATAGTTTAATACAAAGAATGAAGATATAGACATTTTAGAATTTTTTTCCTCCAGTCTATTTTACTACGTGTAAGTTTCTTTTATTGTATAGTGGAGAATATATATGTCTTTGTATTTTGCTTTTCTGCTTAACATTATAACAAAAGCAATTTTTGCAAGAATATACAGGATAATTCACTCAACAGAAAAATTAGTCTTAAAATGGACCATTTCACATGGAAGACTTTATCACATTATAAAAGGAATAGTAAAAAAAACAATGGGAAAGGAAAGGTTTACCAATAAATAGTGTTGGAAAATTGATTAGCAATTTGAAAAAAAGCATTTATTTAAGTCCCTATCTTCTCCCACTGAAACAAATTACTGGTAGATTTTTTTCAAATCAAATACAAAAACTAGAGCAAATATAATTAAATATTTATTGGACTTTTGGAGAAATAAGACTACCTCCTTTATAAGCTAAGACTTGGTAGACTGATTTTAGGGATTTTAAGGATTTAGGGATTTATTGATTGAGTTATCAAAGGAGAAAGGATATTAATTATTAGTTTATGTTTGATTTATTCTACCAAGTCTTAGCTTATAAAGACTGTGCTATATCATAGGTTCTTGTTGATTATTTATTTTAAATATAGCAGTGTGCACATGTCAGTCCCAAACTCCCTAACTCTCTTCTTTGTTTGGCTGACTTTCGATGGTCGTCTGTATGAAGTAGCATTGCTTGGCATAGCAAATAAAAACACAGGACACCTGGTAAACTTCAAATTTCAAATAAACAACACATAACATTTTTTATGTAGACATATCCCAGCCACTCCTTTCTGCCAGCTTGCATTAAGTGCACTATGTCTGCCATATTGTGACCATGAGACAACAAACCATCATGCTGAGGACATGGGAGTGAAACAGTAGCAAGAGTCCAGGTTTCTAAAATGACTCATACTGAGTTCTGACTGTGCTGGGCACATGCGTTGTGCATGAGAGTGATTGTTTTCATTTCACAGGAAACAGAGGCTAACAGAGTTCAAGTAACTTGCATAAATCACAAATGTGGCAAATGGTGGGTCAGAGACTGCATTCTTAGTCCCCATGCTATACGGATTCCCTACTATGCTATAAAATAGAAGGTCAAAACTAAACATATAACTACCGTGTGTGTGCTCAATCACTCAGTCATATCAGACTCTTTGTGACTCCACAGACTGCAGCCTGCCAGGCTCCTCTGTCCGTGGAATTTTTCAGGCAACAATACTGGGGCAGGCTGCCATTTCCTACTCCAGGGGATCTTTCCAATCCATGGATTAAACCCACGTCTCTCGTGTCTCCTGCATTGCCATGCAGATTCTTTACCACTGTCCCACCTGGAAAGCCCAGTGATCCAGCAATCCCACTACTGGACATATACCCTGAGAAAACCAACATTCAAAAAGATGCACACACACCAGTATTCACTGCAGCACTATTTACAATAGCCAGAACATGGAAGTACCTAAATGTCCAATGATAGATCAATGGATAAAGAAGATGTGGTACATATATACAATGGGATATTACTCAACCATAGAAAGAAATGAAATTGGGTCATTTGTAGAGATGTGGATGGACCTAGAGAGAATCATAGAAAGTGACAGAAAGAGAAAGACAAATATTGTATATTAACACATGCATGTGGAATTCAGAAAATGGTACAGATGAACCTATTTCTAAGGCAAGAATAGTGACACAGATGTAAAGAACAAACGTTTGGATATGGGGGAGAGGGGAGGGATGAATTAAGAGAGTAGCATTGACATACATGCACTGCTATGTGTAAAATGGATAGCTAGTGGGAAGCTGCTGTATAGCACAGAGCTCAGCTCAGTACTCGGTGATGACCTAGAGGGGTGGGATGGGGGATGGCATGGGGAGTTGGAGGGAGGCTTAAAAGGGAGAGGATACATGTACACATATAGCTGGTCACGTTGTTGTACAGCAGAAACTAACACAGCATTCAGTTCAGTTCAGTTCAGTCGCTCAGTCGTGTCCGACTCTTTGCGACCCCATGAATCACAGCACTCCAGGCCTCCCTGTCCATCACCAACTCCCGGAGTTCACTCAAACTCATCTCCATTGAGTCGGTGATGCCATCCAGCCATCTCATTCTCTGTCATCCCCTTCTCCTCCTGCCCCCAATGCCTCCCAGCATCAGAGTCTTTTCCAGTGAGTCAACTCATTGCATGAGGTGGCCAAAGTGTTGGAGTTTCAGCTTTAGCATCAGTCCTTCCATAAAGCAACTGTACCTCAATTTAAAAAATTAAAACATTGGCTATAACAATTTTAAAAAAGAAGTCTTTCAATAAAGTCTAGGAGTCATTTAGTTTTTCCAGTGGGAGTATATACCCATGGAGCTACAACTCCTATAAGTATCAGGGCTTGGATCCTAATCAAATCTGTCTACTGCTAAAATCCTTGAGGATTCCGTGAGACCAGCATCTTTGGTCCCTGGGTTGGCCATATGGGACTCCACAGTCATATCACAAGTCAGCAGAAATCTTCTGGTTTAAGAGGGGACCTCAGGATGCTGAAGTCAGGCTCCTAAAGCAATGTGGGCATCATCTGAACATGTAAATATCTGGTGAGAGATGGAGTATTTCCTGCCATATCAGTAAACAAGGATGTCACAATCATCAGCTATTGCAGCCCTCAAGTGTGAGCCAGTGAAACTGAAGGAAATCAGGAAGGAAAAGAACATCTGCCATCTAGCAGCCATCAGGCTGCAGCCACTCCCCATGGTGAGCCCCAGGGAAGCTCAGGATGAGAATACACAGGATACTGGCCCCCAGCTAGCTGAGCTGCTGTCAAAGGAATGATCTCAGTGAGCCCAGATGTTTCCATCTTCCCATACAAAGAACTTGGGATCTTTGGTTTTCTTTAATTAACAATAATCTTTTGATGTTCAGATCACCTGCCCCTCCTTGCAAAACTTCTATATAACCTGACTCCTCCCCAACTCACCTCCTGGGAGCAGTTCTCTCAGGGTAATCTGAGATGCTGTCTCCCAGGCTTGAAGTCCTAAAAATTCCCACCAAGTAAAACATAACCCTCAATTTTTAGGTTGTGAGTATTTTTTAAATCAACACTGGGAGTATCTGAGCAACAACCTCTTGATTCCTTGAGGACTTTTGCAATGTGTCCTTGCAAATCCTAACCACAGAGAGGGTGTCTCCTTTCAAATGCTCATCATCCTCCTTTTCTCCTCCTCTTCCTCCTCTTTGTACATCTTTGGCTCAGAGAACCAGAAAGGCAACAGTAACAGAGAAGAAACTTGATCTCCGAGAATCTCAGGAAAGAGGATCATTTCGGATGACCCACTGGGGAGTGCTTCAACTTCTCTGAGAGAAATGATCAAGTGCCAGTTTTGAACACTGACACTGAGAGGAATCTGGGGGAAGGGTCCCCAGCTTCAAAGCCCAAGAAACAGCAGTATCACAGCACCCCAGCCTTCTCTGTGACCCACACAGACTTGTCCCCTTCAAAAAGACAAACTGTATGGGAAAAAACCTGGGCTTTCCCCATGGCTCAGTGGTAAAGAATCTGCCTGCCGATGCAAGAGATGTGGGTTTGACCATTGGGACTGGAAGTTTCCCTGGAAGAAGAAAGGACTACTCACTCCAGTATTCTTGACTGGGAAATCCCATGGACAGAGGAGCCTGCCAGGCTACAGTCCATGGGGTCACATAGAGTCAGACACAACTTAGTGACTAAACAAGAGGAAAACATGTGTGTTCTTAGTACAGCCTCTTTTTATTCTAAGCAGGACAACTTGGAGGGAGGATCGGGGGGAAGGGGACCTTAACATGCCCAAGGGCTTCTTGTTGTGAGGTTGGCAATCATTTCCTAACAAAGTATGAAAAGTCATACACTGAAGATAAGTGAAAACGCATTTCGTTCATAACCAAATTAAAATGCTTTGAACTCTGTGAGTAGTCTTGGAATGGTCTCTCTCTCTCTTTTTTTTATTCTCCTAATTTAACCATCTGGAATTCTTTAAACACTGCCATCCTATTCAGCGTTTAGAAATGAAGGACTTGACTTTAAATGGAAAATCTACATTTCCTTTCTAAGTGAGAACTCAAGTTCTCCTATTTTGCACAAATCACAAAATATGTATGCTTAGCAATGGTAAAGGATAACTCCGGAGAAATTCATTTCACGCATGATGGAAGACATGCAGATGTGATGAACTGACTGCAAAACCTGAAAAACACATCTTCTCTTCAGGGTCCCGAGATGCAGGAGATGCAAGAGATGTGGATTCAGTCCCTGGGTCGAGAAGATACCCTGGAGAAGGGAATGGCGATCAGCTTCAGTATTCTTGCCTGAAGAATCTCATGGACAGAGGAGCCTAGTGGGCTACAGTTCATGGCGCTGCAGAGAGTAGGCTATGACTGAGCATGCACAATGGAGAGAAAGAGTCAGTCTTCTAGGACCTCAGAATATGACGGAGTCACATATCCCTTTACTGTGATAATTAAGCTAAAGTTAGGTGATTAGAGTGGACCCCAATCCAATGGCTGGTGTCCTGATAAAGAGGAGGAAGTTAGAGACAGACACAGAGAGGATGCCAGGTGAAAGTAAAGGCAGAGACTGGAGCAATCCTTCACCAAGCAAAGACCACCAAAGACCGCAAAGAAACCATCCGGAGCCAGGGAAGAAACGAGAAAAAGATGCTCTTTTATAGCCCCCAGAAGTAGACTCTGCCTAGACCTTGCCATCGGATGTCCAGCCTTTACAATTATGAAAATCAGTTTCTGTTGTTTAAGCCCATTCTGTTTGTGGTTCTTCGCTGGGGCAGCTGTAGCAAACTAATATGATGTATGTGTAGCTGTAGCACTTCCCAGGTGGCGCTAGTGGTAAAAAAAAATAAAAACCTGCCTGCCAATGCACGGACATAAGAGACTTGGGTTTGATCCCTGGGTCGAGAAGATCCCCTAGAGGAGGGCAACGCAATCCACTCCAGTATTTTTGCCTGGAGAATCCCCATGGACAGAGGAGTCGGGCAGGCTACAGTCCATGGGATCTCAAAGAGATATAAATGACTGAAGCAACTTGGCACACACACATCCATGCAGTACGATGATAACACAATTGTAGACGTTTAGAAAGACTCTCTCTCCATAAGCTGCATCTGTATGCTTCTTTTCTTGGTTCCTTAGGAGGAGTATGAGCATTTGCATCTGGAAGAGATCATCATTTTTAGTCCTCTATAAATAAACTAACAAATGATTCCCTTCATCACACTCTGCCTGGCGCTCCTTCACTCATTCATCAGCACCCACAGCTGGAGAGCAGCCCACACCCCGACCTCCATCCTCCCCAACCTGCAGGGTCTGTGTAAGCTGTGGATCTGAAGCCTCAGTGTAATCATAAGGTCTGGAAAAAGTACTAGATCTTGCAGGTAGTTCCCACTTAAGCATCAGTCAGTCTGCTTCAGCTTGTATTCTGGCTTGAAGCTCCATTCCTGAGTTTTCCTATTGTTACCTGCCCACACCCAAGCCCGCTTCTGGAGTCCTACAAGCTTTTCCCGTCACAGTGGCCGAATCTGCCAGATGCTTAACCAACCAGCTAGACTCTCCTGCTACTGATTTAGCTAGACGGTTGTCTGCCAGCATCACCCAGAATCTGCCATAACCTTGGAAATCTAGCTCTGATTCACATCTCAGACTGGCTGCTGGAAGGAAGGATGCTCTGGACGGGTAATCTAGAAGGCACTTCGACAGGACTCAGCTGGTTAATTTTTTTTTTTTTTTGAAATGAACAGAATGGATTTTATGTCAGCATAGTTTTCACATGAATTCTTTATACCATACAAACTGTCCTACTTAATATCACTTTCTTCTCAAGGCTGTCTAAGTGACCCTGGGATGGTAGATTGCCTAGGACTCTGGCTTAGGAATCACTTCTCTGGGACCTGGATGGTACTAGAAGAGGGAGGGACCCACACTCAACTCAGTGCTTGGCAAACATTTGAGTCAAAAGAGCCCTGGGGGAGCTCACCTCTTGCTCTGCGATGACCTAGAGAGGTGGGGAGGGAGGCTCAGAAGGGAGGAGATATCTGTATACCTACAGGCTTTCCTGGTGGCTCAGATGGTAAAGGGTCTGCCTGCAATGAGGGGGACTTGGATTCTACCCTTGGGTTGGAAAGATCCCCTGGAGAAGGACATGGCAACCCACTCTAGTATTCTTGCCTGGAGAATCCAATGGACAGAGGAGACTAGTGGGCTGCAGTCCATGGGGTTGCAAAGAGTTGGGCACAACTGAGCAACTAACACTTACTAGCTGATTCAGTTTGTTATACAGCAGAAACTAACACAATGTTGTAAAGCAACTGTTCTCCAATTAAATTTTTTTTAAAAGAGGAGAATTTAAAAATTAAAAAAAAAGAGAGCCCTGGGATTAGGTTGCTCTGGAATTGCAGCCCAAAGACATCAAATGGAAAAAGGAGGCGGGCAAAGAAGTAAAGTCAGGTCTAAAAAGGTTGGGATTGGCATGTACACACTGCCATATTGAAAATGGACAGCCAACAGGTTCCTACTGGACAGCACAGGGAACTCTGCTCAGTGTTATGTGGCAGCCTAGGTGGGAGGGGAGTTTGGTGGAGAATGGATACATGTATATATATGGCTGAGTCCCTTCACTGTCCACATGAAACTTTCACAACATTGTTAATTGGCTATATTCCAATACAAAATAATAAGTTTAAAAAAATAAAGGCTCTACCAGTAAAATCAGCAAGACAGGACAGAAACAGGAATCAGAATCTGCAGAGATTCTTGGGGATGCAGGTTCTAGGAAAGTGGGAGGACACCTTTAATACAGAGTCTATACATCTGCCATAGGTGGGGAGAGAAATAAAAGGGCTAACCTGGTTCCGACCAAACACAACAAGACAAGGAATGCTAGCTAATGCTATAATACATAGATCCTGGACCGATAGCTTCACTGGAAAAAAAAAAACATACAGTTTATGATACTTCAGTTATACTCTCCCCAAAACTGAATAAAAGCAAAACAAAATAAACAAAAAAATCCAGTGTGTAATTCTCCATGTTTTCCTTCTTCTTCCTGCCACGGTGACCAGCGACCGACAGATGGTGGTGAAGCCCCCATCGGTCAGCATTCCTGAATGAAATGTGGATAAAGGTTTGCCAGCCAAGTGGGATGAACTTATAGTATAAGCAAGAAATAAACCTTTATTGTTCTAAGCAAGCGACACTGAGGCATTGTCTATTACAGCAGCGTAACCCTAACCCATCTGATTGACAAAAATCCTGAAACGCAGCATATTATCCAAAGTCTCATTTAAAAAAAAAAAAAGTTAACAGTCCAAAATAGAATATGAAACACAATAGTATAAAATCTGCCCGTGGAATTTATGAAGCATAAATGATACTTCTGTTTGTTCAAATGACAGAGTAATTATCAAGTTTGTTTCAAGACAGAAACTCTCCATGATACCCATCATACCCATCACAGTGTGTGCAGTTATTAGAGAAGAATTAGAACATGATAAGGGAGAGATGGTCATTTCACTTTCCATTCATTTGTTGGCATACTGTGCAGCAAGTGGGAACTTAGTTTCCCGATCAGGGATGGAACCTGTGCCCCCAGCAGTGGGAGTGTGATGTCTTATAACCACTGGACCACCAGGAAAGTCCCTGGACTCAATCCTGTTTTAAGACAAATCTCTAATTAGACTTCATACCGTCCCTACCCCTAAACCACACAATTCCTTTGGGAAGTATACAGGGTATAACTCCTAAATAATAGAGCTAAGAAAAAGATGTGCAATTAGAATAGCAAGATTATAAGGAAAAAATTCTGCAGAAGTAGGTGTTCCTCTGGAGACATGCAATTTATGCCAGGTTAGGACAACATACGTTCCTTCACCTAAGAGCACACATTCCCTTGACACAAAAATAAAACAAGGGGTGGAAGAATTAACCTCAATTCCATTCCAAATCTGGGTGGGATGCAGAAGAGGGCAAGGGCACGGTTGTGTCAAAGGCAGACACTGATTTTTCATTTCCAAAAATCCATTATAGACCAAAAGGCATAATTAGGACATTAACACAATGAACACAGAATGTGCTCACAATGCAGCAATATAAATATGACTATCGTATGATAAAATTTTGTGTGGACCGGGGCAAAAGCTTGAACAAAGCATGAATAAATATAAACAGCTTGGTCTGTTGTAAGAGCATGGGTTAATTTTTATTTTCCTTTTGTTTGGTTTCCATCAATGTTGTTCATACAACAGATAATTTGTAAGAAGCCATTAAGGTGCCTTGGTGACAACTGGAAAACCAATTATAAATTCCTGCATCTCTGAAATGAGACTGAATCAATGGTGCAGAGCGACAGCGTGGAGAAGCAGAGCCCCTGCGCTTGAAATTTTTTTGTTTTAATTTTGCCTGAATAAAAAGAAGGCTTGATTTAAAGAGAAAAGACATCTTTATCTGAGTATCATTTATCTATGCTTTATTCTAAGAACATGGCCTACTTACGGAGGATTGCTCAAATGGCCTCTAAGCCTTATCCCATGAATTTACTGCTGAGACATTTTGTTAGGCGTTGACCTACTGTCCCAGTGCTCCAAGTTGTACCATTAGTCACTGCTTGGGGCGAGCTGTGCTTCTCCACAGCACTCTTATTATTTTGTAAATAATTTTTTAAATTTATTTTTGGCTATGCTGGGTCTTCATTGCTGAGCAGGCTTTCTCTAGTTTCAGAGAGCAGTGGCTACTCTCTAGTTTCTGTGCTTGGGCTTCTAAATGTGGCGGCTTCTCTTGTCACAGAGTGCAGGCTCTAGAGCACAGGCTCAGTAGTGGCTTAGTTGTCCCTCGGCGTGTGGGATCTTCCTGGATCAGGGATAGACTCCATGCCTCCTGCATAGGCAGGCAGATTCTTTACCAGTGAGACACCAGAGAAGCCTCACAAGGCTCTTTTGCATGCACTGATCTAATACCTGAAATTGTCATGTAATATTACCTACTCCATCATCAGTGCCTCAGCAAAGCTGGATTGATTCCTGGTCTGGCAAAGTCCTCAGTGCCTGAGGCGGGGGAGTGGCCAAGACTCAGAGCCAGTGAGTGGATTCTACCCGACCTCCAATGAGTGGCAGATTGCAGGTGCATCCTGGCTCGTCTCAGCCAGTCCTGATATTCCCATCCTCTCACCAGTGAGTGGGTCAAGACCCCAGGATGACGGTAATCAGCACAAGGTTTTCTTCTGCCTTTAGGACTGACCCAGCTGGGGCCAAGGAGACTCTAGAAAAGGTTGCTGGAGGTTCTTTCTTTGGGTGTCGCTGCACCCTTCCGTGATCTAGAACTCGGTGGCTGGCCTGAGTAAAGCAGAGTCAAGAGGACTGCAGGAAAATGGAAAGTGCACCCCTGGATCAAGTCGACCTCAAGATCACCCTACCCTCAGATTTCTAGTTATATACCCCTTGTTGTTTCTACCTTCTGCATCATCTTAACTGACGGTTAGATCTCATCTCTGAGGGGATATACGTGTGTGTACAGCTGATTCACTTTGTTGTACAGAAAAAACTAACACAAAATTGTAAAGTAACTATCGCTTGTTGTTCAGTCGCTAAGTCATGTCTGACTTTCTGCAACCTCATGGACTGCAGCATTCCAGGCTCCCCTGGACAGGGGACTCATGTCCATTGAGTCATTGATGCCATCCAACCATCTCATCCTCTGCTGCCCTCTTCTCCTCCCGCCCTTAGTCTTTTCCAGCATCAGGGTCTTTTCCAGTGAGTTGGCTCTTTGCATCAGGTGGCCAAATACTGGAGCTTCAGCTTTAGCATCAGTCCTTTCAGTGAATATTCCAGGTTGCTTTCCTTTAGGACTGAGTGGTTTGATCTCCTTGCTGTCCAAGAGACTCTCAAGAGTCTTCTCCATTACCACAGTTAGAAAGCATCAATTCTTCTTCATGGTCCGACTTTCACATCCATATGTGACTATTAGAAAAACCATAGCTTCTATACCCCAATTTAAAAAAGAAGAAGAAAGGAGGAAAGAAAGAGAGAAAAGAAAGAAAGACAGGGTCTTCCTAGAATCTTAGAAGGGCCCTAACAATGGTCATTCTTACTTCTGGAAGCCCTGTGATTATGACTGAACAAACTCAAAAGCAGGCTCTGGAAAGAGCTGTCCAAATTCTGTCTCCAAATAGTTGTTTTCTATGATGAGATAGATTCGAGACCCATCTGTGTGCTCCAAAAGTCGGCTTCCTCTTCCTGGCTTCTTCGGGCTCTGCTTAATGGCCTTCTGATTAAAGCAGTCCCAGAGTGCACCCGGCTTATATACGAGGAGAAGAAATCAGCAGGGAACACTCACCTTGTGATGCATAGAGAATGAGCTCCTCGCTGAAAATGCAAATTTTGAAAGATGAAAATCTCACTTCTGAATACATAATGGTCTCTAATTAGCTCACAGGTAATTAGAGCAATTGCCAGGGGCCAGAACACTCCTAGAAGCTGTGTGCCCAGGGGTTTTCTCCTAGGGAACATAAACTCAAATGGTTAAAATTCCCTTTCTGCAAAGATGATGTTTTCCCACACATCAACATTGAACCAATGTTGGTTGTATGTGGTAAAAAATGTTTCTGCTTATGGTCCTCTTTATAAGTCATTGCCAGGAGGATCTCAGCTCCACACTTAGTGCAGTAATGAGTGAAGTCAGTCTGACAAAGACTAGAGACATAGAGGGGAGTAAAATTTGCCACACGAGGACTTTCCCTGGTAGTCCATTGGTTAAGAATACAATTGCCAATGCAGGGGACATGGGTTCCATCCCTGGTTGGGGAAGATTACACATGCCTCGAGGCAACTAACCCCGTGTGCCACAACTACTGAATCTGTACTTGACCACTTGACCACAACACTAGGCTGAAATTGTACACATTTGTGTACTATTACTTCATTGAGAAATCTGTATGCAGGTCAAGAAGGAACAGTTAGAACTGGACATGGAACAACAGACTGGTTCCAAATAGAAAAAGGAGTACATCGAGGCTGTATATTGTCACCCTGCTTATTTAACTTATATGCAGAGTACATCATGAGAAATGCTGGGCTGGATGAAGCACAAGCTGGAATCAAGATTGCTGGGAGAAATACCAATAACCTCAGATATGCAGATGACTCCACCCTTATGGCAGAAAGTGAAGAAGAGCTAAAGAACCTCTTGATGAAAGTGAAAGAGGAGAGTGAAAAAGTTGGCTTAAAGCTCAACATTCAGAAAACTAAGATCATGGCATCTGGTCCCATCACTTCATGGCAAATAGATGGGGATACAGTGGAAACAGTGAGAGACTTTATTTTTGGGGGTTCCAAAATCACTGCAGATGGTGACTGCAGCCATGAAATTAGTTCAGTTCAGTTCAGTCACTCAGTCGTGTCCGACTCTTTGCGACCCCATGAATCACAGCACGCCAGGCCTCCCTGTCCATCACCAACTCCCGGAGTTCACTCAAACTCATGTCCATCGAGTCGGTGATGCCATCCAGCCATCTCATTCTCTGTCGTCCCCTTGAAGCCATGAAATTAAAAGACACTAATTCCTTGGAAGAAAAGTTATGACCAACCTAGACAGCATATTAAAAAAGCAGAGACATTACTTTGCCAACAAAGGTCCATCTAGTCAAAGCTATGGTTTTTCCAGTGGTCATGTATGGATGTGAGAGTTGGACTATAAAGAAAGCTGAGCGCCAAAGAATTGATGCTTTTGAACTGTGGTGTTGGAGAAGACTCTTGAGAGTCCCTTGGACTGCAAGGAGATCTAACCAGTCCATCCTAAAGGAGATCAGCCCTGGGTGTTCATTTCAAGGACTGATGTTGAAGTTGAAACTCCAATACTTTGGCCACCTGATGCGAAGAACTGACTCATTTGAAAAGACCCTGCTGCTGGGAAAGATTGAGGGCAGGAGGAGAAGGGAATGACAGAGGATGAGATGATTGGATGGCATCACTGACTCAATGGACATGAGTTTGAGTAAACTCTGGGAGTTGGTGATGGATAGGGAGGCCTGGTGTTCTGCAGTGCATGGGGTCACAAAGAGTCGGACACGACTGACCAACTGAACTGAACTTCATTATCAGGGAAGTGGGGAGGAGAATCAAGAAGACAAGGAGAAAGAATCAACATGGTGGTAGCAGGGAGCTGCCCATTGCTTGATATTAAGCAAAACTGATTATTTGATATCACAAGACCACCTTGAACAAGGCTATGCAATAACCATGAATCAACACAGTCTATATACAGGGAGGAAGTGCAGAAATTATCTCCTGGTTTCCATCTCCCATTGGTCAATGTTTGCCCCACAAGCCATTAATTCCTTCAAACTTCCAGGCTACAGAGGGGTGGATGTCCAGAGAGTCCCTCAGTGGCTCACACCTCAGATTCCACAGGAGACCCTGGGGTACCCAGAGAAGTGCAGTAGCATGTGCTGACATGGAGCTGGACAAAGTCTATATTGATGTAGTCACTATATAGGCAGTGGAGGCTGGACTACATGCCCCAAAGCCATAGAGGCTGAGGATCTGAACATGACTGATACACCCACACAAATGTCCATTTCAGTGTGGATTCCAATCAAAAAGCACAGCCTTTGCAGCTAAAGCATCTTCTCTGTGAATCCTAACTCTGCTCTTCACTAGTCGTAGAACTTAGGGCAAACTAATTTCTCTGCACCTAGATTTCCACATCTGTTAAATGGAAATAATACCTACATAGGTATTTTTCATATGTAGGAAGGTTTTGAGGTTTGAACAAAATAATCTGTGTAACATATGTGGACCAGAACATAAATTTAACTAAATTTCCCTCTCTTATAATAATATAATAGATATAAAATAACAAATTTCCAACTAAAGAGGAATGGTTAAGTAAATTATGATGTAGTCAGTTAATGGATCTTCTCTGCATCTTTTAAGAAAGGATAACAAGGGACTTTCCTGGTGGTCCAGTGGCTAAGACCCAGGGCTCCCAATGCAGGGGGCTGTGGCTCAATCCCTGGTCAGGGAACTAGATCCCACATGTCACAACTAAGAGTTTGCATACCACAACTAAAGACCCTACCTGCTGCAACTAAGACCTGGCATGGTCAAATAAGAAATAAATATTTTAAAATAATAAAACTTAAAACTAAAAATGATAATAAGTGGGAAATGGCCATGTATTGAGAAAAGGCACAATAAAAAATTGTGTAAGGACAATGTGGGAGGGGGTGTTGTATACACACAACAGTCCAGTTCAGTCGCTCAGTGTCCAACTCTTTGCAAACCCATGGACTGCAGCACGCCAGGCTTCCCTGTCCATTACCAACTTCCAGAACCTATTAAAATTCATGTCCATCACATTGGTGATGCCATCCAACTGTCTTATTCTCTGTCATCCCCTTCTCCTTCCACCTTCAATCTTTCCCAGCATCAGAGTCTTTTCAAATGAGTCAGTTTTCTGCATCAAATGGCCAAAGTATTGGAGTTTCAGCTTCAGTGTCAGTCCTTCCAATGAATATTTAGGACTTATTTCCTTTAGGATGGATTGGTTGGATCTCCTTGCAGTCCAAGGGACTCTCAAGAGTCTTCTCCAACACCACAGTTCAAAAGCATCAATTCTTTGGTGCTCAGCTTTCTTTACAGTCCAACTCTCACATCCATACATGACTACTGGAAAAACCATAGCTTTGACTAGACGGACATTTGTTGGGAAAGTAATGTCTCTGCTTTTTAATATGCTATCTAGCTTTTCTTCCAAGGAATTAGCGTCTTTTAATTTCATGGTTTCAGTCACCATCTGCAGTGATTTTGGAGCCCCCAAAATAAAGCCTCTCACTGTTTCCATTGTTTCACCATCTATTTGCCATGAAGTGATGGGACCAGATGCCATGATCTTAGTTTTCTGAATGTTGAGCTTCAAGCCAACTTTTTCACTCTCTTCTTTCACTTTCATCAAGAGGCTCTTTAGTTCTTCCCTTTCTGCCATCAGGGTGGTGTCATCTGCATATCTGAGGTTATTGATATTTCTCCCAGCAATCTTGATTCCAGCTTGTGCTTCTTCCAGCCCAGCATTCCTCATGATGTACTCTGCATACAAGTTAAATAAGCAGGTGACAATATACAACCTTGACGTACTCCTTTTCCTATTTGGAACCAGTCTTTGTTGCATGTCCAGTTCTAACGGTTGCTTCTTGACCTGCATACAAATTTCTCAGGAGGCAGGTCAGGTGGTCTGGTATTCCCATCTCTTGAAGAATTCTCCACACTTTGTTGTGATCCACACAGTCAAAGGCTTTGGCATAGTCAATAAAGAATAGTAGATGTTTTTCTGAAACTCTCTTGCTTTTTCAATGATCCAGCGGATGTTGGCAATTTGATCTCTGGCTCCTCTACCTTTTCTAAATCCAGCTTGAACATCTGGAAGTTCACAATTCGTGTACTGTTGAAGCCTGGCTTGGAGAATTTTGAGTATTACTTTGCTAGCATGTGAGCACACAACATACCACGTGCAAATACTTAGTGACATGAACACATGTGGGATTTCTTGTGAAAGATTTGAAAACACTAATGAATAGTGCTGCTAATGACTGATGTGTTTAGAAAATACTATTGAGTAATGCTAGTCAATACCATTTGCTGGTTTTCCTTGTTAACTGAACTCCAAATTTGTTCAGAGTGGCAAGGTACCCATCCCCAAATGACAAATCATGATTTGTTTCAACCAGTCTGGAAAATTCATCCCTCCAAATTCAAAACCTCCATAACAGAAGAATGCCATGTGATCTGCTTCTGGGGGGAAAAATGGTCTAATGAAAAATCTATGTGGAATTCAGGAGATCTTTACTAACCTGATGAAAAAGAGTAATATGGCAGTCACTATCCCTTCCCCTTTCCTTCCTTGGATGTAGATGTAAAGTATGGAACCACAGCAACAATACTGTGAGCATGAGGTGACCAGCACGAGATCGAGAAATTCAGCCCTGTCATTTTTGAGCCACTGAATCAAGACTGAAACTACTTCCAATCTCTGTACATTTGTTTGTCTAAACCTCTACTATCAGGTGTTCTGTTGCTGCTGCTGCTGCTGCTAAGTCACTTCAGTCGTGTCCGACTCTGTGTGACCCCCACCCGGCTCCCCCGTCCCTGGGATTCTCCAGGCAAGAACACTGGAGTGGGTTGCCATTTCTTACTTGTGACCAAAACAACTGATACGACACTGTGTTAGTCAATTTACATTCCTATATCGTTGATTTTTACAGGAGATGTTTAAGGTATGTTTTATAATAAATAAACTGAGAACCTAACTGACTTACCCAAGGTCATCTCCCTTTTAAGTCTCCCAACCAGAATTCATACCCAATGAATCCTAGAGTCCTTTCCACGACTTCAATAGCAAACAGTTGTGTACAGAATACAAGAAAGATTGTAAGCAGAAAAATGAATGCCAAGTCTTGAGGCTGCTAAAAGGCCCCTAGTTTAGGTTATAAATGACATTGTGTGCCATGGGAGGAGTTTTGACTTTGTTGTACTGATAGAAAACAGTAATATGTCAAGATCTACGCTTCAGCAAAAATTGCTGCCATGTTCCCAAGGCCTTGTACTTGATAGAGCTCAGTAAACATTAAATCAACCAATAAATAATCAGATAAAATTCTCCAGGTAGACTTGGAGAATGTAGTACTTCCTTGATGGGTCCAGTGATTAAGACTCCATTCTTCTACTGCAGAAAGTCATTGGTTTGATCCCTGGTCTGGGAACTAATATCCCATATGACATGCAGCAGCATGGCCGAGAAAAAAAAAAAAAATTTCACATGGAGAATGAATCAGAATAAACAAGGTTAGAGGGAAGAAGCCCATTTAGAAGATTATTGCAATATCTATTTCACATGAGAGATGTTAAGTTATGAACTATGGCAGTGTCTAGAGGACAAGTGCGTGTGGGCTCAGTCACTCATTCGTGTCCAACTCTTTGAAACTCCATGACTGTAGCCCATGAGGCTCCTCTGTCCATGGGATTCTCCAGGCAAGAATACATAGGACAGGAGGAGGGAACAAATTCAAGCGGAATTCAGAAAACAGAATCGAAAGGGTCGCAGTTCTCACATGGCAACCAGCTTGTCTTCTGAAAAGAATATTTTTTATGAGGCCGCTTGACTGACCAAAACCTTCAGAGGTTTTCCACTGCTTGTAGAGTACATCCTAAAGTTGCCACCTGGTGTTCATGGTCCTCCATTAGCTTCTAGCTCTAGATCTTCAAGGGTTTTCCTGGTGGCTCGGATGGTAAAGAATCTGTCTGCAGTGCAGGAGACCCAGGTTCAATCCCTGGGTCGGGCAGAGCCCCTGGAGAAGGGAATGGCTACCCACTCCAGTATTCTTGCTGAGAAAATCCCACGGACAGAGGAGTCTGGTGGGCTACAGTCCCGTGGGTTGCAAATAGCTGGACTCAACTGAGTGACTGACACTAGATGTTCAGAGTATTTAGCAAACACTTTTGAATAGAAAGATAAGCTAATTAATCATGTAATTTGCATAATATTTACAAATAACTGCATCGGCATTATTTCTTTGTTTGGATCTCCCTTCATTTGTTATTTATTGTTTCCCAACAACCATGTGGGTTAAGCAGGGGCAGGATTGCGCAATTACAAATTGTGTGGTCTTACAGATGCCTGGAGAATCCCAGGGAAGGGGGAGCCTGGTGGGCTTCCGTCTATGGGGTCACACAGAGTCGGACATGACTGAAGTGACTTAGCAGCAGCAGAAGCAGCACAGATGACGAGATGATTGGATGGCATCACTAACTCAGTGACATGAGTTTGAGTAAACTCCAGGAGAGAGTAAAGGACAGGGAAGCCTGGCGTGCTGCAGTCTGTGGGGTCAAAGAGTCGGACACGAATTAGTGACTGCACAACAACAATAGATGAAGAAACCAAGATTCAGAAACACCAAGTGTCAAATTAACCCCTGGTTAGACCTTCCTCAGAGAAGGCAACGGCACCCCACTCCAGTACTCTTGCCTGGAAAATCCCATGGACGGCGGAGCCTGGTGGGCTGCAGTCCGTGGGGTCGCGAAGAGTCGGACACGACTGAGCGACTTCATTTTCACTTTTCACTTTCATGCATTGGAGAAGGAAATGGCAACCCACTCCAGTGTTCTTGCCTGGAGAATCCCAGGGACGGGGGAGCCTGGTGGGCTGCCATCTATGGGGTCGCACAGAGTCGGACACGACTGAAGCGACTTGTCAGCAGCAGCAGCAGACCTTCCTCATGGGTTGCCTCTGTTACTCAGGACCAATCTTGTACTGCAGCAAAGGCTCCAAGGTCATGGTCAGCTGACTCAGCTTATTAGCCCCAGAACTGAGGGCATGCCTGGTATCCACCAACTGTCCGAACCTCAAATGAACTCATGATAACAGCCCACACCCAGACAGCTTTCTCAACAAGAAAATTAAAGTCATCAGTCTTAACCCAGAAATTGGTTTACACATCTTTGTCCCACACAGATGGATTATAAACTGCTCTGCTGAATGTTCTGTCAAATATGAAACTTCTGAAAGCTTTTCAGTGGACAAAGACAAGGCTAAATCTTCCACTGATCTCATAGTGATTGCTGTTGTGAATATTTTCGCTCTGGCTGGACTGTAGATTAGTATCTATAGTTTCTGACTAACTAGTTTCAGACCCTGCCTGAATATACCTCTCTCCTTTAAAGTCAGCTGGTTTTCCTACATCTTCAAGACTCTGGTAGACTCAGAGAAACTTGTGAATCTGTAGGCTTTCAAATGTTGTTTTGGTCATAAGGGTAGAAATGGTTCTCTTTTCAGCTTTCTACATCACAAATAGGAGCCAGAGTTCCAGGTGTGGATTATTTTAAAATTATAAGATACTGTGCTAGGGTCCAGTGACTAAGACTACTGATCCCGTGGTCCAGTGGCTAAGACTTCATGCTCCCAATGCAGGGGGCCTGGGGTTGATCCTTGGTCAGGAAACTAGATCCCATATGCCACGGGGATCCTGCATGCTGCAGCTAAAGATCTCACCCGCGGCAATGAAGATCAAGATCGTGTATGCTGCAACTAAGACCCAGAGCAGTCAAACAAATAAATAAAAAGAATTTTTTTTCAAAAAATTATAAGATATTGTGATCAACTTTATAGTAAAGAATTTCAAAATCTCACCAAAATGTATTTATTTTTGTAAATTTTGTTTTCAAGTTAAAATTATAAAATACTTTGCTACTATTATGAAATATTGGAAATAGGGGGCTGCCTTTTTTTATAATCTAAACACAGTGAACATGAACTTAAACTTCTTTTTTCTCTCCAACCACTGTGACCTTCAACTCTGCCTTGTCCATTCCTCTTATCAACACCTGGATGACATTGAGGGCAAAACCTATAGCTTTCTGGTCAGATTTCAATAATTTTTCTCTAAAGTCCAGTCCTATTTAAAACTTCAAGTTCTTATCATCCTACCCATCTCCCCAGGTGTTCTCTTGGCTATAATGATAGACCATCCACATCCTCTGCAGAGCAGGCATGAGGTTGGTTCTCAGAGGAGCCCACTGTGAATTCTTCAGAAGGCACTTTCCAGGGTGTAGTTGCCCAGTTTGGGAGATAAACTGAAGGTTGCCCTCTTCCAAATCGGATTCAGTGCCTGCCTTGTGGTCCTTCTCACTGTTGGGGTTCCTTCACCCAGCAAGCCGCCCTTTTGGGCAAGGAATCTGTAAACAGCCCAAGTCCAACTGCCTTCCACAGTGTTCTTTTTTCTTTTTGGCTGCAATGGGTCTTGGTCGCTGTGTACAGGCTTTCTCTAGTTGCAGCGAGCACGGGATACCCTCTAGATAAAGTGCGTGGGCTTCTTATTGCGGTGGCTTCTCTTGTTTCAGAGCACCGGCTCTAGGGCACTCAGGCTCTAGTAGCTGTGGCACATGAGCTTAGTTTCTCTGCAGCATGGGGAACCTTCTTGGACCAGGGATCGAACCCATGTTTCCTGCCTTGTCAGGCAGATTCTTATCCACTGGATCACCTGGGACATCCCCCACAGTGTTCTTGACCACAGGAAGTAGACTCATCCTTGCCACCCTGACTTCCCCTTCCCCTTCTCCCTCTTCTTTCTTCCTGCTGTAAAGGACACATCAGCAAGTTTACGGCACAGGTGACTGCCCAGCTGGGGAATGGTACTCTAGCATCTTCTATTTGTGGGGAATACCTGTTTCCACAGTGGAGCTATCAGGCCTCCACTCTCGGCTTAGAGGCATGGGGCTAATGAATGCTTCAGTGTTTAGTCTTCTGTTCAGTGATCAGCTGGTAAAGAATCTGCCTGCAATGTGGGAGACCTGGGTCCAATCCCTGGGTTGGGAAGATCCCCTGGAAAAGGGAAAGGCTACCCACTCCGGTATTATTGCCTGGAAATTTCCATGGACTGTAGTCCATGGGGTTGTAAAGACTCGGACATGACTAAGCAACTTTCACTTTCAGTGGTATAGTTGACATATCACGTGAATCATTCTGTTAAAGTTCCCATCCTCTACAGGACAAAACTATTTTCAGGAATAAACATGAAATGAAACAAATAATAATAGCCAGGAAAAAATGCCAGAGAGAAAAATGTTCATTGAACTTCATATACACAATCATGCTTATAAAAATAAAATAAATATTAAAGCACAAAAAAGTTCAAAAGTTAGGGATTACTTCTTTTTAATTAACCTATTTTTTAAAAGAAAAACTGTACCTACATATTGGCTGTCACAGTCATAAAAGATAGCAGTGTGATTTTTATGTTCACGGCTTAATTTCTGCACATTTGTCAATGACTTCTGAAAATTGATGTTGTTTGCATGTTCATGTTCGATAGACAGTAGAGTCAGATTTGTCATATTGCTTTGCCTGCAGTTGATAAAAGAACACTTTTTATAAATTCTAACTTCAAAAAGTTTCTTTAACATGAAGCAAGAGATAGAGAAAGAGTTGGGGAAAATCTTTAAATTTGACAGAGATTCATTAAAAATCCCATTTCACAATAAATTCCAGAAATTAAAATAATGTCCATGTCTTTGTTTCTTTGGGATGAACTCTGGAAGCAATCAAATAGAAAAACTTCACTAAAATATCATCACCAGAAAATAAAGGTCTATTCTACATAAAAGCCTATGGCCTATTGCATTTGTTAAAAGAAAAAAAAAAAAGGCTAAAGTTTTTCTTCTTCTGAAAAGATCAGAGAAAAATGGCTGATAATAGCAGACACTATTTGATCCAGGGCTTTAGAATGATTACCTGCCTTTTGCCCTTTTGGCTTCTCCAGGCAGTGAGGACACCAGCATCTTTTGTCATTTCTCTAGACTTGCATAGAATGACAGAATTGAAGTAACTCGGGTCCCATTTCATTGTCTTTGCAATCATTCTGCTACCCTTATAACGTATTTCTAATCCACCATATAGATGTAGGGATGTATGGTACGAGAAATGGAGATACCAACTGTTTCTGAAAAAAGCACAGTGATTCTGAATCTTTATGAACTTATTCTCCAAAGGAATGCCTGTAGCTGAGTCCATGGGATGGGGGTCGGGGACATGTACCACTAGGAGTTCTTCCAGTTAAATTCCAAGTAAATTACAATGCTTAATAAATCAGTGCAAATGTGAGCCTTATAATAAGTCCCTTATACCAACAAGTTCCATTCCGAGAGCACATTTATTAAGTCCAAGTTGTACATACATCCAACAAAGTTAGCTTAGGTACCCAACCAACACACTCGGGTATATAGTACTGTACTGTCAGAAGTTTATAACACTCTTCACACAAATGATACATAGCAAACACAAAGAAAACATTTTAATGTTACAGTACAGTACCTTGAAAAGCACAAGAGTACAGTACAATAGCTGGCATACCAGAGCTGGCATTGAGTGAACACACAAGAGGAGTTACTGACTGGAGGAGGGAGAGGAGGTGGGAGATGGTGGAGCGGAAGGGTCGTCGGCAGCAGGAGACGGAGGGCAAGCTGAGACGTCAGTCACAACGGACGTTGATGGCACAGGTTCTGGGCTTGAAATAAAGACACTGCACTACTGTACTCTATACCGGTCTGTATAGTAAAGTGCACACGAGCACAGCCACTTGTAGAGGATGCACACACATGACAATGTACGCCAGACATGTGAACTAACTCACGTGATTGGACATGTGAGCACACATTCACATCTTTGGAAGTTCGCAACTCGAAGGTTCATATGCGAGGGACTTACTATATTTACACACACTTTGCTAGAACTCAGTAACTACAGCAGTTGTTAGAACTTAGACTAAAACAGTTAGGTGGGGAACACTACTTTATCACTGACATTGTTCAAAATCGGCAGTGTATAGTAATAATAAAAAGCAGGCCATTTTAGTTGGGGATAATACCACAGCTGCAGGAGACACAAGAAACCTGGATTCAGTCTCTGGGTTGGGAAGATCCCCTGGAGAAAGGCATGGCAACCCACTCCAGTATTCTTGCATGGACAGAGAAGTCTCACGGGTTACAGTCGATAGGACCTCAAAGAGTCGGACGGAACTAAAGTGACTTAGCACACACACCACAGCTACCACTTACATACACGGCCTCAGAAATGGAGTTGGTGAGAGCCCGTGGGTGGTTTCTGTGCCTTCTACTAAGACACAGGGAGATGTCTCCAGCACCCCTCTTGAGGTGGAATATTTAGCACCTATTTGAAAGTGAAAGAGGAGAGTGAAAAAGTTGGCTTAAAACTCAACATTCAGAAAACTAAGATCATGGCATCCGGTCCCATTGCTTCATGGCAAATAGATGGGGAAACAGTGGCTGACTTTATTTTGGGGGGCTCCAAAATCACTGCAAATGGTGACTGCAGCCATGAAATTAAAAGATGCTTACTCCTTGGAAGAAAAGTTATGACCAACCTAGACAGCATATTAAAATGCAGAGACATTATTACTTTGCCAACAAAGGTCTGTCTAGTCAAGGCTATGGTTTTTCCAGTAGTCATGTATGGATGTGAGAGTTGGACTACAAAGAAAGCTGAGGGCCAAAGAATTGATGCTTTTGAACTGTGGTGTTGAAGAAGACTCTTGAGAGTCCCTTGGACTGCAAGGAGATCCAACCAGTCCATCCTAAAGGAGATCAGTCCTGGGTGTTCATTGCAAGGACTGATGTTGAAGCTGAAACTCCAATACTTTGGCCACCTGATGTGAAGAGCTGACTCATTTGAAAAGACCCTGCTGCTGGGAAAGATTAAGGGCAGGAGGAGAAGGGGCCAACAGAGGATGAGATGGTTGGAAGGCATCACCGACTCAATGGACATGAGTTTGGGTAGGCTCCAGGAATTGGTGATGGACAGGGAGGCCTGGCATGCTGCAGTTCATGGGGTCACAAAGAGTCAGACATGACTGAGCGATTGAATTGAACTGAACTTACTTAGCATTAGGACTGTAGCAGGAATTCTAAAGCAACATGGAAACTCTTGCCTATTACTCTTTCACACAATATTCCTCCTCTCTGATATAGCTCCTGCACTTCAAAGAGAGAAATCACATCCAATAATGTCATCTGATTATCTTTCAGAAGCTCCCCAACACTGAAAGGATGATGCTTAAACTCTTTAATAAAGGGAAATGGAAGAAGAACTAACATTTACTAAAATTCTACTATGTACTAACCACTTTATATGAGCTATTTTATTTAAACCTTACACCTCCATGAGAGGTAAGTATTATTACCCTAATTTTTCAGCTGAGAGAACTAAGACACAGAGAAATTAAGTCTGTAAGACACAGAAAGATTAAGACCTAGTGGCACATAGCTTCCCCTAGTAGCTCAGTGGTAAAGAATCTGCCTGCAACGCAGGAGCTGCAGGTTTGACCTCTGGGTTGGGAAGACCCCTTGGAGAAGGAAATGGCAACCCACTCTAGTATTCTTGCCTGGAAAATCCCATGTACAGAGGAACTTGGTGGGCTAAAGTCCATGGGGTTGCAAAAGAGTCAGACATGACTTAGCGACTAACCAACAGCAACAAAGCACATAGCTACTAGCAGATATCTGGGATTTCCACCTAATACTAAATCGAAAATTGGACCTTGAACCTTCATCAGTTTCCAAGCCTACCTATGGGAAGCCTGACCTTGAAACCATATGAGTTGAGATCAGGTTCCTTCACCAACCAGGTGGCACACAGAGAGCACAAAGTAGACCCCAGAGAGAGCTGGCCTTGCAGACTCAGGCCCTCCAAGTGGCAGCTCTTGGGGCAGCTGATATGCACCTGCTCTGGCCACGCCCAGGCCCAGCTGGGCCCTTCCTCGCCTGCCTGCTGGCCTGTTCCCTGGACTCTGTAGGACAGGACAACTCCTGTTGTACAGCAGACGTGAACACAGCATTGCAAAGCAACTATACTCTAATAAATTTTTTAATGTATTTCTTTTTGGCTGCACTGGGTCTTCATTGCTGTGTGAGCTTTTCTCTAGTTGTGGCAAGCAGGGACTACTCTCTAGTTGCTGTGCATGGGCTTCTTATTGCAGTGGCTGCTGGCTCAGACAGTAAAAGCGTCTACCTACAATGGGGGAGACCCAGTTTCTATCCCTGGGTCGGGAAGATCCCCTGGAGAAGGAAATGGCACCCCACTCCAGTACTCTTGCCTGGAAAATCCCATGGACAGAGGAGCCTGGTAGGCTACAGTCCATGGGGTCGCAAAGAGTCGGACATGACTGAGTGACTTCACTTTCACTTTCTTTTCTTGAGGAGCACAAGATCCAGGCATATGGGATCGTCCCAGACCTGGGATGGAACTTGTTTTCCCCTGCATCGGCAGGTGAATTATTATTCACTGTACCATCAGGGAAATTCTAAATTAAAAAAAAAAATAGAGCGCAAGGTAAGGGGGACATGGTACTGGGTGTGAGTAGTGACAGACAGGTGACAGGCAGGTGTCATTAAGCTCTGAATCCAGCTGACATATATCACCACCACACCTAGGTCATGACCTCTGGCCCCTGCTGCCCACTGGAGGCCACTAGTGTCACTGCTCCTTCAAGACAGTGGCTGTCACTACAAGGGGGATGAACTCTCTGTTCCCTGCTCCTTGGAAGGGCTAGCTCAGCTTCTCTCGGGTGTGCTACCTGCTTGGACACATCTGGGTCACAGGAGTGCATCTCAGCTCCCAGGACACAGCATTACAGGTGTCTGGTCATGTCTGCTTCTATAGCAGGAGGTAGGTTCCCTCTCCCACTAGAATGTTCCACAACATTAGATCCTAGGCAGAGAAAAGAAATGGACACCCACTGAGAAGACATAAACCAAGAAATTAGGCCGGGGGCAGAGCAGAAGAGAGGAATGAGGTAACGACATCAGAGCCCATTAGTAGGGGGCTGATGAAATAAGACCAACAGAAAAGATTCTGGTTTCAGAAACTGGCACTCTTGAGCCCATGATGTGTCTCCTTATAAACAGATTCTTAAAAAAAAAAAAAACCAACAAACTGTAAATAATTCTGTACAAACTAGATTTCCACTTCAATGAGTCTGTGTTAAACAAAGTCTGATGAAGAAAAATCAAGCCATTTAAATTTCTGTTCCCATAACCAGTACTAAGCAGCATATTTAAATCTGTAGACACAGTGATTAGGGACAGAGGGTCATCATTTCAAATGCAGCATCCTTCTCCTGCGTTGTATTAAACACCTCTTCTAGCTGTTTGCCTGGATGCAAAGGCTTGATTCATCCTCTAACTCTTGTCAAGATGCAGTTCAGTTGTGGAGGTTAAAAAAAAAACAAAACAGAATGTCTAAATCAGCAGAGACATGAACATTTGCTCTCCCTCCCTTTTGGTTCATCTTTTTAAGCCTGTTTTGTGTTTATTGTTGGTGAGATTTTCATATTGGCTGGTGGGATCACATTACCATGCATCTAGTCCACACTATCATAAGCCACCTTCTGTCAGTATTCACAATTGACAGGTAGCCATACCATAGTGGACGTTCAGTTCAGTTACTCAGTTGTGTCCAGTTCTTTTTGACCCCATGAACTGCAGCACGCCAGGCCTCCCTGTCCATCACCAACTCCTGGAGCCTACTTAAACTCATGTCCATTGAGTCGGTGATGCCATCCAACCATCTCATCCTCTGTCGTCCCCTTCTCCTGCCGCCTTCCATCTTTCCCAGCATCAGGGTCTTTTCCAAGGAGTCAGTTCTTCACATCAGCTTCCCAAAGTATTGGAGCTTCAGCTTCAGCATCAGTCCTTCCAATGAATATTCTACTCAGGACTGATTTCCTTTAAGATGGACTGGTTGGATCTCCTTGCAGTCCATGGGACTCTCAAGAGTCTTCTCCAATACCACAGTTCAAAGACATCAATTCTTCCATGCTCAGCTTTCTTTATAGTCCAACTCTCACATCCATACATGACCACTGAAAAAATCATAGCTTTGACTAGATGGACCTTCGTTGGCAAAGTAATGTCTCTGTTTTTTAATAGGCTGTCTAGGTTGGTCATAGCTTTTCTTCCAAGGAATAAGCGTCTTTTAATTTTATGGCTGCAGTCACCATCTACAGTGATTTTGGAGTCCCCAAAATAAAGTCTCTTACTGTTTCCATTGTTTCCCCATCTATTTGCCATGAAATGATGGAACCAGATGCCATGATCTTAGTTTTCTGAATGTTGAGTTTCAATCCAACTCTTTCACTCTTCTCTTTCACTTTCATCAAGAGGCTCTTCAGTTCTTCACTTTCTGCCATCAGGGTGGTGTCATCTGCATATCTGAGGCTATTGATATTTCTCCCGGCAATCTTGATTCCAGCTTGTACTTCATCCAGTCTGGCATTTCGCATGATGTACTCTGCATGTAAGTTAAATAAGCGACATGACAGTATACAACCTTGACATACTCCTTTCCCGATTTGGAACCAGTCTGTTGTTCCATGTCCAGTTCTAACTGTTGCTTCCTGACCTGCATACAGATTTCTCAAGAGGTAGGTCAGTGGTCTGGTAGTCCCATCTCTTTAAGAATTTTCCACAGTTTGTTGTGATCCAAATAGTCAAAGGCTTTGGCATACCCAATCAAGCAGAAGTAGATGTTTTCCTGGAACTCTCTTGCTTTTTTGATGATCCAGCCGATGTTGGCACTTTGATCTCTGGTTCCTCTGACTTTTCTAAATCCAGCTTGAACATCTGGAAGTTCACAGTTCATGTACTGTTGAAGCCTGACTTGGAGAATTTTAAGCATTACTTTGCTAGTGTGAGATGAGTGCAATTGTGCAGTAGTTTGAGCATTCTTTGGCATTGCCTTTCTTTGGGATCGGAATGAAAACTGACATTTTCCAGTCCTATGGCCACTGCTGAGTTTTCCAAATTTGCTGACATATTGAGTGCAGCACTTTCACAGCATCATCTTTTAGGATTTGAAATAGCTTCACTGGAATTCCATCACCTCCACTAACTTTGTTCATAAGGCCCACTTGACTTCGCATTCCAGGATGTCTGGCTCTAGGTGAGTGGACATTAAGTGTCTTAATACCTTTGGGTCAATTGACCCTTCTTTTCTAACAAGTAATGAAACAAGGATTTGGAAATGACCTAACACGATATGGAACCTCCTCTCATTTCACAGGAGTTAAAAAGAGATACCCAGAAAAAGAGAAAGATTTCTCCAAAGACATGCAGCAAGTCAATGCCTTTCTAGTTCCCCTTCCTGACCAAGAGGCTTCCCTGGTGGCTCAGATGGTAAAGAATCTGCCTGCAGTGCAAGAGACCTGGGTTCAATCCCTGGGTTTGGAAGTTCCCCTGGAGAAGAGAATGGCTACTACTCCAGTATTCTTTCCTGAAGAATCCCATGGACAGAGGAGTCTGGCAGGCTACACAGTCCATGTGGTCACAAAGAGTCTAACATGACTACGTGACTAAGACCCACTCACTCACTTCCTGCTCCAAGATGGAAAGAGAATAAAGTACTACAGTGAGTACCACCTGGAACAACTCTGTTTCAGCAGCCACATTTGTTAAAAGTTAAACAGAGACAGATAAAATAAGTACTACTAATATACATTTTTATTTAGCTCACTATATCCAAAATACTCTCACTTTGATGTATAATCAATAACAAAATTAATATGAGATATTGCACTGTCTTTTCTTTATCCTAAGTCCTCAAATTCCAGTGATCACTTCTATTTTTACAGCACATCTTAACTGGGAGCAGCCACATGTGGCCAGTGGCTACTGTATTTTTTTCCTACTTTTTGGGGCTGTGCAGCCTGTGGGATCTTAGTTCCCTGACCAGGTATGGAACCAGTGTCCCCTGCAGTGGAAACTTGGACTCTCAACCATTGGACCCCCAGGGAAGTCCTGTGGCTAGCAAACCAGACAGCATAGAAGCTGCCTTATTTTTGCATCTGTGATGTTCCTTCTCCAATTAGCCAATGAGTTCTCAAAGCAGCTTTAAGAGCTGGCAGGATGGGAAACATTAATCAAATAATTAGAAAGTTAAGAGGAAGCATTTGGAAGAACATCACTGCCTTGTAATGTGTTTCTAGGGAAGACAAGAACATTTCTCTGGCAATTTTAAAGAACAATCCAGCTCCACTAACAGTCTTTGAAAGCCGACTGTGCTTGGCTCTAGGGAAGCCCCATCAACAAGACTGGCTTTCCCTGCTCTCCAGGTCCTTCCCTCTCAGCAGGGGCTCAATATGTGCCAGGAGGGCCCCCAAAGGCTGAGGGTGGATGAACCGTTTGTGGCCCTGTGGTTCTAGCATCACTTTGTGTGAAGCCTGTGGCCAGAGGAAAGAAAAGAGAATGAAGTGCTGGAACTGAGACACTGAGAAAGCTTTCCTCTTCTGTCTTCCCATCCACGTCTCTGCAAGTGGCACTACCCATTCCCTTTTAATGGCCAAGTGATATTCCATTGTGTACATGTATCATATCATCTTTATTTCCAGTTATGAATCATGCCAAGTCACACTGTCTAGAACAGGCCACTCAGAGATGAAGCAACAAATGCAAACGACCATACAGAATTTTCCTAAGACTTATAACGCCAATCACATAATGCTTGAGTGGAACTCTTCTGAACCCCTTCCCATTTCTTATTTCCCGAGAAAAACTGAGGTCCGAAAACTTAAGTTCCCATCCCTTGTAACTTGAAGCTCATGCAAATTTTACAATTTTTTTCTCTTCCTGATCCCTCAGTCTGGGATTTCCAGTCATGGGGCTTTGACTCAGAGTCTGGATAGAGAGAAATTTCTTTCAGCAGCCCAAAATCTGGGTGTTCTGGGTTTTTTTTTTTTTTTTGGAGGGGTTGAAGTACTTGCGGGGTCAACATTTTAGACTGCAAGTATCCACAGGATATAGAGAATGACCACAGCACCAACCCCCAACCACAGTCACCCTTAGACACCCTTTACCCCAGGGGACATAGGGTATGCAGAATGCCAAGTTCAGTGTCACCCAGACCCACATCACTGCGGGCAGCAAGTGATCAAGTAGAGACACAGTGGCCTCAGGTAAACAAAAAAATCACAAGAGAAAAAAAAAGAAATCCCTCTTTGTTTCAGTCCTGCCAGGATGCCAGCCCGTCTACACTGGCTGCCTGGAGTTCCCTGCCAATAAGCATTCACTCAAGCAGAAGAAACCCCTCATTTAAGGTGTAATTGTGCTCCCAAGCCCTCCTCCTCCTCCCAGACCAGGCAGAAGGCCAATGGTCTCTCAGCCCTGGGGCCTCCCCTGGAACCCTGAATAGAAACAATGCCATCCTCTACCTGCTTCACCCCGAGTCTTGCCGTTTCAGCCTTTAGTTTCCCACTTCTTGGTTAAGGTTCTCAATTTCGATGGGCGTATCACCATTCCTTAGGCTTCCCAGGTGGCGTTGATGGTAAAGAACCTGCCTGTCAATACAGGAGGCATAAGAGATGCCAGCTCAACCCTGGGTCAGGAAGGTCCCCTGGAGGAGGACCTGACAACCCACTCCAGTATTCTTGCCTGGAGAATCTTATGGACAGAGCATCCTGGCAAGCAGCAGTACATGGAGTCACAAAGAGTCAGAGGCAACAGCACACAGCACAGACGCACCTGCGCGCATGCACGCACACACACATCACCATTCCTTTCCATCAGCCTTTTCCCTGGTTCAGCAAGGCTTAATTTCTCCTGGGGTACCAGCCCCTTAGCCAGAGCTAAGGAAGAGGATGAAGGCGGAAAACAAGCAAAAATACATTTACCCTCTACGGCTCAATGCCCCGCAGTACATTAATTGTAAAGGCTCTAGCACGTGCATACTCGAGGCCCCAGGACTAGAGTAAAAACGCCATGAAGGGTCTTACCCCTCCCCGGCAACCTAGGAGGAGGCAAAGCCCTTGAAGTTCCCAGGGAACAAAGCTGCTTTTCCAGAGGCAGTGCCCTAAAGAGTTGGACTCAACTTAGCGACTAAACAACAACAACACAGTTGGGTAAATTAGACAATGCGACTTGGGCCCAAGGCCAAAGTGCTCTTTGCCCCTGTCCGATGGCAAGCAGAGCATCTGAATATCTGAATCATATCCTCAGGCTCCTCCCTGAATGTCCAGCTCCACAGCGCCCCTGTGCAGGCAAAGCCTGTCCCTGATTGCTTATCCTGTGTGGGAGGCAGAGCAGAAGAGAGAAGGCAGGTGATAGATTCTAACATTGAGCTGTGGAGGACAAGCAAGGACACACCTGTGCGGTGGCATGTTCCCAAACCTCGCCAAGTAGGCAGGTCACCCCTGCTCCCTGGAGAGGAGCAAAGGAGGGGTGGAGAGCTCTGCAGAGGCCATCGCCTCCCAGGTACAAGTTCCCCCTTGCTTTGGCTGGCAGTAAGCAGGGAGACAAAATGGGCGTTTCCACCTGCAAAAATAGATGAATAATTAGCTGTGATACAAAGATTCAGTCATTAGTAAAAGTTGGCCCCAGAAGGGCTCTTAAGACCCAGAGAAACTAATTGACTTTTTCAAGGTGATGTGTGCTCAGTGGCTCAGTCATATCTGCCTCTTTGCGACCCCATGGACTGTAGCCCACCAGGCTCCTCTGTTCAGGGGATTCTGCAAGCATTTCTGCAGGGGATTCTGTTCAGGAGATTCTGGTAGATTGTTGCTTGGGTCCTTCAACCTTCCTGCTTTTTTTTTGCCCCAGTCTAGGACTTTTCTCTCACTGCCTCCTGGTTCAGCTCCCACTTCTTTCGTTAGCCCCAGGATCCCCTCTCTGTGTTTTCCTGGCAGGCATTCCACAGACTGCAAGAATACTTTCAATCTGGTTCCAAACTACATTTTCAGCAAGCTCTGTCTCCATCCTCTGCCTCCACCAACCTCCCTACAGAATTCAGGATTCTCTGAATCTCCAGAAATGTGTAACCCACATCAGAGCTGGAGCTCCAAGCAGCTCATGCTCAGTTGTTCAGTCATGTCTGACTCTTGTGACCCCATGGACTGGAGTGAGTTCCCATTTCCTGCTCCAGGTATTCAAGGTCATACAGAAAATCTAACCCCAGAGTCCAGACCTCCAACGGCCCCAGGTTGTGCTATATCCTGGGACTGTGTAGACTTGTTTATCTATTTCTTAAGCTAACAAGAGTTTCCCAGGTGGGTCAGTGGTACAGATCCCACTCGACAATGCAGGAGATTGGGTTAGATGCCTGGGTCGGGAAGATATCCCCTGGAGAAGGAAATGGCAACCCACTCCAGTATTTTTGTATGGAGAGTTCCATGGACAGAGGAGCTTGGCAGTCTGCAGTCCATGGGGTCGAAAGAGTCGGACATGATGGAATGACTAAGCTTGAGCTGCTTGAAGCTCCAGCTCTGATGTGGGTTACATGTTTCTGGAGATTCAGAGAATCCTGAATTCTGTAGGGAGGTTGGTGGAGGCAGAGGATGGAGACAGAGCTTGTTGAAAATGTAGTTCGGAACCAGATTGAAAGTATTCTTGCAGTCTGTGGAATGCCTGCCAGGAAAACACAGAGAGGGGATCCTGGGGCCAACGAAAGAAGTGGAAGGTGAAACAGGAGGCGAGAGAGACAAGTCCTAGCCTGGGGCAAAAAAAAAAAAGGAAGGTTGAAGGCCTCAGGCAACAATCTACCAGAATTGAAGGGCCAGGACTTCCCTGGTGGTCCAGTGATTAAGAAACCACGCCCCCCCCCCACCATGGTGGGGACATGGATTTGATCCCTAGTCTGGGAAGATCTCACATGCCACAGCGCCACTATGCCTTTGCACTACAACTACCGAGCCTGTGCTCCACATCAAGAGAAGCCACTGCAATGAGAGGCCCTCATATCACAACCAGAGAGTAGCCTCTGCTCACCACAGTTAGAGAAAGCCCAAGCAAAGCAGAGCGACGAAGACCCACCACAGCCAAAATAAACAAATTAATGAATTACTCTTAAAAAAGAACTGACGGGCTAGAAAGCTAGTGCTCAAGGTAAGGGCTGACTAGAGGTTGCTGTGTTGACCTGACAGAGTGTGCATTTGAAGTGCTTTGCTGACCTAGGACTGATTCCAAAAAAGGCAGAGCCTCTAATTGGCATGAGACTCCTCCAGACTCTCTCATTAAGGTTACCCTGCAGTCCTGGGCAGGCTGGAAGATGAAGCCCAGTCACAAGATGTACTATCAGGCCATCTGAGTTTGAGTTGGTTGGCTGTGCTTAGGTTTAATTTATTTTTTAAAAATATTTATTTACTTATTTGTTTGCCTGCCCCAGGTCTTAGCTGCAGCATGCAAAGTTTTTAGCTGTGGCATGCGAGCTTTTAGTTGCGGCACGTGGGATCTAGTGCCCTGACCTGGGATCAAACCTGGGCCCCCTGCTTTGGAAGTGTGGAGCCACTGGACCACCAGGGAAGTCCCCTGGGCTTATGTTTAGAAGCCTGCTTCTCTGGATTTGAGGATTTCTATCATGGGGTGGAAGAGAATGGAATGATAAAGAAAGGCAGCAACGGTGGATAAACAGAGTAATTATTGTGCATCAACAGCAGCAGCATACTGGACCTGTCTCTCTCTGCAGGCAGAGGAAACAGGATACAAAGTAGCCAAGCACAGAGGGTCAGCAAATCCCCAAGGGAAAGCTGACAAGTGGGAAACCTCAGTGGGGTCTGATAGAAGACCCTGTTTTCCAACTCATACCCTCTGTTCTCACATCTTTAGATGTCCATGCAAAAGATGTAAGTGAATTTAGAGACCTGTTCCTTGGCTCGATGGGCATTCAAGATCTAATGCTAGTACAATAATTATCCTTGCCCCAGATGATTTCTAAATCTAGGGTCCTGGCCAGACTTTTAAAGGGAAAATCAAATATAGATATCTGAGGTTGAATGAACATATTTTTAATTAAACCACGTCCCCAAGTATATCACACGTTAGAAAAATGGTTCTGTTACACTGACGTTTCTGTTATTCACTGAGAATTTAATGAGCCTCTGTCTGAAATAGCATCACGGAGAATGCCTGCAAATCATGTTTGCTGAGCATAAACAGCCGAATTTTCAATACACCTCGCTTAGAGATTAGCATAGTGCCTTGAGAGTAATTAAACATCATTACTTTAAAACCAAAAATGTCCTGCACAGTGGGAAAAAAATAACTGTCTATGTAATTGTCTAGACATCCCTTTAAACAAAAGAATTCCTGGTTTCAGAGGCAGATGGGTGATGGAACAGACAGACCATTGTATGGGTTTGTTTTTCTGTACAATCTGAAGACCCACCGTGGTGGTTTTCATAGTTGGAGTGTTTTGTTTTCCACTATGAATAGGACCGGAGAAGGCAATGGCAAGCCACTCCAGTACTATTGCCTAGAAAATCCCATGGATGGAGGAGCCTGGTAAGCTGCAGTCCGTGGGGTCGCTAAGGGTCAGACACGACTGAGCGACTTCACTTTCACTTTTCACTTTCACACATTGGAGAAGGAAATGGCAACCCACTCCAGTGTTCTTGCCTGGAGAATCCCAGGGATGGGGGAGCCTGGTGGGCTTCCGTCTATGGGGTCACACAGAGTCGGACACGACTGAAGTGACGCAGCAGCATGAATAGGACAGTTTTTCATGTTGACTCAAGAGTCTCGTATTTCTTCTTTAATATGTTCATCTCTCTAACTGCAAAGTTAGTGTTCCTGGGACAACCTGCCTATTCATGTTGAAGCCCTGAGAACCCAGCCCACCAAGACTCTTGGCCCCAGTTGCTTGCACACACATACACAAACACACACACAAACACTGAAACTTAGAGCACCATTATTGATATTTGGGGCTGGATAATTCTTTGTGGTGGGGACTGTCTTGTTAATTGTAAGTTGTTTAGCAGCATCACTAACCAGCTGCCTGTGAAACCCTTCCTAAGTTGTGGCAACCAAAATTGTATGCAGACATTGTAAAACGTCCCTTAGGGACACACACACAAAACCAATTCAGAAAGGTTAAAGGGAAAAATATATATATAAGATAAAAATGAAAGGAAAGCAGGTATTATGATTTTGCTGTCAAATAATCTATAATTTGAGATTAAAAGCATTAAAAAAGACAAAGGATACTTTATAATGCTAAAAGCCATAATGTATAATGAAGTTGTGCATAAATTTCTATGTACAAAAGAAAATAGCAGAAATTTTAATAAAGCAGAAACTATAGAAGATAAAAGAAAAACTAGACAAATCCACATTAATAATAAGAATTCAAACACCTCCCTTTGACCTAGACAGATCAAGGAGAAAATATCTAGAAAGAATAAAGAAAACCTAACTGAAGAGTCAATAAAGTGTATCTTATAGCTATATGTCCAACCCTGTACCGTTATAATACAAAATATTCCTTTTTTAACTACATTTAGATTTCTTATGAAAACAGACTATATTTTAAGTCATAAGGAAAATTTAAGTTAATTCCAAAAATAGAAACAGCGTTCTGACCAGAAAACATAGTGGTTATGACAAGAATCTCACTGTGGTTTTGATTTGCATTTCCCTAATAATTAATGTCAGTTTAGCATCTTTTTATATGCTTATTGGCAATTTGTATGTTATTTGGAGAAATGTCTATTCCAGATCCTTTGCCATTTTAACTGGGTGGTTTTTTTTTTTAAGTTTTGTTATTGAGTTGTAAGAGATCTGAGTATCAGTCCCTTTCCAGATATTTAAATTGCAAATGTTTTCTTCCATCTCATGGGTTGTCTTTTAACTTTTTTTCTTTCTTTCTTTTAACGTTCTTCATAGTATCCTCAGAAACACAAAATTTTTTAATTTTGGTAAAGTCCAATGTATCTATTTTTCTTTTGTCACATTTGCTTTTGGTTTCATATCTAAGAAAACATTTCCTAATCCAAGAACTGAAGATTTACTTCTGTGTTTTTTCCTAAAAGTTTATCATTTTAGTTCTTACATTTAGGTCTTTTATTTCTTTAAAGTTAATTTTTGTACGTGCTTTGAGGAAGCTGTCCAACTCCATTCTTTTGCATGTAGATATACAGTTGTTCCAGCATTGTTTGTTGAAAAGACTACATATTCTTTCTCTTATTTGTTTTAGTACCTTTGGCAAGTGTCAATTGACCATAAATGTGAGGTGTTTTTTCTGGATCCTCAATTATATTCCATCGATTTGTATGTTTATACCTATGTTAGTACCACACTGTTGATTACCGTAGCTTTGTAGTAAGTTTTAAAGTTGAAAAGTGTGAACTCTCCAATGATTTTCAGAGGGGCTATTTTAGGTTTCTTGCATTTTTGTATTTCTATGTGGATTTTAATAAGAATTGTACATTTTACATTTCATTTTGTTTCGTTTAGTTTCAACGATGGGATTTTGATACCTGGACACTTTGATCACAGTTCACTCCACTGAGCAGGAAACACTGCACTGTTTGCCCTTGCGATGCCAGCAGATATTTTAAAAACCTATAAACTGCACTAATAGGTGTGTTGTATAGTCATTAAATCTTGTCCAACTCTGCGGCTCCATGGACTGTAATACGCCAAGCTCCTCTGTCCATGGGATTCTCCAAAGAATGCTGTAATGGGTTGCCATTTCCTTCTCTGGGGGATCTTCCCAGACCCAGAAATTGAACCCATGTATCTTGCATTGGCATGTGGATTCTTCACCACTGAGTCACCCGGGAGTTCAGTTCAGTTCAGTTCAGTCGCTCAGTCGTGTCCGACTCTCCGCGACCCCATGAATCACAGCACGCCAGGCCTCCCTGTCCATCACCAACTCCCGGAGTACACTCAAACTCATGTCCACAGAGTCGGTGATGCCATCCAGCCATCTCATTCTCCGTCGTCCCCTTCTCCTCCCGCCCCCAACCTTTCCCAGCATCAGAGTCTTTTCCAGTGAGTCAACTCGTCTCATGAGGTGGCCAAAGTATTGGAGTTTCAGCTTTAGCATCAGTCCCTCCAATGAACATCCAGGATTGATCTCCTTTAGAATGGACTGGTTGGATCTCCTTGCAGTATAAGGGACTCTCAAGAGTCTTCTCCAACACCACAGTTCAAAAGCATCGATTCTTCGGCGATCAGCTTTCTTCACAGTCCAACTCTCACATCCATACATGACCACGGGAAAAACCATTGCCTTGACTAGACGGACCTTGGTCGGCAAAGTAATGTCTCTGCTTTTTAATATACTATCAAGGTTGGTCATAACTTTCCTTCCAAGGAGCAAGCGTCTTTTAATTTCATGGCTGCAATCAGCATCTGCAGTGATTTTGGAGCCCAAAAAAACAAAGTCTGACACTGTTTCCACTGTTTTTCCATCTATTTCCCATGAAGTGATGGGACCAGATGCCATGATCTTTGTTTTCTGAATGTTGAGCTTCAAGCCAACCTTTTCACTCTCCTCTTTCACTTTCATCAAGAGGCTTTTGAGTTCCTCTTCACTTTCTGCCATAAGGGTAGTGTCATCTGCATATCTGAGGTTATTGATATTTCTCCCAGCAATCTTGATTCCAGCTTGTGCTTCTTCCAGCCCAGCGTTCCTCATGATGTACTCTGCATATAAGTTAAATAAGCAAGGTGACAATATACAACCTTGACGCACTCCTTTTCCTATTTGGAACCAGTCTGTTGTTCCATGACCGGTTCTAACTGTTGCTTCCTGACCTGCATACAGGTTTCTCAAGAGGCAGGTCAGGTGGTCTGGGATTCCCATCTCTTTCAGAATGTTCCACAGTTTATTGTGATCCACACAGTCAAAGGCTTTGGCATAGTCAATGAAGCAGAAATAGATGTTTTTCTGAAACTCTCTTGCTTTCTCCATGATCCAGCGGATGTTGGCAATTTGATCTCTGGTGAAGCCCACCCTAATAGGCAGTGCGCCAAATCACGGTCTGTCTTTCCCTGTGTCACTCTGTGAACCCACAGGCCACGGCTTCGAAGGGGCAGGAGGCCTGAAAGTGGTGAAAAAATACTGTCTCTGATCCCCATTTCAAATATTCTTATGACCTAGAAACTATCTGATTACTGCAATTAATGTTCACAGGCCAGGAGTGGACATTAAGTCAGCCCTTTCATTAAATTTTATCAGTGTGAGTTTGATACTCATCACACACTCACGCACACTCACACACACACACACACACCTTTCCAATTTACCCTGCAGGGACTTTTCACTCCTCAGTTCAGTTCAGTTCAGTCGCTCAGTCGTGTCTGACTCTTTTTAACCCCATGAATCACAGCACACCAGGCCTCCCTGTCCATCACCAACTCCTGGAGTTCACTCAAACTCATGTCCATCGAGTCAGTGATGCCATCCAGCCATCTCACTCTCTGTCGTCCCCTTCTCCTCCCGCCCCCTAGGTAAGCTCAATTATGCATGGAAAAGTGATTTTTCCTTCATTTGACAATAGTTTTCAAAAGAGGCCTGGCAAAAGCTGAAAGCTCAGCTGTGGGGCTTCTGATTGTACAGAAGTGATAATAAACAAGGAATACATATTATATTGGCCAGATTTGCATATACAAACTAGACGGGCTTCTTTTAACTTCTCTTTCTCCAGCAAAAATATGGTGGGGGATGCCTTAGTCTGATTAAAACATAAATATTCACGTAGGCCTCAGCCACTTTTTGATGACTCAGGAGCCAGCATACTGAACTGTATCAAGCAGAAAATTATTCTCATACTTATGTCTTACATGTGGATGAACTTTGCATTTAAATAAATTTATTTTTCTTGTTAATGAACTTAAAATGGAGGCTGAGGCTATAACAGGTCGCATAGTTGAAATCCGGGTTTGATATATACTAAATTCATTCTCTGTAAATTCATCCTTCAGGGACCTGATCTATACTTTGAATATTCTGTACATAGTAATCAGATAAACTTAGCAACACACTGCTAGCCTTGCAGCCTCGCTTCTCTACAGGTTCACCTGCAGTGCTGGAGAGCAGAGACCAACAAGGGAAAGTAAGTAAAATAAGGTGATTTACACAGATGGTGCATAAATGTTATTTATATCTATAATAGTGATTATTATTATCATCAGAGTAGAAATCAAGAGGCCTTTATTCTACTCTCGGGCTACATTTTATCTATTTTAGTCCTCTGATACCTTGAGGATCTTTGGCCAGATGCAGTAGAAATTAACCCTTTCTTGGGACTTCCCTGGTGGTCCAGCGGTTAAGACTCCAAGTTCCCAATGCAGAGGGCCTGGGTTCCATCCCTGGTCAGGAAACTAGATCCCATATACTGCAACTAAAGATCCTGCATGCTGCAACTAAGAGCCAGCAAAGCCAAATGAAAAAATAAATGAAAAGAAACTAACCCTTCCTTTCATGGTGCCCAACAGGCAGAATAGGATTTCTATCCCATGAGAAAGGAATGAATGCAGCTCTTTTCATTTCTGAGTTGAAGACAACTGGCCTCTGATTTGGAATTAGCCTTCAGGGCCTGACTCCAAGCTCTTAGATTCTCCATCTCTTCAACCCCTCCTACCCCCACTGCATACCATCTACCACCACCATCACCAATAGAAAAACTGAGCCTACGCATGCAGAACCCGAGCCTTGGAAATACAACCCATCAATGACAGATGTACAGAATCTCACAAGGAGAAAGCTGAGGAGGCACTGTCTTCATGCAGCAGGATAGAAATTCTGGCTTAAGACATCAGGTAGTCCCTCAACACATGAATGGATAAAGAAGATGTGGTACATGTATACAGTGGAATATTACTTGGTCATTAAAAGGAATGAAATAATGCCATTTGTGACAACATGGATGGGCCTAGAGATGATCTTACTAAGTGAAGGAAGCCAAACAGGAAAAGACAAATATCATATGATATTGCTTATATCAATAATTTAAAAAACTAGTAGAAATGAACATATTTACAAAACAGAAACCAACTCACAGACTTAGAAAACAAGCTTACAGGTACTAAAAGGGAAAGGTAAGGGAGAGGGATAAGTTACGAGTTTGAGATGAACATGTACACACTGCTATATATAAAACAGGTCATCCATAATGACCTTATTATTATAGTCTGTAATAACCTAAATGGGGGAAGAATCTGAAAAAGAATAGACATATGTATATATAGATAACTGGATCACTTTGCTGTACACCTCAAACTAACATAGCACAATAAATCAACTTACTCCAATATAAAATTTATAATTTTTTTAAATTAAAAAGTAAAAAAATATGTGCTAAATTTGAAAAAAAATATGGTAAGATGATGAGTGAAAGTGAAAGTTGCTCAGTTGTGTCTGACTCTTTGCAACCCCATGGACTATAGCCTGCCAGGCTCCTCTCTCCCTGGAATTCTCCAGGCAAGAATACTAGAGTGGATTGCCATTCTCCTCTCCAGGGGATCTTCTTGACCCAGGAATCGAACATGGGTCTCCTGTACTGTGGACAGATTCTTTACCATCTGAGCCGTCAGAGAAGCTGAGATGATGAGTGAATGGTGCTCAATGGCCTTGGTTTGGAATCAGAGAAAAATGTGCCAATGGACTACCGCGTCAGGTTCCCCAGGCCACTTTGGACATGGCCTGACTCTGTGTGGTTGCTGAGCAATGGAGGAAAAACTAAGCTCTTGCTTTGGCCAGCTGAGGCTGCCATAAGTGTAATCCACTAGACTCAACAAGGCCACATGAAACCAATGCAGGTAAGGGTGTCTTGCACAGATGTCACCTATGCAGAAAAACAGGAGGAGTCTAGTCCTTGTTCCTTGGTCCCTAGGGCTCTACCACCATGACATCATTTTCTATGAAAAAGACCAGTGCACATCAGCTCATACTTTGTTTCCTCCTATTCCAGACCTTGAAATGAGCCTGATGACCAGCTAGACACTGGCCCCACCCTCCCAGGGGTACCAGCTCTCTTGCTGGGTGAGGGACTGGACATCGGCCCCCAGGATGAGAAGCACTGAACATTTGACTGGCCTCAGGACCCCTGCCTGCCCATGCTCCACCAGAGCCACCCAGGCACGAAGGTAAGGAAGGCTGCGGCTTCAAAAATCAGCAGTGGGGGCATAGTCACGTGGTGGCGACAGAGACATACCAGGCACACAGGATGCTGGCATGTTGTAGAGTGTGGCCCAGGCAGGGGCCGCCCTGTCGGAGCAGATTCCCCCGGGGAGCTGTGTGCTGTTGGCTCTGGCTCCCTCCCCACGCTGGGTCCTGTGGGCTGCTGCTGAGTAAGTGGGAGCTTCTCTTCGCTTCTGGCTTTTCACAGTGATTTCCATTGAACTAACACTCATATTCTGTGTAATCAGCTAAATACTAAATATTCAAATTCAGCAGAGAATGGTGCAGGCACCAGAAAAGATTTTAAAAATGTGAAAATGTTTAGCTTTTTAAAAAAGTCATTCCATATATACATATGCAGTGTGAATAAATGTTAACAGTCTGCTTATTTTGGTAATCCGTGTACTAAAATATAGATGTTTAACATCTCAAGCCCACTGACTTTCATAAGCCAATTGCCTATTACTGTATATACAGAAAAGACAAATATACCAATCCCTTATTGAACAACTGTGCTAAGCTTTGCATACTTCATTTAAACAGTGCTAGGTTTTACATAAATTATCTTTTTTAATCCTTTCAACAGTCCTTAGAAAGGCATTATTATCTCCATTTTACAGATGAGAAAACTGAAGCTCAGAGAGTGCAGCAAGATAAACCCAGACCTTCCTTTTGACTGAAAAAAGACACAATTTACAACAAAAATACCAGATCTTATGCATCGGATTGAAGTTTTCTTCTTTCAAATAGGCTGTCAAGAGACTGCAAAATAGACTTCCTTAGAAATAGCTTTGTGAACCTCAAGTATGATCTTTGGAATATTCTCATTGCAATCAAGTCTTTGTCCTGGAAGGATGAAGGTAATTTTCAATGGTCTTTCAAAGCAAAGGCTGGTTGGGCACACGGGCGGAGGGTACAGGTGGGCAATGCCTGCACAGGCATGGCCTAGCTTCATCCCTCCATATGGGTCTTTTCTGCTTCCTGACTTCAAAGTGAGCATGTGATCCAAACCTGACCACTCCAGCCTGGCTATCTCATCCTCCTGTTCATCATGGTTGGTCCAGAAGTGGGCATATGGATAAGACAAATCAGACACCTTCTTTAAGACTTAGTGGATCAAATTCTAAAAGACACACGTACCCCAGTGTTCACTGCAGTACTATTTACAACAGCCAGGACAAGGAAGCAACCTAGATGTCCAGCTACAGATGAATGGGATAAAGAAGATGTGGTATATATGGAATGTTACTCAGCCACAAAAAAGAACACATTTGAGTCAGTTCTGATGAGGCGGATTAACTTGGAGCCTGTTATACAGAGTGAAGTAAGTCTGAAAGAGAAAAACAAGCGTCGTATATTAATATATTATATATGGAATCTAGAAAAATGGTACTGATGAACCTATTTGCAGGGAAAGAACGGAGACTCAGACATAGAGAATGGACCTGTGGACACAGTAGAGGAGGGAGACAGGGGATGAATGGAGAAAGTAGCGTCAGCATGCATACACTGTCAGGTGTAAGGCGGACAGCTGGTGAGAAGTTGCAGTGCAGCACAGGGAGCCAGGCTGGCACTCTGTGATGACCTGGAGGGATGGGATGCGGGGAGAGGAGGCACAGGAGGGAGGGGATATGTGTGTAGTTGTGCAGTGAAAGCCAACACAACATTGCAAAAATTAAAAAAAAAAAAAAAAAGATTTCATGGGTTAATATTGAAGAAAAAGTCCTCTTTTTCTGGCTGCTGTGACAAATTCCAACAAACTTGATGGTTTTAAACAATATGGATTTATTCTCTGGCAGGTCTGCAGCCCAGATCTCCAAAATCAGTTTCACTTAGTTATAATTAAGATGTCAACAGAGAGGTTCCCCTGACAGCCCAGTGGTTAGGACTTCTCTTTCCAGTGCAGGGGGTGTGGGTTTGACCCCTGGTCAGGGAACTAAGATCCCACATGCCTCAGGGACAAAAAAACCAAAATGGAAAACAGAAGCAAAATTGTAACAGATTCAATATAGACTTTAAAATGGCCCATGTCAAAAAAAACCTTTAAAGAAAAAAGGATGTCAGCAGAACGGCTTCCTTCTGAAGGTTCTAAGACAGACTCTCTCCCACCTTTTCTAGCTTCTAGACACCACTTTGTTCCTTGGCTTGTGGCCGTCCCACCATCCTCAGAGCTCGTCATTCTAACTTCTGCTTTGCCATCCTGTCTTCTTCTGCTTTGATCTTCTTGCCTCCCTCTTCAAAGGACCTCTGTGATGACACTGGATGCACCTGAATAATTCAGGATCATCTTCCCCTCTCAGAGCTCTTAACTTCATCACACCTGCAGAGCTCCTCACTTCCCGCACACAGGAAAGCCAGTCTACTGACACCAGGTCGTGATGAAGGAAGATTTAGTGTCTTCTGCTGGCGCTAAGCAAGGAGAACCTGCCATTAAGACCCCAACTCCCTGATGGCTTTCAGGAAAGGAGTTTGATGGCCATGTGAGGGAGGGTGTAGCCAGGGGTTTGATCACAAATTGATTGGCATCAAGATGATGTTTTGAGCATCATCAGTCTTCTGGTTTCAACCAGTGTAGGGTCTCTGTACGTGCGGTCAGCAGTTTTTATCTGGCAGGGGTCTGCTACCCATAAGAATAACTTGGGATTGTGTTGTTGGGCCTTTATCTGTATCTTTCTAGGAACTGGGAGTTGGGTGATTGGCTATGTAGCAGATTTATAGCCTAAATTGTTATAAATTCCTGGCCCAATAGCTATTCTTTGTTTCTATATGTTCATATTTTCTATTCATTAATTCTTTTTTTGAAAAATATTTTATTTATTTGCTTTTGGTTGTGCTGAGTCTTTGTTGCTGTTCTGGCTCTTCTCTATTTGCTGGTGAGCAGGGAGGTTACTCCCTAGATGCAGTGCGTAGGCTTTTCATTGCAGTGGCTCCTCTTGTTGCAGGCTTCCCTGGTGACTCAGATGGTAAAGAATCTGCCTGCAATGTGGGAGACCTGGGTTCGATCCCCGGGTTTGGAAGATCCCCTGGAGAAGGGAATGGCTACCCACTCCAGTATTCTTGCCTGGAGAATTCCATGGAAAGAGGAACCTGCTGGGCTACAGTCCATGGGGTCGAAAAGAGTTGGACATGACCGAGCAGCTTTCACTTTCACTTTCTCTTGTTGCAAAGCACAGCGTCTAGAGCACAGGCTCAACAGCTGTAGCATACAGAATTAGTTGCTTCCTGGCATGTGAGATCTTCCCCACGCATGGATCAAACCCATGTCTCCTGCATTGGCAGGCAGGTTCTTTACCAGTGAGCCATCTGGGAAGTCCCCCTCCTAGGTCTTTACCCATAAAATACTAAAACTTAAGTCTACATAAAGGCAATGTATTTTATTCAGAGGTAGATATAAACAAATATCTACCAGCTGGTGAATACATAAATTGTTGTGTAGGTGTACAATAGACTACTAGTCACCAATAAGAAGGAAGCAAGAATATAAACAAGAATGTAGGTGGATAGGAAAACTGTGATACTGCAGAGTTCACATGCATAGGAACTTTTATCCAGAGCAAAACTACGACAGAGAGCAGAGCTTCTTGGGACCCAGGTGAGGGGAGGGGACTGTCCCAAAGGGGAATCCAGGAACTTTGTTGTAGGGGAGGGGTGTGGATGTTCTTTATCATGATGACAGTGGGTATATTATGCAGTGTATCTTTCTCAAAGCCCATCAAATTGTACTTTTGAGATTGATAAATGTGTAAACACCATCTGTAAATCATCTCAATAAAACTGACTTTAAAAAAATCCTCTTGACTTCCCTGGTGGTTCAGTGGTTAAGACCCCACGCTTCCAATGCAGGGGACACAGGTTCAATCCCTGGTAGAGGAACTAAGATCCTGTATGCTACTCAGCTAAAAATATAGTTTTTTTTAAAAAAGCCTCCTCTAGAGAAAAGGATACACCAGCCCTTCAAAACAGTGAAGCTAGTCCTTTCCTAGCATTTTGAGAGAAGAAAAGACAAAACACCCATTTCTCCTGCAGGTCATCCTGCCTCTCTTACCCAACATCACTCTTCATTTTAATAAGTTTACAATGACCCCTCTCACTTGCATCCAGAAGAGTGCTAAGATATTTCTTGATGGAAAGAAAATTTAATTTCTTCAGGATTCAGAAGCCCAAACTACCTAGAAACGTAATGTCATAAAATCTTCTAATATCATACTGAGATGACTTTATCCCTCCTGGAATGTTCATTTTCAGCTTGCTGTCTTCCTAATATCACTCCACACAAAGGCAGAGCAAGTCACCACCCAACTTCCACAAAGTCCATTTGAGGACTGAACTCATCAGACTGTAATGATTCCAGAAATTAAGATGCTCCAGCCAGAATGGCCTCAATGTTCCTTCTCCTCGCAGATTGCACAATTTACAGTTTAATTCTCTGTGATGACTCCATCAAAGGAACAGTACATGTAGATGAAATTATTTGAGTGCCGTCCTTGTTTGGACCATAACAATTGGACAGCTCTGTACGCTTGCAGCAGAGGGAGAGATGTCAGGATTCTCAGATCATCTGACTCCCACCGGCTCTTGGGACTTGTCTCAGGACAACCAACTCCTGAGCTGTTGGTTCCTGCCTCCCAGTCCCAGGGCCCATGACAGCTCCATGGAGAACACGTCCCCCGATTATTAGCCCACGTCGTATGTGCAGAGAACTACAGCTTTGCTGGACAGCGAGCATTGCACAGGGACTGTCATCAGCCCACAATGTAACAACTCATTGTGGCATTACAAACCCATCTGATGCTGGGAGCTTCGTCCAAGGAGACCAGCAGCCAAACGCTGAAGTGTTTGTATCATGACAAACATCATTATGAGACAGAAAGAGCCTATTAGTCCTACCGTGTAATTTTAAACCTCAAACTGTCAAAAAGAAAAGGCCTCATCTTCTCATTTTGAGAAGCCTGTTATCATTCCAGGGTCCTTAGCAGCTCATCCAGTAGCCAGTTAAGTGCTCTTTCAGAACTGACAAAGCTTCACTCTGTGCTGGCGTCTGAAGAGTTTAGAAGCAGGAGGCTGAGCCAGACGTGAGAGAGCTCCTAGCTTTTGTAAGCTTGAGTGTGAGATGCTGGACTGTACATGCCTTACTGTCCTGTTTTGTTTTCCCCAAAGTTTTATTTGTTTATTTATTTTAATTTTTGGCCACACCCTACAGATCTTTTTCCTGACCAGGGATCAAACTCTCACCGTGCATTGGAAGGCAGAGTCTTAACCACTGGACTGCTGGGGATTACCCTCTCCTGTTTGTTTTTGACTAAAAAACCGAGGTTGAAAAACACAGATGTTAAGAACAGACTTTTGGACTCTGTGGGAGAAGGTGAGGGTGGGATGATTTGAGAGAATAGCACCAAAACATATATATTACCATATACAAAATAGATGATCAGTGCTAGTTCGATGCATGAAGCAGGGCACTCAAAACTGATGCTCTGGGACAACCTAGATGGGTGGGGTGGAGAAGGGAGGAAGGTGGGAGCCTCTCCCACATTCAGGATGCGGGGGACACATGTACACCCATAGCTGATTCACATCTATGTATGAGAAAAGCGACCACAATATTGTAAATAGCCTCCAATTAAAATTAATTAATTACAAAAAAATACCCGAGGCTGATACGGAGAGGTGTGCCTGTTTCTGCATGCTGTTGTTCAGTTACTAAGCCATGTCTGACTCTTTGCAACCCCATTGACTCTAGCCCACCAGGCTTCTCTGTCCATGGGGCTTCCCAGGCAAGAATACTGGATGGGCTGCCATTTTCTCCTCTGCTGTCTGTGTGTGTGAGTGTAAGTGTGCACACAGTGGGATCTGAGGGTCTGCGTGAGTCTCTGGGAACTTGGAAATGTCTATACCGGCTCATCCGGATGCTTTTCTGTGAGTGTTGCCAGTCTTAGAGTACGAGAGCATCTTTCCCAGCCTGGACCATGCAGTTAGCTGCTCCATCTCCACATGGGCATCTGCTTGGCTCCGACCCACAGCCTAGGAGTCCTGATGATGGAAAGAAAAGTGCTCTGAGCAACAGACCTGATCTGTAACTGATTAGCTGTTCAGCATTAGGCTGGGCTTTCCAGGTGGTGTAGTGGTAAAGAATCCACCTGCCAATGCAGGAGATGCAGGAAGCGTGGGGTTCGATCCCTGAGTTGGGAAGATCCCCTGGAGAAGGAAATGGCAACCCACTTCAGTATTCTTGCCTGGAGAATCCCATGAACAGAGGAGCTTGGTGGGCTTCAGTCCATGCATCACAAAGAGTGGGACATGACAGCGTCTGAGCATGTCGGGGTTAGGAAGGTTTCTCTGCCTCTCGGATGTATCTCTCTTTCCTTATCAGTGAAATGAAACGAAGGCTAATTCATGGGCTTCAGGAGCAGACTCCTGCCGGAGCACTTTGCCAGAGTATGTGTTTTGTAATAACAATGGAATAGCGTCCTGTTGTGTAGGAAAAGTTTCTTGTCCCACTTCCGGTTCTCCCAGAGGTAGATTGTGAGGCAAGGATTTGAGGTCACGTGGTTTATTGGGGGTGTGAAGGAGAATGAGGAGGAGGGACAGGGAAGGGAAGTCAGCGAATGAAATGTGTATTATCAACCAGCTACCATTTGGGGGATAGTGCTTTGCCCCCATAGGGCCACTCTGGGAAACAGTGCAGAATACACTCCTCGGGGTACCCCCAGCCACGTCTGAGGGTGCTGATGGGGCCACGCGTGAGGTCGTGGGTCACTGGCGAGGAGCTGCTGGGGGACAGCCAGTTTTTCTCAGCACTTGCAGCCTGACGCAGACAGGTCCAAGAGCCGCAGACCCAGTGGATTCTGGCTGGCTCCCTCTCGCTGACCCCAAGAACTGAGGTCTGAGAGCCAGGGCGGGCAGCACCTGGTTTCAGGTGCAAGACTATGTTTCACAGCAAAGACCTAAATTATGGGCAGGCTTGGATTCCAAAACAGGAAAATAAATCACAATTCCAGGACTTCCCCGGTGGCTCCGTGGTATAGAATCTGCCCTTGTTATGCAGGGGACTCAGGTTCCAACTCTGGTCCAGGAAGATCCCACATTCCTCGGAGCAACCAAGCCGGTGCTCCACAACTACAGAAGCCTGCCCGCCCTAGGGCCTGTGCTCTGCAAGAAGAGAAGCCCCCACCAGGACAAGACCCTGCACACTGCAGCTAGAGAATAGCCCCCGCTAGCTGCAACTGGAGAAAAGCCCATGTAGCAACTAAGACCCAGCATATCCAAAAATAAATAAATAATTTTTAAAAAACAGAGTCAGCTCATCTTTCACCACACTCCCCCTCCTCCATCTTTCCTCTCCCACCACCTTGACTTCCCCTGTATCCTTCAAGTTTGCTCTTCTCCCTCCGACAAAGGACCTCACACACTCTGTTCCCCAGCCTGGGACACCTTCCTGCCTCTCCTTGCACTTAATTCTGGCTCATGCCTCAGAGGGCTGCTCAGGTGTGGTCTTCCCAGGATGCCTGCTTTGAGCTCCCTGAGCATCACATCTCCCTGCCTTGGACCTGCGCCACCACTTCACGTCCAGCTCCTTCAGGATGCTTCTAGGGAAATGTCCACACTTGTCTGATGGACGATGTGTCGGTCCCCTCCACTGCCTCTCCCCCTTAGACTGGAATTCCAACGCAGCAGGACCACAGAGCCCCGGAGCCCAGCACCGCGTCTGGACCATAACAGACACTTGATAATACTCGTTGCATGACTTCACACAAAAGGGTTTGAAATAACAGTGTGAACGGGGAAGAGGCTAGAAGAAGAGCGATCACGAAGGGAGCAAGCGTAGGACCAGATGCTCTCCTTGGCTCCCCTTCATCCACCCTGTGGGCCTCTCCACCCCCATTCTGTGTCCTTCCACAGCCAGGAGACGCAGCCCATGCTGGTAGCTCCACAGCCCATCTGGCTGCAGTGCGATCACTCTGCCCAGGGCTCTGAGGATGCACCTGGTACACACAGTGACGAAGCGGCTGCAAATCGTACCCAGGCCCTGTGTCCACCCCTCCTCTCCCTCTCCCCATCCTGGAGGGGAGTTTGCCACGTTCCACTGCCATCTGCTTGGGTGCAGCTCGCCAGGCTCCCCCCGGCAGGAAGCAGTAATCCCTGGGCCTCCGTGGAACCGGTAGCCAGGGTAGGTGGGCAGAAGGCAAACGCGATGGCCTGGGGTTGGGAACATGATCCCAGCTGCTGAGTCCTGTGGAGGACACGGGAGTCTCCATGGAAGGCAGGAAGGGGGAACTGGACTGGCTCTGGGGACAACGGCCAACACTGAAAACTGTCACAAGCAATGAGGGATGGTGCCCTGCTGGGACAGGGGTGTCTTGAATCCAGAGGGTGAGAGCAAAGGATGCAGGGGTGTCCGTGGTGGTCCTGGTGGTCCAAGAGTCATTGCTCCCAATGCAGGGAACCTGGGTTCGATCCCTGGTTGGGGAACTAGATCCCACGTGCTGAAACTAAAACTCCGCATGCTGCAGATAAGACCCAGAACCTCCAAATAAATATATATTTTTAAAAAAAATAAAGAACAAATCAAGCTAGGACAAGGTGAGGTGTCTGGCTCAAACCCCAGGGGCCAGGCTGACTAGAAAAAAGGGGACTTGTGACTTTCTTAATGTCCGTTAGCAGAACCCTGGGTGGGGTGCTGGATGGCAAGCCACAGTTCAGAGGGCAGCAAGGGAAGGTGAGACAGAGAAGTCTGCTCCTCCCAGCCTTCCCTGGAGGCTCAGCTGGTAAAGAATCTGCCTGCGATACAGGGGACCTGGGCTCAATCCCTGGGTCAGGAAGATCCCCTGGAGGAGGAAATGGCTACCCACTCCAGTATTCTTGCCTAAAGAATCCCATGGACAGAGGAGCCTGGCAAGCTACAGTCCATGGGGTCTCACAGAGTTGGACAAGACTGAGTGACTAACACTTCACTTCACACAATATTCTGGCATGTACTTGAACCAACACCCAAAAGCTTTATTTTAAAGATTTTATTTGCCTGCCAATAGTGTAGGAGTGTTCCATTTTCTCCAGCCCCTGTTACCCTGGTGTGACATCTTAAAACTCAAAAACTGCTACTTGTTGATTTGAATATCAATTTCATTTAGTTCAATTTGAACAAAGAAGCAAAAAAATCAGGATTTTTTTGTTCAGGTTTCTTCAGAGAGAAAAATGAAACTATTAGAAGATAATTGCATGCAACTGATGGGCTCTTTGAGTCGCTATTGTTTGCAGGAATTTTATATATATTTTCAAGTATGACTTTTCATTCACTTCACAACAAATAACGGAATTATAAGAAACTAATTTGAAGATGGCTTGTTTCTAACCCAAAAATCTGAATACAAAGGAACCAATGGGAACCACAAATATCAGGGTGCCAAGCTTTTAAGAATATTTTCAGTTCAGTTCATTTCAGTCGCTCAGTCGTGTCCGACTCTTTGCGACCCCATGAATCACAGCACGCCAGGCCTCCCTGTCCATCACCAACTCCCGGAGTTCACTCAAACACATGTCCATCAAGTCGGTGATGCCATCCAGCCATCTCATTCCCTGTCGTCCCCTTCTCCTCCCGCCCCCAATCCTTCCCAGCATCAGAGTCTTTTCCAGTGAGTCAACTCGTTGCATGAGGTGGCCAAAGCATTGGCGTTTCAGCTTTAGCATCAATCCTTCCAATGAACAACCAGGGTTGATCTCCTTTAGAAGAATATTTTAGGTTTGCAAATAATTACTAGTATGCTTGCAATTTCAACAATATATTTTTATTCTGATCAAGAACATCCTTTTCCAGGAGGCTTCCTGTGTGCTCACCTCCTGATACAAACCTGATTCTGCAATCAGGCCACTTCCTGTCTGCCTTTACAGGACACTGGGCTGCACTCTAAGAAATTCCTGGCTCTCCCCTGGATCCTGACCATCATGTGGCCGCAGAAATTGGTAACATTGTTGTTTGCCTGTTGAAATGTGTAATGACACAGATTCTTTCAGTTTCCTGATGTGGGTGAAGTGTGGAGCCCAGTGATGATTTCTTCTTCAAGAAATGTACATCCTAGTTCCCACTCGAGGGTGAGCCCCCTGTCCAACGATGAGAGACCCTGCATGTGGGTGACCTGTGCCTCCTGGGAGACCAGCCCTAGACTAGTCTGAACCTGACCAAGTTCTGTCCACATGGTAGGTTTAGACCTAAGTCCTGTCTACACTGATGCTGTTTAGAGGAGACCATGTGCTTTCTGCAGTGAGAACATTTAGACCTGACCTGTACTCTCTGCACTGGGACACGGAGACCCAGGTGGAGACCCAGCCTGGCCTCTGTCTGGGAAACTCCGTCCCTGCATCTGAACGTCAGTGCTCAGATGCCTGTGTCTGGTTCTGGGGTGGGCTTCTCTGGGTGCTCTCCTCTGAGTGGGCTCCATGGCCCTCCCGGGGGTCAGTGCTGCGGTGGGGCTCCTAGTCTTTCTCTCCCAGGTTCACCTTCCCTGGGGCTCCTGGAGACCCCTCAGGTAATCATTCCAATGTTCCAGCACATTCAGGTTGAGTAGGGAAGCTGGTTCACCTGGTGAATTGGTTCCAGGGCACAGGGATCGGGCAGAAAGTCAACGGGCAGCAGGTGAGGTTGCTGCTGTGCTCTCTTCCAGTCCACTCTCTCCTCGGAAGAGAACAGAGCTGCCCTCGTCTCTCAGCCCAGCTCTCCTGTTTTCTCAGCACCTCAGCAGATCAAGACAGACAGAGCCTGCCAGAACCAAGGTAGTGTGTTCACCTCTAGCATGAGCTTTCAAACCAGCAAAAAATCACACAGAACCACAGTGAAATCAGGAGGGGCCTGACTTCTCAGGGACAATTGAGGGGAGACAAGACCAACCCTAGACTTCTTTCTAGGGTCCCCAGAGGTCCCAGGGACCTGACTTGTTCATACATTGGGGGCCCACTGACCACAGCCATGGTGTCCTGACCGAGGGCTCGGGTGACCCCCGGTGGGTGGTCTGGGGACTGTGTGAGGCTCACCTCGTCTGCATGGGTCAGGGCCCCGCATACAGGGAGACCACACACACACAAAGCTGAGGAACAGGGAGGGCACACGAGGCTTCTCTTGTGTTTGGACTTCCCTGATAGCTCAACTGGTGCCTGCAATGCAGGAGACCCCTGTTCGATCCCTGGGTTGGGAAGATCCGCTGGAGAAGGGAAAGGCTACCCGCTCCAGTATTCAGACCTCGAGAATTCCATGCACTGTACAGTCCATGGGATCACAAAGATTCGGACACAACTGAGTGACTTTCACTTCAGTCACTTTTGCTGAGGAATTTATGCTTTACAGTATTCACTTTACACAGGCCTGTGCCTGTCTGCCTCTTTACCCCTGTGAGGTTCACCCTCCCTGGGGCTCCTGGAGACATCTCAGGTGTCTACCTGGTAATTATTCCAATTTTCCAGCACAAGCATGGTGGGAAGGGAGGCAGGTTAACCTGGTGAATTGATTGCAGGGCACACAGATCAGACAAAAGGCCAATGGGCAGCAGGTGAGGTTGCCTTTGTGATCTCCTTCCAGTCGACCGTCCATCCTCATCTCCCAGCCCTACGTCTGGTGTGTTTCTCAACACCTCAGTGAAACAAGAAAGGACCGAGCCTACCAGAACCAAGGTAGTGTGTTCAACATTACCATGACTGCTGTAAAAACAGTTAATATCACACAGAACCAAAGGGAAAAGAGGAGGACTTCTCTGGGACAAGTGTGGGGAGAGGAGACTGACCCTGCATCCTTTCTGACATCCTAGGAAGTTACAGGAACCCACTTGTTTCCACCTTAGGGGCCCAAGCAGCAGAGACCATGTCCTACCCAAGGGTCATGGGCCCAGGTGCAGGATCTGGGGCAGCGGTGTCACCCTGGAGACTGTGGAAGTGTGTCCCCGGGTGCCGGGGGTTGTGTGGGTCTCAGCCCCTCCACATGGGTCAGCATCCTGTGTACACGGAGACCACACGTCTGCTTTTTACCTGCAGTGTGTCTTGTCCCCTCGGAGATTCCCAGTGTCTGAAGTGAAGGTGCTGCCCTGATTAACCTGTGGTCCTTTTTCTTCACCTCGTGGCATTCACTTGAGTGGGTTGCTTCTCTGTGCACTGCTGAGTGAAACCTTTGGAGGTGTCATTAACATAGCGTATCACATGTTCATCCTCTGCAGTGTTTATTCTTTGAGATCTTTTGGATGATGGCCATTGTGACCAGTGTGAGGTGATACCTTATTGTAGTTTTGATTGGCATTGATTTAATAATTACTGATGTGGAGTATCTTTCCATGTGCTTTTATTATTTTACAGCTTGTGAGTACAATTTACCTCAGGAGTTCCATTGCATTGTCCTTTTATTTAGACCTTTAATCTATTTGCAGTTTATTTTTGTGTTTGGTGTTCGGGAGTAGTCTAATTTCATTCTCGTTTTCATGCTAAGGGACCTGCCCCGTGTCTTCCACAGTGGCTGCTCCCAATTTCCATTCCCAGCATCACTGTGGGAGGGTTCCCTTTGCTCTATACCCTCTCCAGCATTTATTGTTTGTAGAGTTTCTGTCTATTGCCATTTTGACTGGTGTGAGGTGATAAACCTCGTTGAAGTTTTGATTTGTGTTTCTCTCATATTTAGTGATGTTGACATCTGTTCATGTGGTTTTTTAAAACAATGTGAGTTAAACTTACTTATTCAAATTGGCTTCTTGAATGCCTGCCATATTTTGGATATTTTCCTATGACCTTGCCTAGGACATTTCTTGAAAAGGGTGTCTTTTACTTACAGTCCCGCAGACCTTTTGAATAGTAAGTGCCCATGAGCAATGGTTTCAAAGTTGTTGTTATGGGAAGTGACCACAAGTGGCAGCATGTCTTTATGCCCAGAGCCTTGGGGAAAGTCCCGTTCCTGGACTGTCAGAGTGGAATGTGCCAGAAGAAGCACTTAAGGCTTGTGTCCCATTCTTCCTTCCTTCCTTACCCCTGTCCCCTGGACACATCCCAGTTCTTGCACCAACCCTCTGGGAGGGTGCTTTCATCCATAGGTGGGGCAACCCAAGGGAAGGAGGCTGGAGGTGGGAACCCCACCACCAGGAGACATGGAGTCCATGGGGCTTTTCAAAGCTCTTCCAGCCCAGAGGCTCCACATCCTTTGGCTGCAGTAGGAGTAGTTTCACTGCAGGAGGGCCTGCTTGGATCTGAAGGTTGTGGGCTGATGCAGAGGGGAGCAGGTTCCCAGGTCCATGGGGCAGGGCTCATTGGCTGGCACACCCTCCCCGGCTCCGTCAGCCCCATGACAGTCCATCCTTGGGAAACAAGCCTGCCCAGGCCTCAGGGATGTGACAGCAGCGCAAGTCACCAAGGCCTGAGGGGAACAGAGTCGGCATTCAGTCTTGTCATTTGTGTCTTGTATAGGTGTGCAAGTGACGTACAGTGTTGTAGGGTGTGGTTGTGTTTGCTCTTAGTTTCAGGTGGACAGCAGCATGGGTCACTTATGCTTGGACACATCCTTTTTCGGGTTCTCTTCCCACATAGTTTATTATGCAGTGTTGAGTAGGGGTCCTCGTTGATTGTGTATAAAGAGTAGTGTGTGTATGTGTTCATCTCCACCTGCTCATTTCTCACTGCCCACCTGCTTTCCCTTTCGGTAACCATAAGGTGCTTTACTGTTGCAAGGCCATTTCTGTTTGGTAAAGAAGTTCATTTGTATCCATTTGTAGAATCCACCACTAAGTGATATCATGTGATACTTGTCTTTCTTTGTCTCCCGTCACTTAGTATGATCGTCTCCTCTTCCTTCCTTGTTGCTGGGCATGGCCTGATGCCACCCTTTTATGGTGAGTAGTGAGAGTTGGACTGTGAAGAAAGCTGATCGCTGAAGAATTGATTCTTTTGAACTGTGGTGTTGGAGAAGACTCTTGAGAGTCCCTTGTACTGCAAGGAGATCCAACCAGTCCATTCTAAAGGAGATCAATCCTGGGTGTTCATTGGAAGGACTGATGCTAAAGCTGAAACTCCAGTACTTTGGCCACCTCATGCGACGAGTTGACTCACTGGAAAAGACTCTGATGCTAGGAAAGGTTGGGGGCGGGAGGAGAAGGGGACGACAGAGAATGAGATGGCTGGATGGCATCACCGACTCTGTGGACATGAGTTTGAGTGAACTCCAGGAGTTGGTGATGGACAGGGAGGCCTGGCATGCTGTGATTCATGGGGTCGCGGAGAGTCGGACACGACTGAGCGAATGAACTGAACTGAACTGAATAATGTGCTGTGTGTGTGTGCCCCATCTTGTTTACCCGTTCATCTGTCCTTATCCACAAAGGTTGCTTCCAGGTCTTGGCTGTTGTACTGCCAAGTGCATGGTGCTGCTATGAATGTTGGGGTGCACCTATCTTTTAAAATTATGATTTTCTCTGAATTTATGCCCAGGAATGGAATTGCTGGGTCCTATGGTACTTCTCTGTTTAGTTTTTAATGAACCTTTGTCCGGTTCTCCGTCTATTTCCTGACTTTCATTCCCACCAACAGGTAGGACGGTTCATTTTTCTACATACCTTCCTCAGCATTTATTGTTGTAGATTTTTTATTTCTGATTGTCCTTCTGACTTACAGTTCTCTAGTACTAACAGATGCTGAGCATCTTTTATGTGCTTCATGGCCATCTCTATGTCTTCTTTGCAGAAATGTCCATTTAAATCTTGTTCCACTACTTGATTGGGTTTTTCTTTGATATTGAGGTGCATAAGCTGTTCGTGTGCTTTGGAGATAAATTCCTCGCGGGTGTCTTTGTTTCCAAATATTAGTTCCATTATGAGGGTTGTCTTTTTGTTTTGTTTATGGTTTCCTCTGCTGTTACACTTTTAAGGGTAATTAGGTCCCATTTATTTTGTTTGTTTTATTTTTCACGATTCTAAGAGGTGGGTCAGAAAAGAACTTGCTGCATTTTACGTCAAAGTGTGCTCTGCTCTTTTCCTTCATTGTATCCGTCCTTTTATTTAGGTCTTTAATCTATTTGGAGTTTATTTTTGTGTATGCATCAGAGAGTATTCTAATTGCATTCTCATTATCATTTCTTTAAAAACCTGCACACCATTCTCCATAGTGGCCGTTACTAATTTACCTTTTCACTAACAGTGTAGGAGGGTTCCCTTTTTTCCACACTTTTGCTAGCATTTATTGTTTGTCAACTTTTGGATAATGGCGATTGTCAATCATATGAGAAAATACCTCATTGGAGTTTTGATTTGCTTTTCTCTAACATTTAGCGATGGTGACATCATTTCATGTGATTTTTTTAAAGAGTGTGAGTTAAACTTAGCAACTGAAATTGGCCACTTGAACACTTGCCTTGATTTAAATTCTTTTTCGATGACAACCCCTAGGACATTTCTCTGGGGCAGGTGTTTTTTTTTTACTTACAGCCCCTTGATCCTTGTGAATGTTAAATGCCCAGAACCATTGCTTTCCATATTGTTACAGAAAAAGGCCACAAAGGAGCAACACTTATTTAAGCCTCACTCTTTTTCATTTTCCTGCAATTTCCTGTTATTTTATATTGGAATATAGCTGAGGAATACTGCATTGTGTATATGTGCCCCGTCTTCTGTATGTATTCTTCTGTCCTACAATTAGCTTGCTTCCTTGTCTTGGCTAGTGGGACCGAGATCGAGGGCTACCCATGTCCTTTAATTTTTAGGTTTTCTCTGGATTTTTTCCTAGGTATTGGATTGCTGGGTCCGGTACTTCTGAATTATTTTTCAAATTAATCTCCTTACTGTTCTCCTTATTGGATGTACCTGGGTACATCGTGCTTCTTCCAGCCCAGCGTTCCTCATGATGTACTCTGCATATAAGTTAGATAAGCAGGGTGACAATATACAACCTTGACATACTCCTTTTCCTATTTGGAACCAGTCTGTTGTTCCATGTCCAGTTCTCACTGTTGCTTCCTGAGCTGCATACAGGTTTCTCAAGAGGCAGGTCAGGTGGTCTGATATTCCTATCTCTTTCAGAATTTTCCACAGTTTATTGTGATCCACACAGTCAAAGGCTTTGGCATAGTCAGTAAAGCAGAAATAGATGTTTTTCTGGAACTCTCTTGCTTTCTCCATGATCCAGCGGATGTTGGCAATTTGATCTCTGGTGCCTCTGCCTTTTCTTTAACATCTGGAAGTTCACGATTCACATATTGCTGAAGCCTGGCTTGGAGAACTTTGAGCATGACTTTACTAGCGTGTGAGATGAGTGCAATTGTGCGGTAGTTTGAGCATTCTTTGGCATTGCCTTTCTTTGGGATTGGAATGAAGACTGACCTTTTCCAGTCCTGTGGCCACTGCTGAGTTTTCCCAATTTGCTGGCATATTGTGCAGCACTTTCACAGCATCATCTTTTAGGATTTGAATTAGCTCAACTGGAATTCCATCACCTCCACTAGCTTTGTTAGTAGTGATGCTTTCTAAGGCCCGCTTGACTTCACTTTCCAGGATGTCTGGCTCTAGGTCAGTGATCACGCCATCGTGATTATCTTGGTCGTGAATACTTTGGCCACCTCATGCGAAGAGTTGACACACTGGAAAAGACTCTGATGCTGGGAAAGATTGGGGGCGGGAGGAGAAGGGGACGACAGAGAGTGAGATGGCTGGATGGCATCACCAACTCAATGGACATGAGTTTGAGTGAACTCTGGGAGTTGGTGATGGACAGGGAGGCCTGGTGTGCTGTGATTCATGGGGTCGCAAAGAGTCGGACACGACTGAGTGACTGAACTGAACTGAGGTACATCGTGAAGAACAGTGCAGGAGAGTTTCCTTGTCTGCACACCCTCTCCAGCACTTTTGTTTGTAGTGTTTGACAATGGCTGTTCTGACCAGTGTGATGTGATACCTCACTGTAGTTTAGATTTCCTTTTCTCTAATATTTAGCAATGTTGACAACTTTTCTTGTGATTTTTTTAAGGGTCTTTTTGTTGTTTTTTAAACTTATACCACTTGGAATTGGCTTCATAAATGCCTGCCTTGTTTTAAATTCTTTTTTGATGACCACTCGTATGTTCAAGCCTATGTATTTTTTCTTACAGAGCTTGATCCCTTGTGAATATTAAATGCCCAGCTGCACAACTGTTGGGCTTCTCTGGTGGCTCAGACAGTAAAGAATCCACCTGCAATGTGGGAGACCCGGGTTCGATCCCTGGGTTGGGAAGATCCCCTGGAGAAGGGCACGGCACCCACTCCAGTATTCTTGCCAGCTGAATTCCACTGGCAGAGGAGCCTGGTGGGGTCACAACGAGTTGGGCACGATTGAGTGACTAAGCACAACAGCACAACTCTTCAAGGTGTAATTACAGACAATGGCCACAAGGCGGCAGCACTTCTTCATGCCACACTTTTTTTTTTTTAATTTCCTTGTTATTTAATATTGGAATAGAGTTGATTTCTGATGTGGTCTTTGTTTCCGATGTACAGGAATTCAACTTAGTGATATATAGATATTTATCTATTCTCTTTCGGGTTGTTTTTTGAATATAGGTGATTACAGTGTGTTCAATAAACTTCCCTCTGCTTTTCAGTAGTTAACTTTTGATCATCTTTTTGATATCTATTAATGTGTATATGTTAACTCCAAACTCCTAATTTGCCTTCTTTCTTGCCTCCAGTTTCTTAGAGGCTCTGCAGAGGGCAAAGGCACTCTAGATTCTTTGTGGAGGCACACTGCCTGCTACATGCTCCTAGGTCCCTCAGCCCCAGGACACTCCAGCCTTGGGACCCAAGCCAGACAGGCACCAGGGATGTGACCACAGCCTCGGTCACTATGGTCTGAGGGGAATAGTGTCAGCGTTTTTTTGTTTTTTTCTTTTTTTAAGTTTTTATCCTATAATTTGAACTGGAGTATATAAGTGAATTGTAATCTTGTGGCTCATTTTTTTTTCTTCCTTGTCAATCTAACATAATTGATTCACTTGTACATAGATGTATACACATTATTGGGGGGGGTTATTTAGATAATTACACAGTGTTGGATAAGTTTCCTTGTGTTACACAGTAGGTCCTGGTGACTTTATAAATAGTAGTGTGTTTATGTAAGTCTGAAGCAGCTCATTTCTCCCTCATCCATAGCTTTCTATATTGGTGAGCAGAGGTTTCTTTTCTAAGTCTGCGAGGCTGTGTCTCTTCAGGAAAAAAGTTCATTTTGATCCAATTTTAGATTGCACCTAGAAGTGATATCATATGATGCTTGTGTATCCCTGTCTCTCTCACTTCACTTGGAATGATCATCTCTACTTTCTTTCCTGTCGCTGGACTTGGCATCATTTCCTACTTCTTTATGGTTGAGAAATACCACATTGTGTCCATGTACTCCATCGTCTGTATCCATTAATCTGTATTTTCTACAATTAGCTTATCTCCCAGACTTGGCTATTGTACCTTGTGGGCCAAGATTGTAGGGGTGTCTTCTGCAATTTTTTTTTCCTCTGGATTTATGCCCAAGCATGGGATTCCTTGGTCCTAAAGTACTTCTGTGTTATTTTTCACGTGAACCTCCAAACTGTTCTCCCCACTGGATGAACCTATGTACATTGTGACCAGCAGGGCAGGAGGGCTTCCTTGTCTCCACACCCTCTCCAGCATTTATTCTTTTCTAAATAATTTTACTTATTCATTAGTCTTCGGTTGCACTGGGCCTTGGTTGCAGAAATCCAGCTCTCTCTATCTGCAGTGAGCAGGGGCTACTCTCTAGTTTCACTGTCAGAATGAGGCTTCTCATCATGGTGGCTTCTGGTTGCAGAACGCGGGCTCTAGAGCACCAGGCTTCAGGAGTTGCGGTGGGAGGCCTCAGTAGGTGCAGTTTAAGGGCTCTAGACAGGCTCAGCAGTTGTGGCACATATGGGCTTAGCGGCCCCACTGATGTGAAATCTTCTGAGACCATGGTTCCAACTCCCGTCTCCTGCATTGGCAGGCACATTCTTCACACTGCATGACCAGGGAAGTCCTAGTATTTATTCTTTAAAGATGTTTTGAAATGAGCATTCTGACCAGTGTGACTGCTTAACTCCTTGGACTTTGATTTGTGTTTTTCTAATAAGTAGTGATGCTGAGCACAGTGTCATGTTCCTCAGTGCAATCTATAGGCTTTTCTCAGAGAAATAACCATTTCAATCTTTGGCCCATTTTGTTCTCAGCTGTATGTATCATTGATATTAAGTTGTGCAAGCTGTTTGTATATTTTGAAGATGAATCCCTTGTGGATATCTTCTTTGGAAATTTTTTTTTCCTATTCTGAGGATTGTCCTTGTCTTTCCTTGAGGGTTTGCTTTAGGCATGCAAATGCTTTTAAGGTTAATTCAGTCCCAGTTTCTGATTTATGGTTTATTTTTCATTATTCTAAGAGATGAACCCATAAAGACTTGCTGCATTTTATGTAAAATTGTGTCTTGTTTATATTTTCTCAAGGATTTCGTAGTATCCATCATTACATTTAGATATTTACGCTCTCTGGGGTTTATTTTGTGTTTGGCATTAGGATGTTTTCTAATTTCATTCTCATTTTCATGGTTGAAGGAATCCTCACGGTGTCCTCCAGAGGGGCTGTAGCCCATTTACATCCCAAGCATCGGTGGAGGAGGGTTCCCTTGCCTGTACACCCTCCCTGAACTTACTGTTTGTATGGTATTTGGCAATGGCCATTCTGAACAGTGTGATGTGATACTTCTTTGTAGTTTAGAATTACATTTCACAGGCTATGGTTTTTCCCGTGGTCATGTATGGATGTGAGAGTTGGACTGTGAAGAAAGCTGATCGCCGAAGAATTGATGTTTTTGAACTGTGGTGTTGGAGAAGACTCTTGAGAGTCCCTTGGACTGCAAGGAGATCCAACCAGTCCATTCTAAAGGAGATCAATCCTGGGTGTTCATTGGAAAGACTGATGCTAAAGCTGAAGCTCCAATACTTTGGCCACCTCATGCGACGAGTTGACTCACTGGAAAAGACTCTGATGCTGGGAGGGATTGGGGACAGGAGGAGAAGGGGACAACAGAGAATGAGATGGCTGGATGGCATCACCGACTCGATGGACATGAGTTTGAGTGAACTCCGGGAGTTGGTGATGGACAGGGAGGCCTGGCGTGCTGTGATTCATGGGGTCGCAAAGAGTCGGAGACGACTGAGCAACTGAACTGAATGTTTAGTGATGTTGACATCTTGTGTTTTTTTTTTAAAGAGGGTGGATTAAACTTACATCTTCAAATTGGCTTCTTTAACGCCTGCCTTGTTTTGGATTCTTTTTCAATGACAACCCCAAGGACATTTCAGGAGGGCAGGTGTTTTATACTTACAGTCCCTGGATCCTTGTGAATGTTAAATTCCCACATCACAGCTCTGCACGGTGTTATTACCGAAAACGGCCACAAGGCGGCGGCACTACCTCATGCCACATTTTTGTTTTCCTGTAAATTCCTTGTTATTTTCTATTGGCTTAGAGTGGATTTCTGATGTTGTGTTTGTTATAGGTGTGCAGGAACTCGATTCAGTTACACATAGACGTTTATCTACTCTCTTTGTGATTCATGGGGTCGCAAAGAGTCGGACACGACTGAGAGACCGAACTGAACTGAACTGAGGGTTCTTTTTCCCATATAGGTGATTACAGTATGTTCAATTAACTTTCCTAAGCTATTCAGTAGGTACTTTTTATCATCTATTTGATATATATTAGTTAGTGTATGTTAATTCCAATCTCTTAATTTTTCCTGCCTGTATCTGGAGTCTGGGGGCTCTCCAGAGGGCAACAGGCACTCCAGGTCCATTTTGGAGACACACTGCCTGCTACGTGCTCCCAGCTCCCTCAGCCCCAGGACACTCCAGCCTTGGGACCCAAACCAGTCGGGCTCCAGGGATGTGACACCAGCCCAGCTCAGTATGTCCTGAGGGGAACAGAGTCAGAATTTCTTTTTAATTTTTTCTGTTTCCATCCCATTATTTGAACTGGAGCACACAGTGCATTGAAATCCTACTGGTGTTTTGTTTTTCCCTTTTTCTTCTACCGTAGATTGTTTCACATCGACATAGGTGTATATAGATTTGTTGGGGTTTTTTCTTTATAGGTTAATATAATGTGGAGTTGTAAGAATGGGTTAGCATAAGAACGGCCATCTTAGAGGCCGGAAAAACCATTTTTACTGAGTATGTGACTTGAGGGAAGAAGAACTAGATAAAACCTGGGAGACAAGTTAATCTTAAGTACCAGGAAGGCAAGTTAGGATGTGGGCGGCTTCAACACTGAAAATTAGGTAAACAGGTCTGATAAACTTATCTCCTTAAGACCCCAGGAGAGAGATAGGCACAGCTGTGTGTGTGTGTAATAAAAATTCCTGTGAGTTAGGTAATTTAGAAATATCATGATTTGAAAATGCTATATAACCCCTTGGCTCTGAGTGCTTGGGGTCCTTGTTGAAACCCGCTGCGTCGGGCGGACACTTGGACCCCAGCTAGCTGGAAATAAACCTCGCTGTGTGTCTTGCATTATCGTGAGTGTCCTCTGTTCCTTTGAGGGAAGGGCGACTCCGGACTCTAACAGAGTAAGTTTCCTTGTGATACACGGAGGGCCTTGGTCACTTACTTTATCAATAGTAGTGTGCATATAGTACAGAATATTATCTGTCCATGCCCCACATCGTTATATATTGGGGACCAGAAGTTTCTTTTCTAAGTCTGTGAGACTGTCTCAGGCAATAAGTTCATCTGTATCCATCTTTAGTCTATACCTAGAAGTGATATCATACCGTGAACTTCCAGAAGTTCAAGCTGGATTTAGAAAAGGTAGAGGAGCCAAAGATCCTGCCAGCATCCACTGGATAATAGAAAAAGGAAGAGAGTTCCAGAAAAACATCTATTTCTGCTTTATTGACTATGCCAAAGTCTTTGACTGTGTGGATCACAACAAACTGTGGAAAATTCTTAAAGAAATGGGAATACCAGACCACCTGACCTGCCTCTTGAGAAATCTGTATGCAGGTCAGGAAGCAATAGTTAGAACTGGACATGGAAAAACAGACTGGTTCCAAATAGGAAAAGGAGTATGTCAAGGCTGTATAGTGTCACCCTGCTTATTTAACTTATGTGCAGAGTACATCATGAGGAACGCTGGGCTGGATGAAGCACAGGCTGGAATCAAGATTGCTGGAAGAAATATCAATATCCTCAGATATGCAGATGACACCACCCTTATGGCAGAAAGCAAAGAAGAACTAAAGAGCCACTTGATGAAAGTGAAAGAGGAGAGTGAAAAAGTTGACTTAAAACTCAACATTCAGAAAACTAAGATCATGGCATCCAGTCCCATCACTTCGTGGCAAATAGATGGGGAAACAATGGAAACAGAGACTATTTTGGGGGGCTCGAAAATCACTGCAGATGGTGACTGCAGCCATGAAATTAAAAGATGCTTGCTCCTTGGAAGAAATGCTATGACCAACCTAGACAGCATGTTAAAAAGCAGAGACATTACCTTGCCAACAAAGGTCCATCTAGTCAAAGCTATGGTTTTTCCAGTGGTCATGTATGGATGTGAGATTTGGACTATAAAGGGCTGAAGAATTGTGAAAGGGCTTTTGAACTGTGGCGTTGGAGGAAACTCTTGAGAGTTCCTTGGACTGCAAGGAGATCAAACCAGTCAATCCTAAATCAGTCCTGAATATTCATTGGAAGGACTGAAGCTGAAGCTGAAACTCCAATACTTTGGCCACCTGATGTGAAAAACTGACTCACTGGAAAAGACCCTGATGGGAAAGATTGAAGGCGAGAGGAGAAGGGGACGACAGAGGATGAGATGGCTGGATGACATTACCGGATTGATGGACATGAGTTTGAGTGAACTTTGGGAGTTGGTGATGGACAGGGAAGCCTGGTGTGCTGCAGTCCATGGGGTCACAAACAGTCGGACATGACTGAGCAACTGAACTGATATCATATGATACTTGTCTTTCCTTGTCTTCATCACTTCACTTGGAATGAACATCTCTACTTTCTTCCCTGAAGCTGGCCTTGGCATTATTTCCTGCTTCTTTATGGTTGAGAAATATTCCGTTGTGTGCATGGACCCCATTGTCTGTATCCATTCGTCTGTGTTTCTACAGTTAGCTTGCTTTCCTGTCTTGGCTGTTGTACCTAGTGGGGCCAAAATTGCAAGGCTGCCCATCTCGATTAAAATTTTGGTTGTATCCACCTGGCTGCCTCATGTCCTGACTCCAGCCCAGTCCAGTCACGAAGCATAAGCCTGCTTAGGCTCCAGGAATGGGAGAGCAGCCCAACTCAGGGAGGTTGTGGGGGATAAACTAGGTGCTGCTTTCCTATTCCTTTTTAGTTTCATGCCTGTGCTATCTTGGAGTATAATCAATTTGCAGTTTTGTGCTTGTCTTCAGGGTACAGCCACCTGATTCACTTATGACATATACATACAGCTTACCTGTTCTTTTTTGGATTCTGTTGCCATAGAGGTTATGGCAGAAGGTCGAGCAAAGTACCCCATGCTAACACCATCAGGTTCTTCCTGACTATCTATTAGAGATACGATTTCTATGTATATTTGGAAGGAAGGAAGGAAAGAGATAATCCTTCTGGATTACTTATTACAGACAGACTTCTGTGTATATCTTAACCCTTAGTCCTAATGCATCCTTGCTCTTTCACTTTTTCTTGGAAACTTCTGATTGTGTTGAATTCTCAGAGTCACTTTTTTGTGTTGTAAATTTGTTCCATTGTATCTCTTTTTGTATTTTGCCTACAAGGGGCATCATATGCTATTGTCTTTCTCTGTGTGACTGACCTCACTTAGTCTATGCTCCTCCAAGTTCAATCCTTGTGACAATTAGTGGCACAATTTCAGTGGCCATTGCTCATGACGGAGTAGCAGTCCATTGATGTATGCACACTTCTTTAACCTTTAATCCATCGGGTGGCATCTTGCTGGTTCTGTGTCTTGGCTCTGGGAAGCAGTGCTGTAGCGGATGATGGGGTGCCTGTGTCTTTTTCACTGATGGTTTTCTCAGGATACAGGCCCAGGTGTGGGTATGTCAGACCATGGGCTGAGCCCTTTTGAGACTTTAGTTTCTGGCCTGAGCAGACTGTCCTTCCAGGGGCTGTTTCCAGTGTCCATTCACACCGACTGTGTAGGGGGGTTTCCTCTCCACCCGGCTCTCTCCCGAATTTGTTATTTGTAGATTTGTGAGGATGACCATTCTGACACGTGGGATTTGATTTCTTGTTGTCTTTTAGATGTGTATTCCTCCTGTAATAATTAGGAATGTTGAGCATCTTGTCCTATGGCCATTTGGGGTTTTATTCCTTTTTTCTTTTGCATGAATAGTGTGAGGAAAATTTACCTGGCTTCTTGAAAGTTGGTTGTGTTTGGAATTTATTTCTGCAATACTCAACCCAGGACGTTTCCTGAGGGCAACTGTCATTAACAGCCCCACAGGCCTTGTGAATTGGAGGTGCCAAAAAGCACCAATGATTAAGTTGTAGTTATAGCAAATGTCCACAAGGTGGCAGGACTTCATGTCCAACTCGGGTTCCTTCCGGAACCAGAGCCTTAGGGAAAAGTCGACTTCCTGGGCTGTGGATTAGAGTGGAATGTTCCTGAGCAAATACCTGAGGTCTTGAGTCTCATTACTTCTTCCTCTTAAAGCTTTACCCTTCCCTTCCAGACCCATCACAGCCTGGGGCACAACTCCCTAATGAGGTGCCTAGGAGCTGCACTCTCAGGAAAGAGGATTGACTTGGGAACCCCAGTACCAATAGACCTGGAGTCTAGGTTACTTTTGAAGCTCAAGGTTAGAAGGTCAGACATCCATCCTTTGGTTGAACTAGGATGAGGATGTGTGGTCTCAGCCAGAGTAAGCCAGACAGCACAGGTTAAAGGGGGGCTGAATTCAGGACACGCAGCACAGCTGTTCAGTCCCACTCCAGGCCAGTCATGGGATCCAAGGCTGTCCAGCCTCCAGGGATGGGATAGCAGCCCAAGTCAGGGAGTGAGTGGAAATTACTAGACTTCGATTTCCTTTGCTTTTCTTTAATAGCAATGCTATATAGGAATATAGTTGATTTGCCGTTTTGTGCTCGTCATCAGTATACAGCTTGCTTGATTCAGTGACATATATTAACAAACTGTTCTTTTTTGGGTTGTTTTGCCCTAGAGGTTATTGCAGAACTTCAGGCAAAATTCACTGTGGTGACTGTCAGGTGTTTGTGCAGTATCTGAAATACAGATTTCTGTGTAAATGTGGAAGAATGAAGGAAGGAGATAATCCTTGTGGACTACCTATTACAGATACAGTTTTTTGGGTATATCTGAGTATCAACCTCCCAATTCATCCCTGGCTTTTCCTTTTTTTTAAATTCTTTGTGTTTCAGTCCTCAGAGTCTCTTTTTGTGTTGTAAGTTACTTCCCCTTATTTCTTCTCTAAATGTTGCCTACAGGGGACACCTTCTGCTAGTTTCTTGCTCTGTTGCTGACTTCACTTAGTGTATGATCCTCCAAAGTCCATTCTTGTGGGGACCATTGGCAGAATTTCATAATTTCACTGGTGGTTTTTCATGTCTGAGTAAAGTCCGTTGTATATATGTACATTTCTTTAAGATTTAATCTGTCTATGGACTATTTCTTGGGTCTGTGTCTTGGTGATTGGAAGTAGTACTGCAGTGAACACTAGGGTGCATTTTTCATTTTGAATGATGGTGTTTTGTAATATAGGCCCAGGTGTGGGTATTAGAATGCTAGGTTTAGCTGTCTTGAAATTTTTTCTTCTGGCCTGTGGAGGATGTCCTCTCCAGGGGCTGTTGCAAATGTCCATTCCCATGGAACTTGTATGGGGGTTCCATCATCTCCTGGCTCTCTTCTCCCATTTCCTGTTTGCAGACAGTCAGGATTCCAGTTCTGTCATATGGAACTTGATTTCTTGTTTTTGATTAGTGTTCCTCCTGTAATAATTAGGGAGGCTGAGCATCTTATCCTGAGGTCTTTTCTTTCTTTTTTTTCCTTAAAGAGTGTGAGGAATATTTACCTTTGCAACTGGCTTATTGAAAGTCAGTTGTGTTTGAAACTGAGTTCAGCAATACCCGCCCCATTAACAGCCCCAGGGGCCTCGTGAATTGGAGGTGCCAGATGGTACAGGTGGCCAAGTTGTAGTTACAGGAGATGTCCACAAGGTGGCAGAATTTCTCTAGGCCCAACTCGTTCCACCTGCAACCAGAGCCTTAGGGAAAGTGGGCTTCCTGGGCTGTGAATTATAGTGGAACACACCTGAGCAAACATCTAAGGGCTTCTGTCTCACAAGTCCTTCTTTCCCCTAAAGTTTCACCCGTCCCCGCTAGGCTTCTGTATCTGGAACACTGCTCCCTGCTGATATCCTAGGAGGCTGCACTCTCAAGGAGGCTTCAGCTGGGGACCCCAGCACCAGGGGACCTGGATACTTGGTGACTTCACCCTTGTCCTCAAGGCCGGATGGTTGGACCATCATCTTTGGTGTGCACTAGGAGTTCTGGTCTTCCAGAACTTCCAGAACTTCCCAGGAAGTTTGGGCTTTCCTGGTGGCTCAGAGGTTAAAGCGTCTGCCTCCAATGCGGGAGACCTCGGTTCGATCCCTGGGTCGGTAAGATCCCCTGGAGAAGGAAACGGTAACCCACTCCAGTATTCTTGCCTGGAGAATCCCATGGACGGAGAAGCCTGGTAGGCTACAGTCCACGGGGTCGCAAAGAGGCGGACACGACTGAGCGACGGAACGAACGAACGAACGAGGAGTTCTGGTCCTAGCCAGGGCAAATCAGACGTAATAGGATTAAGATAAATCTCAGTGAAGGGCACTGTGCCGAGCTGTGTCGACTCCACGCCAGTCCTGCCTTGGGACTCAAGCCTACTCAGGTTCTAGGGATCAGATAGCATCTCAAGTCAAGCAGGTGGGAGGGAATAAACTAAGCATTACCTTTCTTTCCTTTTCTTTAATCTCATGTCAATGCTATGTTGAAGTGTAGTCGATTTGCAGTTTTGTGCTTCTCCTCAGGGTGTTGCTGGCCAAAAGCTTGGCACCTCTGCCACCAAAGCCAAACAGAAACATATGGAGACAGAGTTTGGAGAAAGTAGAAAGGTGGCTTTAATTCTCATCCAGCAGAGAGTGGAACACAGTAGTCTCATGCCTCAAGAACTGTGCCCTGCTCCCTGAGGAGTCTAGGGGCTTATATAAGATGAGGGACAAAGGTGACAGAATCTTGATTTCTTCCTTGTGCATTCTTTCAAAGGCAGTCACAGGCTGGCATCAGTAACTCAGTAACTGAGTCTGTTAGTTCGGTGGCTCTGTGGCCTTCTTTCTTATGTGTAACACAAGGGCAAGGGTGTTGTAAGCAGATAGGGGATGGATTTAGCATCGAGTATAAAGAAAAATGTAAATTGTAGCTCCTGCAGAGTTAGGGGGCAGAAAAGCAAACTTAGTTACAGACCTGCAGAGTTAGGAGCAGCCAAAGTAAAAAGACTAGGTATGTTCAGGCTGCTCACTGTTCTCTTTATCTTCTTTGTTCTCAGGAAAGGGAAAGAGAAAAACTCATTCCTTTTTTTCCCTTTCACTGCAACAAGTGTACAACAGACTAAGTCGGTTATGACGTAATCATACAGCATATCTGTACTTTTCATTGATTCTTTTGCCATAGAGGTTATAGAACAAGGTGGAGTAAAGTTCTCTGTGGTGGACATCGGGTTCCTGTGGAGTAACTATTAAAGATACAGATTGTTTTTATATGTGCAGGGAATGAAGGATGGAAATACTCCTTTTGGATTACCCATTACAGCAACAGATACCTATGTATATGTTAGATATAAGTATTTCTGTGTATATGTAAATGGAAGATAGGAAGGAAGGCAGACAGGAGTTAATCCTTGTGGATTAGCTACTACAGATACAGATATCTGTCTATACGTTAGGACTGACCTCCTAATTCATCCCTAGCTATCTCTTTTTTTTTTTTCCTGGATTCTTTGTTTGTGTTTGGATCTCCTATTCAATATTCAATACTCAGTCTCCTATTGAGTCTCCTATTGTGTTGTAAATTACTTCCACTGTATCTCTATTTTTTTTTTAACTTTGCCTAGAAGGGAGTTAATCATCTGCTATTTTCTTCCTCTGTTGCTGACTCCACTTAGTGTTCGAGCCTCCAGGGTTCAACCTCATGGTAACCAGTGGCATAATTTCATAATTTCAGTGACAGTTTTCATGTCTGAGTTGACTCAGTGGAAAAGAGTCTGATGCCGGGAGGGATTGGGGGTGGGAGGAGACGGGGACAACAGAGAATGAGATGGCTGGATGGCATCACCGACTCGATGGACATGAGTTTGAGTGAACTCCGGGAGTTGGTGATGAACAGGGAGGCCTGGCGTGCTGTGATTCATGGGGTCGCAAAGAGTCGGACATGACTGAGTGACTGAACTGAACTGAATAGCCCATTGTATACATGTACCACATTTCTTTAAGATTGAATCTGTCTATTGTAATTAGTGGTGCAATGAAGGTGGGGATGCACATGGATTTTTGAATGGTGGTTTTCTCAGGACATTGACCCAGGTGTGGGAATGTCAGATCCTAGGGTTAGCTGTCTCAAGGGACTGTCTCGACCCCACCCTAGTCCTTCTTCCTTCCATATTTACTATGTTTATCTTTTTTCCCCCATGTTTGTGTTTCAATCCTTACCAAATTTTAATGGAGCTGTTTGGTATAATTTGAGTATAGATCCTTCTTCTGATATGTGTTTTGCAAAGAGTCTCTTCCAATCTGTGGTTCACTATTTTATTTTCTGAATAAGGTGATTCATAGAGAAGACACTTTTAATTTTATAAATAATTTTATAATTTTAATTTTTCTGAGAAAGTTTGTAATTTTCCAAAGACATTTTTATTTTCTTTTTACCTTATTACCTTTTTATTTCAACTAATCTTCGAATGTATAGGCATAAAGTTGTTTCTATTATTTATATTCTTAATGCTTCTATGAGTAATTCCCATTTTGAGTATTTCCTGAGGAACTTTTTAATTGTGTGAAAGTGAGTAATTGTATGGAAATGAGTAACGCGATCGGTATTAACTCTCCTTCCTTCACTCTCTCTCGGAGTTGCTCAAACTCACGACCAGTGAATCCGTGATGCCATCCAACCATCTCATCCTCTGTCGTCCCCTCCTCCTTCTGCCCTCAATCTTTCCCAGCATCAGGGTCTTTTCCAATGAGTTGGCTCTTCGCATGAGGTGGCCAAAGTACTGGAGCTTCAGCTTCAGCATCTGTCCTTCCAATGAATATTCAGGGTTGATTTCCTTAAAGATCGACTGGTTTGATCTCCTTGCAGTCCAAGGAACTCTCGAAAGTCTTCTCTAACACCACAGTTCAAAAGCATCAATTCTTCGGTGCTCAGGTTTCTTTATGGCCCAATCCTCACATCCACAAATGACTACTGGAAAAACCATAGTTTCATCTATATGGACCTTTGTTGGCAAAGTGATGTCTCTGCTTTTTAATACATTGTCTAGGTTTGTCATAGCTTTTCTTCCAAGAATTAAGTGTCTTTTAATTTCATGACTGCAGTCACCATTGGCAGTGATTTTGGAGCCCAAGTAAAGAAAATCTGCCACTGTTTGCATTTTTCCCCACCTATTTGCAATGAAGCGATGGGACTGGATGCCATGATTTTAAGTTGAGTTTTAAGCCAATTTTTTCATTCTCCTCTTTCACATTCATCAAGAGGCTCTTTAGTTTTTCATCACTTTCTGCCATTAGGGTGGCATCATTTGCATATCTGAGGTTATTGATATTCCTCCCCGAAATCTTGATTCCAGCTTTTGAGTCATGCAGCCCAGCATTTCACATGATGTACTCTGCATATAAGTTAAATAAGCAGGGTAACAATATACAGCCTTGCATACTCCTTTCCCAACTTAGAACTGGACATGGAACAACGGGCAGGTTCCAACTGTTGCTTCTTGACTTGCATCCAGGTTTTTGTGAGGCAGGTTAGATGGTCTGTTGTTTCCATCTCTTTAAGAATTTTCCACAGTTTATTGTGAGGCATATAATCAAAGGCTTTAATTGTTTGAAATTTTTTTATTTATTAAAATTTTAAATTTATGATATAAAAATATATACATCTGTTTTCACATATGAGATATGTACCTGTATTGTCATATAAGAGATATACCAATATTTTCATATAAGACATATGTACCTATATTGCCATATATGAAATATAAATATCTATTTCCATATATGAATTATATATAGAATATCACTCAGCAAAATAGCAAAATAAAAATGGGAAATTTTTAAAAATAGAAGATTCCATCAGGAAACTAATTTTGATGAGAATTTTAAAAAATCACATAAAGTAATTTTCCTCTTTTAATTTTTGCTTTACAAAGAATTTATCAGTCAAGTGTATAGCCAATGAGTCTAACTACAGAAAAACTATGGTTTTTTACAAATTAAGTTCCTCTGTCAATATTCTCCGACAATTCATTTTATTTTCATTATTTTTGATGCCTACATATTGATTTCAGTTCACAGTGCCCTATAAATGGAAATCACTTAGCAATCTTCTAGTTTCAAATTAAGACTTTTGTATGTATTGAGATGTAAGACAGTATACTTGAGTTAGAAGGGTTATCTTAAGTCTCTAAAAGCATTACTCAAAAGGCACAGTGAATTTCATTATAATCACCAGACTGGTCTTTGCACATCTACTAAATCAGAAGCTCTGGAACTGCAATCTGACAATTTGGGTTCATAAACCCTCCAGGTAACTCTGAAGCACACTGAAGTTTGAGAACTATTGCCCTGGAAGTCCCGACAAAACTCACATTTTACCAAGCCCAAGTTGAAAGAACTAGTATCATTATCCGTCCATCCGTCCGTCCATTCAGTCGTGTCCGACTCTTTGCGACCCCGTAGACTGTAGCCTACCAGGCTTCTCCGTCCATGGGATTCTCCAGGCAAGAGTACTGGAGTGGGTTACCATTTCCTTCTCCAGGGGATCTTCCCGACCCAGGGATTGAACCTGGGTCTCCCGCATTGGAGGCAGACGCTTTAACCTCTGAGCCACCAGGGAAGCATTATAAATTACAGTAAAATGTTGATACTTTTGGTTAAAGAACAAAGCAAAGGATTCCTCTCTGCAAATATATATACTTATATTTTCATATATGAAATATATACCTGGCTTTTCATATATGAAATATATGCTGAATACTACTCAGCTATAAAAAAAGATAAATAATGGGTTTTGGGCAATATAACCCTAGACATTATCATAATAAGTGATGTAAGTCAGAAAGACATGTACTGTATGTGAAATCTAAAGTATGACAGCAATGAACTTATCCGTGAAACAGAAACAGACTCACGGATGTAGAGAACTAGTGGTTAGCAGTGGGGAGAGGGAGGGGGGAGGGAGAAGACACGCGTAGCGGGTAGACAGAGAGACGACTATGCATAAAATCAATAAGCTGTGAGGATATATTATACGGCACAAGAAAACAGCGCCTCTACTTGCAATACCTTTAAATGGAGTACAATCCATAAAAATACTAAATCACTATGTGTATACCCCAAACTAATATAGTGTTGTAGATAAACTGTATTTCAACTTAAAAAAATTGTTGGTGGCTGCTGCTGCTGCTAAGTCGCTTCAGTCGCGACTCTGCAACCCCATAGACGACAGCCCACCAGGCTCCTCTGTCCCTGGGATTCTCCAGGCAAGAGTACTGGAGTGGGTTGCCGTTTCCTTCTCCTGTTGGCGGCTATCTATACAAATAAGCCCGTCACTAACAGTCCCCCAGGCCTTGTGAACTGGAGGTGCAAGTGGGCAGCACTCCTCAAGTTGTAATTGCAGGACATATCCACAGAACAATAGCAGTTCTTCCTGCCCAACTCTTGTTCCCCTTGCAAGGAGGTCCTTAGGGAAAATCAGCTTCCTGGGCTGTGAATTATAGTGGAAAGTGCCTGAGGAAACACTCCAGGGTGTGGTTTCAGAACTTCTTCCCCCTAAATCTTCACCCCTCCCTTCTAGACTCCTCCCAGCCTGGGCCACAGCACCTGCTGAGGGGCCAAGGAGGCTCTGCTGTCAGAAAGGCAGCTTGAATTGGGCACCAGAGCACCAGGAGACTTAGAGTTAGGTGATTTTCCAAGGTCCTGGAGGTCAGAGGGTTGGGCCACCATCCTTTAGGTGCCCTGGGACTTTGTTACCAGCCAAGCAAACCAGACAGTACAGGTTTGGCGGGGGGGGGGGGGGGGGGGGGGGCTCTATTACCAGCACCCTGCCTGCTGTCTCTGCCCCATCCAGTCCAGCATGGGCACCCACGCCTGCTCGGGGTCCAGGGATGGGATAGAGCCCAAGTCAGGGAGGTTGGAGGGAACAAATGGGCATTCCTTTTCCTTCTTTGACTTTTCTTTAATCTCCAGTTTTGTGCTTCTTGTCAGTATACAGCCACCTGATTCAATTATGACATACACACACCACACGTCACTTCTTTGGGAGATTCTTTTGCTATAGAGGTTATTGCAGAAGGTTGAGTCAAGTTCCCTCTGCTGAAAATCATGTCCTTCTGGATCATGTATTAGCTATACATATTTTTTGTGTTTGTGGAAGAAAGGGAGGAGATAATCCTTGTGAATTATTTATTAGAGATACAGATTTCTGTGTATATTTGAAAGGAAAAGATCATCCTTTTGGATTATGATTGTTATTGTTCAGTTGCCCAGTCATGTCCGACTCTTTGGGACCCCATGGACTGCACTACGCCAGGCCTCTCTGTCCCTCACCATCTCCCAAATTTGCCCAAGTAAATGTCCATTGCACTGGTGATGCCACCCAGCCATCTCATCCTCTGACACCCTCTTCTTCTGCTCTCAATCTTTCCCAGCATCAGGGACTTTTCCAGTGAGTCGGGAGTTTGCATCAGATGACCGAAATCCTGGAGCTTCAGTATCAGTCCTTCCAATGAGTATTCAGGGTTGACTTTCCTTAAGATTGACTGGTTTGATCTCCTTGCTGTCCAAGGGACTTTTGGGAGTATTCTCTAGCACCATAGTTCGAAGGCATCAATTCTTTGGCATTCTGCCTTCTTCATTGTCCAGCTCTCACAACCGAATGTGACCACTGGGAAGACCACAGCCTTGACTGGACCTTTGTCAGCACAGTAATATCTGCTTTTCAACACACTCTCTGGGTCTGTCATAGCTTTCCTGCCAAGAAGCAATTGTCTTCTGATTTCATGACCATCCGCAGTGATTTTAGAGCCCAAGAAGAGGAAATCTGTCACTCCTTCCACATTTCCCCTTCTA